>NC_138725.1:20067888-20392888 GCF_965113295.1 Leuciscus leuciscus | reverse complement strand
GCAAACCAAAAGTAATACTATAGTTCATCTCTATTTTTTGTGTTAATTTAAAATAAGACAAATCTGATATTATTTTAATCTCCAAGATGTTATTTAAAGGTACAATATGCAAGAATTTTTGCCGCTAGAGGGCGCTACATTCCAAACAACAACAACGGTGTAGCTTGATGACGATGTGAAGGAGCGTGGAATGATGGGAACTGTCGTTTTAAACTCCACCGTGGATGTAAATCAGTCAGACGGGAATCGAAAAATCATGTTCATGGATGAGGCTAAGTTCTATTTTTATAAATGTTGCGTTTAATGACATGCTTTTTGTGGCGAGGGGGGCGTGGTTCAGCGCGGTCTGTGATGGGAGAGAAAAGAGACGAGCAAGTAGGTCAAGTGCAAATGCACCTGTGTCTTATTGCAGTGATCGGCGTGGAGAGACCGCTGGAACGAGAGAGAGACTGGAGAGAAAATTGGACGCAGAGGAAGAAAACCGGTGGATCCAAGCTCTCATTTTTGAACTGTTTTGTGCCGTCGCGGTTGCCACAGTGAATGCGCGTTGTGCGCGGCTTTTGTTTGTTTTGCTTTATTTTAATAAAGTACGAGTCCCAGTCACAACGACCCGTCTTCTTCCTTCCTGACTCTTAAACCTCATCACACTATTATTTCATTAAAATGAATTAACCGCATGAAAAGTAAGGTTTAATACTTCATAGATGTTACTGTATTTGTTGAATTCATTGTTGTGATAACGCTGCGCAGTTTTACATGTTCTAAACAATTGTTGTAAAAATACATTCGAACATGCCCACATCATTTGCCAAAATACTGATTCATCTTTATGTATAACACATGCTATATTTATTTACATGGCCATAAACACCAGACGTGATAAACAATGTCAATAAACTAAACACAAATCTAAAGCAATAATACTTTCCTTACATAAACATAACTATTACCGAATGCTACATTTGGAAAATATAAAATTAAGCATGCTTTGTCGACAGAACCAGCTGCAATCGGTAAAGAATAATTGTGTCCCATAACGACTGCAAGAAACAAGCTAAAGTTTGTAGCTTGATAGACGCTACAACTAGGCCTACAACTTCCGCATTTGTCCAGGACTCCACGCAGTACGAGCGGAAACCGAGGGTGACGCGGATATGACGCAATTGACTGGCGACTCCCAGCTCCCCCCTGCTCTAACGCCCCGTTTCCTTGGTTAAAATCGCAATTTTCTCACGATTTAAAAATAGTTGGAAACATTTGGGATATTGTAAGTAATCAACTTAACAAAATATATAACACTGGCCTTGAGATTTTGGGATATTTTAATGCAAAATTCTTACATATTGTACCTTTAACAGTTGAGATAGTTCTTTAATGCTTCGCTAACTAGCAGAAGACACAAGCAGGGTTTAAATCCCAGTTGTGCAGGCGGGGGCATGTTGTAACACTGCGTTACAATGTGCCCATTGCCCCTATTAGAAATATGCTATTATATTCTATAATTGTATTAATTTTATTGGGAAAACGTGAGAAAAAGGTGAATAAAGACTGAGAGTCAATGTTCAGAAATGACTAATTATTTATTTGTTTTGAACTATGTTGTATAGCTGTGTTTTCATGTGTTCGTATAGTCAAAACTCAAAAATTTGTTTATATTTAATTATTAAAAATTGCCATTATTTTATATGAAAAAGTTTTTTAATTGTATTTTATTTAGAAAATATTTTAGTTTGTTTTGTATATATTTTTTATTAGATCAGATAACATTTTAAGCTGTCATATGTTATGTTACAATGTGCCCCACACATGTTACAATGTACCCCACCCATTCTTTCGGGGTATGTCAAGAAAAAAGTATATACTGTAATAATAAAACAAAACCACATAATTGTACTAGACATGTGGGAAATTAATGTGGGAAAAAATAAATACTCTGAACCATAAGTAGATTTACACAAACTGAGAAAGTCAAAAAGCGTTAGGTTGTGCCCGCTCTCCCCTATTTTCTAATAGTCTAGTATATTTACTTCTTATTGATTAAATCCAGACAACTGGTTGATGAAACATCGATTAAAATTAAGATACAATTAATACAAAACGAAATTAAATTTAAAGACAGGCTTTGTGCTTTCAGTTTGAGGTCTCTGTGAAATTTTTAAAACATTATTTTAGTGCCGCTTTAGAGCGCTCACGTCCGTAACGGAGAACTGTCTGTAATTTTTTTTTGTGTGTGTGTGTGTGTGTGTGTGTGTGTGTGTGTGTGTGTGTGAAATACATTTCTAAAAAAATGCGACTTAGTCCAGTCACAGTGCGACTTAGGCTATATATGTTTTTTCTTCCTCGTGGCGCATTTTTTGACTGATATGCGACTCCGGAGCGACTTATAAAATAGGCTACGGTAAGTTATTTATTCTTTTTGTGCAAATGTCCCATAAAGTGCCATCCTTTAAGGATTAATTTATGTCCCGTTGACCGGTCCATTGCATTACGAATAAAAGCAGAATCAATAAAGTAAAAAATGTGATGTGCAGAGTTTTATAGTCTTGATATTGTTTCTTATTCAAAAGTGGCGACGCCCTTTTTTTTCTCAGAATTGCGAGATATGAAGTCAGAATTGTGAGAAATAAAGTCGCAATTCTGAGTAATAAAGTCGCAATTGGGAGATATAAAGTAAGAATTGCATGATATTCGTCGAAATTTCGTGTTATAAAATCAGAATTGTGAGATATAAACTATTCTGAGGTAAAAAAAATATATAGAAAGCTTGAAATGTCTTCTTTTTAAACAGAACAATTCAAAAAGTAAACAGACTGCTGCATGTGCAATTTTTAGAAAACACTTGTTCATTAATAAACAATTAAAATGTCTCCTTGCTATATTTTACATATTCATAATCATTACTTTTGCCGGTTCTTTGTGACAGCTTTTAGGCCTTTATTGGCAGCGCCACCCTTACATGTTACATGAACAGCACCGCATCAGCACCGAAAACTGATCAGAAAATGTAACGAAACATTGTAGAAATGTAGTGGAGTAGAAAGTATAATAATTGCTGCAAAATGTAACGAAGTAAAAGTCAAAAGTAGCCTATGCACTATTGATTCTACTTATGTAAAATACAGATATGTGAAAAATGTACTTAAATAAAGTAACAAAGTATTTGTACTTCGTTACATTCCACCACTGCTGATTAACAGTAATGTAAATGCTAAATGTCCTAATACCTGTTAATACTACAACAATGCAAAGTATTTGCTCTTAACCTTGCAGTTTTTCACATCATGTAACACTCAATTTCTCCATTTCTTTGCACAAAACTCTCCAGAAATTGCCATTTTAATGTTGTTTTTTTTTCTTCTTTTTTTTCGGGGGAGCATACCCCCGGACCCCCCTAGGGAGAGCCCCCCCACATAATAAATCCCAATTTAACCCCTGGGCAGCAGCATATAAAAAATAATACAAACACATGGTACAGACAAATAACACAGAAAAAAATAGAACTAACACTTCATAAAATGATTTTAAATCATTTTTACTATCTAAAAACATTTACATATTAAGGCATCTGCCTCTACGTCTTTCATTTTGGATTTAAATGCATTTAGCGAGATTAATTCAGTGAGTTTCTAGTCCTTTTGCAATGTATTCCATGCTGAAGGTGCAGAATACAGAAATGCCTTCTTGCCCATTTCCGTACGAGTCTTTGGCACAGAGAGCATAACAAAGTCCTGAGAACTAGGGTTGCCAACCGTTCCGTATAATACGGAATCGTCCCGTATTTGACACATAAAAGTCTTGTTCCGTATTGAACTGATACGGAACGCACTTTGTTCCGTATTTTTGAGAATCAATTCAGTGCAAATCCATGACAGACACATAGCTTCTAACATATGTCAGACTATGAACGAAGACAAGAAAAAAAAAAAAACAGACTGTGCGGTAGATACTAATTTCTCCCCCTGTTTGTCTATGATCAGCGTTGCGTTTTTAACATCTTGGAACATCATCAGAGAATGCCCTTTTAATTGGTCGTTTCAGTCATTGTGAGTCACGTATCGTAGCAACGATGACAACAAGTGACAACAGCGGGAAATGTAAAAATGACTACCTCCGAGCAGCCGGTGAAAAAGAAAAGAGCACAAAAAAATAGAATTGAATGCGAAAATGACTACTTGTGGCTGGAATGCGTGAGGGACAAGGAATACTGTTTTTTTTTACTGTGTTTATTTTTCTTCAAATGCTGTCTAAGCCGGTGAGTTTTGAATATTATATGTTGTATTTGTTTAAGTTAAAAATAAAACGTATTATAAAGTAAACAAAACCATGGTTCATTGTTGGTAAAATGATCATGATAGCCTTTATATTTCACATCTATGTGGTTCAGTCTTGTATATTGATTAGGCCTACTCTGCTATTCTATAGGCCTAATAAGTTGTATAATATGCTATAATGTATGAAATATATTTATCTAAATGTATCAATTAGTCTCCACACTATTCACCAGAAATCATCATTTCAGGGGTTATTTTTCAAAATGTTGTCATGCCCCCATGAAAGAAAATGACAGAGTGACATTGATGTCCCTCTTGCCCTGTTTATTATTTTTGTTTTGTTTTTGCGTACAAAATGTATTAGTTGCTTCATAAACCACAGTCTGTAAGTTTTGCCTCTTTGTCACCGTCTCTGTTTGAAATCTGCAATTGCAGTTATTTGAGGAATTATCTTTACGAGCGTTGTGCATCAGCACGGCTTCTCAGCACGGATGAATAATGTCTGTGGATTGATGTGGACAGAGTGATGGTCATCCAGAAAAAGTACCCATTGAGAATGGCATGTCAACTCTGTAGGAATTGTAATAATGGCAGTACAAAATGCCTCTCATTCTCGTCATGATCCCAGTTCTGATGTTTCCGCTTGATGTCCGATGTTGGCACTCTGCTACTCACTTTATGCCAGTCGCTCGCTCCCAGACTCACAGATAACAGTGGCCTGAGCTCCTGTATGGTGGGACTAAATTCTTTACAGAAAGTAGTTAGCGCCTCAGCAAATTTCTCACCTGAGTCACTTGGTTTTTGGGCCATGGCTCGGTTTATTTCGTTTTCAGTCCACGGTCTGTAGACCAGCATCGAACCTTCCGGTCCATCCACTTCTATCATTGGGAGCTGAAACTCCTTTTCTTCCTCTTCTTCTCTCATTTCTCACTGTCACTCCAGGTTTCAGTCGAGTTGACTTACCTGAGTGTTCAGTTGCAGCTGACCTTGTGGGAGTTCTCTCAGTCCCCCCTGCTGCTCCCTTGTCTTTCGGTTCCGGTGGTGAGGCTCTTGGGGAAATATGGCTGTAATCCTTGTTGCCTCCTTGGGTTTGCGCTTGTCGCCTTGGAGGAGAGCAGTCGAGGTCTGGATATAATTTCAGTGCTTGCAGCTCAGCCACAGGACACAGATAAGGGTGGTGGTGTTGAAACAGACAGAACAGGAAAAGGGTTAATAGGTGTTGGTGCAGTAGGTTTTATCTCATTGCTAGATTTTTTTTATCATCAGGCCCTACTGCCCTGTACGCTAGTTCCCTTAGCATTCCTTTTCTCTCTCTCCGCTCTGCCTCCCCCAACCAGCACGTGATTCACGTCTCACACAACACCCCTTTTGTTCACTCCCCTCTTCCACCGCACTTGCACTGCTGTCAGCCTAGTGACACTTAAGGTTCCCTCCTCAGGGAAATCTTGGTATTTTATTAGTTCTTTAATACCCTTCAAACATTTTTTCCCATGTGCTTTTTTCATAAGACCGGTTTATCATATTTATTTGTTTATTTTTTGTTTATTTGTTTATTTTTAAGGATCCCATTAGCTGAAAGTCTGTGCAATCAGCTAGTCTTCCTGGGGTCCATTCTAAAAAATTACATTACAACAACAACATTTTGATCATCACAGTTAACACGTATACACATTTCATATATATACATACACAAACACACACTTGTACATACATACAATCTAGTTTCGATTCATAACAAGACGAAACATAAATACAATATAATTTACAATTACCTTAATCAAAACATATAAGAACCTACATCAACACATAACACCTTAGACTTCTTTTAAATGATAGCTTATTACAAAGCTGACGAACTTTAAAGGGTTAGTTCACCCAAAAATGAAAATTCTGTCAGTAATTACTCACCCTCATGTTGTTCCAACCCCGTAAGACCTTCGTTCATCTTCGGAACACAAATTAAGATATTTTTGATGAAATCTGAGAGCTGATCACTTCTCCATAGACTGCTAGGTGGCCCAAACTTGCTGGCCCAGAAAAGTTATTAAAGAGATCGTTAATATAAGTGACTACAGTGCCTCAATCTTAAGTATATCAAGCGACGAGAATACTTTTTGTGCGCAAAAACAAAGACGCGAAGATGAACGAAGGTCTTACGCGGTTGGAACAACATGAGGGTGAGTAATTACTGACAGAATTTTCATTTTTGGGTGAACTAACCCTTTAATGGGAATGTTATTCCAGATGACAATAGCTCCATACAGGACGGTTTTCTTCATAAAATTAGTTTTTGGATAGGGGGTCATTATATGACCATTATTTGCCTTTCTGGTGTTATGATTGTGCACAGAGTTACAATACACTATTTGATTAAACAGAGAAATAGGCATTTTCATTGTCAATGTGTTATATATCATAGTGCTTAAAGTAACTGTTATTCTTTGGTTTAAAGTGAGCCATGAAAGAGTAGAATACATCTGGTCTCTACTTGTTTTAATTGAGCAGCCCAGGGGTGCGTTTCCCGAAAGCATCGTTAGCCAACTATGGTCGCAAGTTCCGTCGTCATCAGCATAGTTCAGCGATTTGGTGTTTCCCGAAACCATCGTTCCAATGAACGTTCGCAAACAGCATCGCAAACTTGTGTGGTTGGAACGACAGCTCTCGAGCTGTGGTTAGAAGCATAGTTTCTAGTTTACATGAGATGTAGACTGAATAAATCCTTATCTTTAGCAAAACAAGCAAGCTGACATTCAGTTGGCTACAACCCGTGTTATTTATCTAGAATACATACAAATGTAATTTACGTCTTTTAGTTTGTTAAGAGATTTAAAGCACCGTTTTTGAAGACTGCGCATGTGCGAACGTGCTCTACTATGTAAGAACGAGCCAAATATTGCGTCTGGTAATAAAGCAAAATAACTGAGAAAAATTAGAAATGGTCTTCAGATGCCATGTCTGTAACTTATATGACAAAATCTAGCATTAATTCGATCTCAAACAGATTAATTAAAATAAGTTATTAGTCCACCACGTGCGAGACGTCATAAACCAACGTGGTTGAACGATACTTTGCGACATACGGTTTCGGGAAACAGTCGTGACTAGCTAGTTGATTTCTCCAACGATGCATCGTACTATGGTAGTTAAGCAGCGAGCTATATAGTTGTACGGGAAATGCACCCCAGAACAAGTCGTGCTGCTTTATTTTGCGCAACCTGAATTTTTGTCAAGTCCTTTTTAGATGCAGAGGACAACACCAAAGTGGAGTATGACAAGTGACATAATATTAATGACTTTGTTACTATTTTTAGAGTTTCCTGATTCACATAATGACAACATTTTACAGTTAATGCAATGCCGCATCCCATTCTGTTAACAATAGTATTTATGTGTTCTGTCCAAGAAAGACTACTATCAATAACCAAACCCAACAGTTTAGCCTTTTCTACTCGTTGTATTCTTTGCCTGGCTATATGTAACTTTAATTCCGATCCAAGCATCAATTTTTGTTTTGATCCAATGATCATACTTTTAGTTTTGGATATATTTAAGACTAATTTGTTTCCACTAACCCACTTATACACTGAATCCAATTCTCTAGACAGAACATGATTAAGTTTGTCACATGAGTCTGAAGCATAGTAAACAGTTGAGTCATCTGCAAACATTGTCATTGATGCTTTTTTGACAGTTATCATTAATAAAAACCGAAAACAAAAGAGGACCCAAACAACTTCCTTGTGGTAAACCACAAACTAAACCTTTATAATTAGATAAAGAACCATTATAAAAAACCCGCTGAGTTCTATGTGAAATAACTTTTCATTAGTGCAACAGCAGAAGGAGAGAATCCGTAGCTCTTCAATTTCTCAATTAAAGGAGAACTCGGCAACTCTAGCGAACTCTAGTCACTTCTTCGCTGATTTTTCCCTATTGTTGTCGCATGTTTTCCCCACGAGCTACCCCTACAGCTGTGGGGGGGGCGTATATTTCACAACACAGTCGTAAAAAACTCACTTGCGGCGGCCTCCTCCCCCTCTCTACCGCTGCTCATGTGCGTTTGTTTTGATCGGAGCAAGCCAACTGTATCGTGTGGAGCTATGTCTACCGAGGTGGGTCATCTGGTAATACATCATACATGCGTGTGTGTTTATGTCGAATTGCCGTAAAGCAATTCGTGTTTCGCGCTCGCTCTCGTTCTCGTTTCTCACGAGACTTCCAATTTCTATCTTGCCGGGACGGTAGTCCCCAAGTTGCAAGGTTGGTTTTCCGCCTGGGGACGCTGGGGGGAGCGGGGAAAGTCACCAATATCACCAGAACAGGTTGTTTAACCATCCAAATGATTTCTAGACAGTTTTATTAAGTTAAAAAAGTTACCAAGTTCTGCTTTAAAATATGATGGTCTATTACATCAAAAGCGGCACTGAAGTCCAACATGACCACACCAACTAATTCAGAATTATCCATACTTCTAAGCCATCCATCGGTCATCTGTGTGAGAGCTGTACAGGTAGAATGTGCCTTTCTATATGCATGCTGAAACATAGTCATCAAATTATTAATCTGGAAATAATTACAAATTTGTGTATGCATAATCTTTTCCATAACTTTACTGAGTGCAGGCAGAATACTTATAGGTCTACAGTTAAGCCCATTATAAGATAATCAATTGTCTTTTATCAATGGAATAATTTTCCCTTCCTTCCACAGAGATGGATAAATCCCACTCGCTATACACTGATTAAATATATGACACAACGGTGCAGCAATATATTCAGCTGTTTTATTCAATACTAGACTGTCCAAGTTGTCTGTGCCTGGACTACCATGTGTTGGAAGAGACTTTAACAGGGCCATCACTTCTGCAGTTTGCTCACAATTAAAGTTAAAGTTACACATTTTATCAGCCATGATTTCATTTTTGATCAGTTCACAGTAATTCAAGTCTTGTGTTCTAAAACCTTTTCTTAAATTACTAACTTTATTTATAAAATAATTATTAAAATAATCTGCAATGTCTTTAGATTCTGTTATAAAACCTCCATCAGACTCTACAAAAGAAGGTAATGCATTTCTATTTCTACCCGTAATTTCATTTAGGATATGCCAAAGCTTTTTGCCATCATGCTTTACACTGTCAATTCTATTTTTGTAGTACTCTTTCTTTTTCCTTTTATTTATTTTAGTAACTTGGTTCCTTAATTTGCAATATTTTAATCTGTCCTCCAATAATCTCGTTTTCACAGCCACTTGTTTAGCTTCATCATATTTTTCAATGTTGAATCAATCCACCTTGCAGCATGTGATTTCATTACCATATTTTTCATCGGTGCACATTTATCAACAATGCTCAAAAGCATACTCATGAAAGCATCCAAATAATCTCCTGGGTTGTGGCCACATTACACATCTTTCCAATCAACATTTTTTACTTCTCCCACAATCTTTTCAATAGCGGATACTTTATAAAACCTTTTATAAGTACCAAAAACAGCTTTAGCTTTAGGGACTTTAGCTTTCTTATTAACAGCAGTGAGATTATGGTCACTAAACCCTACTGGTGTTGACACAACATCAGTACACAGTTCTGGTACATTAGTGTAAATGTGGTCAATACATGTTGCTGTTGTAATGCCCACCTTGTTGCTAATTTTACAATTTGATGTAAATTGCAGACACATATAGGAAAGTAATTTATTTTTCTTTGTGCATCTGTCATCATTCCAATCAATGTTCATATCTCCAAATAAGTATAATTCACAATTGACATCAGAGACATTATCAAGCATTTCACCTAAGCATGTCAGATAGTCCACGTGTGCATCAGGAGGTCTATAACAGCATCCCACAAGCACTGGTTTCATATAAGGTACATGGACTTCTACCCATATAGCTTCAATGTCATAGCATATTAAATTTTGTTTGGTAACACGTTACTTGAAGGGGTGTACATAAGACTGACGTGACACCTTCATAATCATGACATGACACATGTCATGAATAGGAAGGAGCTTTTATGCATGTTTATGACAACTGTCATTAAGTGTCATTCGCTCAATTATGACATTTTTTATGCAAATATGACATTGTTTGAGATGTCTTTGTCATGACAACTTGACAAACCAATATATCATAACCTGTCAGTGTCTTTGTCATGACAACTTGACATTACCAAGACAACATAATCTGTCATAAACATGACATAGCAGATTAATTATCAAACTTAAGAAACTACTTAGCTTTATGGATTGAATTTGTCATTAAAATTAAATTTTATTCATGATCAAAAATATTCATGACACAGTTATAAAATAATTTGACAGAGTATTAACACTTAATGAAATTTTAACGACAAATTAAATTTGTACCACTGTAGTTGAGGTCAAGAAAAACATTCAGGACACAGTTATAATGGCCTCATGACAGCCAATGTCAAAACCAACCACATGACAGTTTAATGTAATGTTAACCCATAAAGCTAAGTGGTTTCTTAAGGTTGATAATTAATCTGCTGTGTCATGTTTATGACATATTTATGATAATTTATGTTGTCTTGGTAATGTCAAGTTGTTAATAACAAAGACATTTCAAACAATGTCATATTTGCATTAAAAATTTCATAATTGAGCGAATGACACTTAATGACAGTTGTCATAAAAATGCATAAAGCCTCCTTCATATGTATGACATGTGTCATGTCATGATTATGAAGGTGTCATGTCAGTCTTATGCACACCCCTTGTGATGATAATGAATGAGATAGGAAGCAAAAGCAGTGTGAACACATATATTTATTGACGACAAATATGGTGAACACAAACTCCGTGAAGACAATGATGAACTCCGTGGGTGATGATGTTATCTCTCGGCTGGGTGGCGCAGTGGCTTGATGGCTGGTGATGACGTGGCGTGAATCTCCCGTGATGAATACAATCCAGTGACGATCAACGGCGAAATAGACAATCCAACACGAACAAGACCAAGACAAACCAACAAGGCAGTCCAACATCCAGATCAACTATCAGACAAGGAAGGAGAGAATGAGGTGAGTATATGTAGCTGACGGTAATGTGAGACACCTGGTGCGGGGACTGATTAGCAGCTGATTCCAATGAGCATGATGTAACCACATGAAAGACACCAAATCACAGGACCTGAGAACACAGCCGATCCATGCACCGTGACAGTACCCCCTCTCCTAGGAACGTCCCCTGACGTTCCCAGCCTCCTGTACCTGTTGATTGAAATCATCAATAAGAGAGTGATCCAATATATCTCTAGCAGGAACCCAACTTCTCTCCTCCGGACCGTAACCTTCCCAGTCCACCAAGTACTGGAATCCGCGTCCCCTCCGTCTAGAGTCCAGAATACGATTGACCGAATAGGTTGGTTCCCCGTCTACGAGCCGCGGCGGTGGGGGAACCGGGGCAGGCGGATTAATACGAGCAAAAAATACAGGTTTAATCTTTGATACATGGAACACGGGATGAATCCTCCTGTACGCTGGAGGAAGATTGAGGCGGACTGCCACCGGACTAATGATCTTGGTGACAGAAAACGGGCCAATAAATTTGGGAGCAAGTTTATTAGCAACGGATCGGAGAGGAATGTTCTTGGTAGAAAGCCACACTTTGGAACCAACGACGTATACGGGAGGCCTCGACCGGTGGCGATCGGCTTTGGCCTTGGTGCGCGCTCCCACCTGGACCAGAGTCTCACGGGCTCTGGTCCATGTGCGACGGCACCTCTGGACGAAGGCGTGAGCGGAGGAGACCGCGACTTCGGATTCCAGACTGGGAAAAATAGGTGGCTGGTACCCTATACTACATTCAAATGGGGACAGGCCCGTGGCAGACACTGGTAAGGAATTGTGTGCGTACTCCACCATCGACAGCTGCTGACACCAAGAGGAAGGATTTCGAGCGACCATACATCGTAGTGTTCTCTCCAAATCTTGGTTGGCTCTCTCAGTTTGCCCATTGCTTTGAGGATGGAACCCCGAAGAGAGACTAACAGTGGCCCCCAGAAGTTTACAAAATTCTCGCCAAAATTTGGACACAAACTGGGGTCCTCTGTCAGAGACCACGTCTATCGGGAGGCCATGTAACCGAAAGACGTGATCAATGACTGTTACCGCTGTCTCCTTGGCTGAAGGTAATTTGGGCAAGGGGATGAAATGAACCGCCTTCGAGAATCGGTCCACCACGGTCAAAACTACCGTGTTACCCAAAGAGGGTGGGAGGGCGGTGACAAAATCTAGCGCAATGTGGGACCAGGGTCTCGAAGGGATTGGCAGCGGTTGTAGGAGCCCATCTGGGGGTCTGTTAGAAGTCTTACCAGTGGCACAAACTGAGCAAGCCAAAACAAAACTGCGAACATCACGAGCCATGAGTGGCCACCAAAATCTTTGCTTGACCAAATGTAAGGTGCGACTTACCCCTGGATGACATGCCACATTGGAACAATGACCCCATTGGATAACTTCGGACCGAAGACTTTCTGGCACAAACAAACGGTTAGGTGGGCAACCGGCCGGAGGCGTTACCCCATGTAAGGCTGTCTTAACCTTCGATTCGACCTCCCAACTGAGAGTAGAAACAATAAGTGTCTCAGAAAAAATACTCTCGGGAGTGGACGGGCGATCGGAGCGGTCAAAAATTCGAGATAAAGAATCGGGTTTGATGTTTTTGGAACCCGGGCGGTACGAAAGTGTAAAATCAAAACGTCCGAAAAAAAGTGCCCACCTAGCCTGCCTAGAGTTTAGTCTTTTGGCAGTTCTGATGTATTCTAGATTCTTATGATCGGTCCAAACCATGAAGGGTACCCCTGACCCCTCCAACCAATGACGCCATTCCTCCAATGCCAGCTTGACTGCCAACAGCTCTCTGTTACCAATATCGTAATTTGACTCTGCTGGCGACAAACGATGAGAGAAAAACGCGCAGGGATGCATCTTGTCGTCCGAGGGTGAGCGCTGTGAAAGCACCGCACCTACCCCCACCTCTGACGCGTCGACCTCTACCACGAACTGACGTGACGGATCAGGGGTAACAAGGATGGGGGCCGAAACAAAGCGGCGTTTGAGGTTGGCAAACGCAGCTTCCGCTGCGTCTGACCACCTGAACGCCGTTCTGGGAGAGGTCAAGGCAGTCAGAGGCGCGGCTAGTTGGCTGTAATTGCGAATAAAACGCCGGTAAAAATTGGCGAACCCCAGAAACCTTTGTAGGGCCTTACGGGAATCTGGACTTGGCCAATCTACCACAGCCTTGATCTTCTCGGGATCCATGCGCATACCCTCGGCCGACACGATGTACCCTAGAAAAGGAACAGACTGTGCATGAAAGTCGCATTTCTCCGCCTTGACAAAAAGCCCATTCTCTAGCAGCCTCTGAAGCACTCGTCTGACGTGTTGAACATGTTCCTGGAGAGAAGAAGAAAAAATCAATATGTCGTCCAGGTAGACATATATGAACTGATCGACCATATCTCTCAACACATCATTAACGAGTGCCTGAAAGACACCTGGGGAGTTGGACAAGCCGAAGGGCATGACCAAGTACTCAAAGTGCCCCCTGGGGGTATTAAAGGCAGTCTTCCATTCATCTCCCCTCCTGATGCGAACCAAATGATAAGCGTTTCTTAAGTCCAATTTAGTGAAGATCGATGCTCCCTGCAACCTCTCGAAGGCTGAAGATATCAACGGCAAAGGATAAGTATTCTTTATCGTGATATTATTCAGCCCTCGGTAATCAATACAAGGTCGCAGAGATCCATCTTTCTTCCCCACAAAAAAGAACCCCGCCCCCGCTGGAGATGAGGAAGGTTGGATGAACCCGGATGCTAGAGAATCAGAAATATATTTCTCCATAGCCTCTCTCTCAGGAATAGAAAGTGAGTATAACTTGCCCTTAGGCGGAGACGTACCTGGCAGTAATTCTATAGCACAGTCATAGGGACGATGAGGAGGGAGAGAAGCAGCCCGAGACTTACTGAACACTTCCTTCAGGTCGAGGTACTCCGCGGGCACGTTACACAGATCCGCCGCCTTCTCCTGCAACACAGACTCAGATACAGACGGACAGGCAGACACAAGACAAGACTCATGACATTTAATGCTCCACTCAGACACCGATTTCAGCTGCCAATCAATCCGGGGGTTGTGTTTGATGAGCCAGGGATGTCCTAAGACCACGGGTGCGTGGGGTGAGTCCAGGATGTAAAAGGAGATGCTCTCACGGTGGTTACCAGATACCGTGAGAGTGATGGGTTCCGTGATGGTGGTGATGGTGGGAAGCGTCTGACCATTGAGTGCGTGGACTGCAATAGAACTGGTGAGGGGGAGGAGGGGAACATGATTTTGATGCGCAAAAGTAGAATCCATAAAGTTACCTTCAGCCCCTGAATCCAAAAGTGCAGTGCAGTGCAGGTCCAGACGATGCCATCTAAGCCTGACCGGGAGGAGCGTGGAGGTAGATCTGAACGAGGACTTGATAGCGGAGATCCCACCCGACAGTAGCCCCTTCCTTACTGCCGGGCTGGCCCTTTTACCGGGCAGCTAAAGGCGAAATGTCCCGCCGCCCCGCAGTACAGGCAAAGGCCGTGAGATCTCCGCCTCTCCCTCTCCTCCCGAGTCAACCGAGCTCGACCCACCTGCATGGGCTCGTGATCCTGGAATGGGCCGACCGCGTCGTTGCCACTGGCTCGAACTGGAGGTCCCTCCCCAGGGGGAAACCGAGCGGTTAAACACCGCCGCTCGGTTCGGGAGAGTCGAGCGTCTACCCGTAGTGCCAGATCGATGAGGCCGTTGAGATCAGCGGGTAGATCCAGGGCGTAGATCTCACGTTGGACGCGGTCAGCCAGCCCATGCAGGAACATGTCCCACTGCGCCTCCTCGTTCCATCGGCACTCCGCCGCCAGGGTGCGAAACTCGATAGAAAAGTCTGAGACGGATCTCTCCCCCTGTTTGAGATCCGTCAAACGCCGCGCGGCCTCTCTTCCAGTGGCAGCGCGGTCAAACACCCGCTTCATCTCGGCGGAGAGCGCCGAGAACGAGGCACAACACGGATCTTGGTTCTCCCATACCGCCGTGCCCCACAGTGCCGCCTTCCCCGTTAACAGTGTGAGCGCGAACGCCACTTTGCTTACCTCACTGGTAAACGTGCGAGGTTGCAATGAAAAGTGCATGGAGCATCTAGTGAGGAAAGCCCGGCAGAAGTTTGGCTCACCGCTGTAAAGCTCTGGTGGGGGAAGGCGGGGTTCGGGTGACTGGGCAGCCCCGGATGGTTCCTGATGGGCGGGCGGCATGGGTGGTGGGGTTGGCGCAGTGGGTTGTTGCCAGTTCTGCATCCACTGGGTGAGCTCAGATACCTGCGCCACAAGAGCTCGGATCGCTGTTCCCGTATCCGCCGAGCTCTTCTCCTGGGACTCCAGCCGAGAGATGCAGGAACGTAAAGCCTCCTCAGCCGTGAGTGGGGTGGAGCCTGCTGCTTCCATGAGTGGTCTGATAGTTCTGTGATGATAATGAATGAGATAGGAAGCAAAAGCAGTGTGAACACATATATTTATTGACGACAAATATGGTGAACACAAACTCCGTGAAGACAATGATGAACTCCGTGGGTGATGATGTTATCTCTCGGCTGGGTGGCGCAGTGGCTTGATGGCTGGTGATGACGTGGCGTGAATCTCCCGTGATGAATACAATCCAGTGACGATCAACGGCGAAATAGACAATCCAACACGAACAAGACCAAGACAAACCAACAAGGCAGTCCAACATCCAGATCAACTATCAGACAAGGAAGGAGAGAATGAGGTGAGTATATGTAGCTGACGGTAATTTGAGACACCTGGTGCGGGGACTGATTAGCAGCTGATTCCAATGAGCATGATGTAACCACATGAAAGACACCAAATCACAGGACCTGAGAACACAGCCGATCCATGCACCGTGACACCCCTTCAAGTAAAGTATTACCCTAAAAACATTAAAACCTTTAACTGGTAATTCAGAGTTTTGAATAGAGCTGTCGAGATGTGTCTCAGATAGGGCTAATATATTAATTGAATACTTGTGCACTAAATTAATAATGTCTTGTATTTTGTTCTTTATACTACAAATGTTTAAATGTGCCAAAACTAAACCTTTACTAGTTTTGGTTGTACACATTAGTGTGATATAAGGAATATAATTACAAACACATCAGAAACATAATACTTTTACCCTGAAATATATTTTACTCCTGAATCATTTCCTCTCTAGGCAAAATTACCAATTTATCATACCTTTATATCATTGCCTTTTCACCTTGGGCTCTAGCAGCTTTAAGCTTAGGCCACAGTTCCTTTCTTCTTTGAAGCACAGCCCAAGAGAAATCTTCACTTATGTAGATGTTAGTCCCCTTGAGCTTTTTAGCAGAGGAAAGAATGCGTTGTTTATCTTTGTGACGCAGCAGATTCACCATAATTCTCCTGGGCCTTCCACCCTCCTGGTACTGACCCATCCTCTGGACAAACTCAATTTCAATCTTCCCATCCAGTCCAAGATTATTGGAGAACATGTGTTGTACCTTCTGCTCCAAACCACTCCAACTCTCTTCCTTATCATCTACTATACCATCAATGACTAGATTTTTCCTTTTATGTTGATTTTCAATGTAGTCAAGCTTAGTGAACATTTCATCAATGTCACATTTTAAATTCATTATGTCGTTTTCAAAAGATTTTATTTTGGCTTCAGTTTTTTTATATCCTGATTTCATCTCCTCCATCATTTGTCGTGTGAATTCCAGACTTGTCTTCAACTCCTGTACATCACGCATAACACCATCCAGTCTCTTATTTGTTCCCTCCATAATCACTTATATGAAACATTTAAAGTTATCTTGTTGCTGAGTTAGGGTGTCTTTATAAAACTCTCTCTGCTGCTCCAGCATTTGGGAGAGTACACTTATGGTGACAACAAACTCATCCTCACACACTGCGGCTTTAGTTTGCTTAGGAGGCATGATCTTACCAATATGTACAAAAGGTGATTATTGAAGTTGAAAGTTGTCAAAAATGCTGATGTCCAGGCCCTCCTCCAGCAGAGGCCTACTAGGCCAAGAAGCCTCTCGACTTAGTTTAACATCACACTCCTTGTGCAGAGTTATTATACTCCACTAGACACAAAAAATAAGTAGAAATTGCTTCGACAAATAAGTCACTGCTAAGATTTCCAACAGGATCCCCCAGATATATTGATCCTTTTTGCCCGTTTTACCCTGAGATTTCCCCATGATGGACGCTCTTCTCTGTGGTTTTTCCCTTGGCGGGCCTATATAACTCTACACGTCTCTAGAGAGATACATTTTCACCTTCATTTCCCCAATTGAAAAAGATGAGCACTCACAACTTGCTCACAAATTTGATCAAACAGACCCTCTGGGTTTCCCCCACTACACTACTAACTGAACCCACCAGACTAGTATTCCAGTACTACTCTGGACTAATAATCTATACTAGTGTAAGGAACCTGTGCTTTGTCATGTCTCTTATTGTGAAAATTGTCAGTTCATGTTCCTTTTGTAGTTCTGTTCATGGTCTTTGTAGTTTTGTTTGCTAATTAGACTCAGGTGTCCAGTGTTATCTAATTAGTCCTGTTTTGTCCTTTTATTTAGCCATGGTGTTCTTTCTTACCTGGACGGATTATTGAATGTTAGTTTGTTCTAATGTTCGTGTGAACGTGCCCTTCATGGTTCATTGCTATGGTGAAGCTCTATGCTCTATATCATGTGTTCTACGCTCAAGCCATGAATTACTGGTTTGAGCCATTAACATCATTTTATCTGCATCTAGATCCTGACTCTAACTTGGTTCTTGGAGCATGTTACTACTAGTCACCACAGTGCTCGTTTAACATCCTCCTCTTTTACCTTTTACCAATTTAGACTTTGTCTCTTAAAGGTCCCATTCCATGGATTATTTTTATTATTTTATAATGTTTCCAGGGGTGCCCTTATAATGTTAGTATGTTTTTTAGATCAAAAATTGTTATAATTTAGAAATAAAAGGTATATTTCCTAGCCTGATTTCATTCCCTGTTTTGAACACTCTGTTTGAAGGGGCGTGTCTGCTGTGAGACTTCAGTGTAAACGCCCTCTGCTGTGATTGGCTGACATGCTTGCATATGAAATATCTGGCATTACATGGGGAACTATCTGGAAAACTTTTACTATTACAGCTATTATACGTTTTTACTATTACAGCTATCTGGATTAACGAATCGTGAGAAGTTTTTTAAGTATTTAGATCTATTCCCATCACATAAAAGGTTGCAGTGATTATGAGCATTGAGCAGATGACAGCCTGTTGATCGCGTGAAAGATCTTATCATTGCAACGCAGTTTCTGCACTCTCACTAATGATTTCACCAATGCTAACATGAGGCATATTAAATACAGTTAGAGCTTCGTTGTGCAGTGTAACAGCGTCATTGATTTCATAACGAGTTTTGGCAAGTGTCAGATAAACTCGCGCTGTGTGATTGACAGCTTGGGCGATTGGAAAGGGATTGTTCTTTGATCGCTTTCTGTATATTAATCAAAGTTTAAGTAAGATTATTTTCATCCTACTAAGAGAAACGATGTGAAGAGTGATCGCTACTTCCATATTAAATCACTACTTACCGCTTGCTGGAATATAGTTGAAATTGCCCCCTTCGTCAGTATGAAACGCTGAGAGAAGCCTGCTTGATATTATCCCAGGTTAGAAAAACAGTCCGTGGTGTAAAGGACAGAGCAAACGAATTAAACTTTTGCGGTATCCGATTATAGATATACATCAACCACGTCTGTTGACATTTCGCCATCAATACGCCTGTGTTCCTGTGGGCGGAGGTTACGGTTCTAGTGACATCATTAAAGAAGGAAGTAGAGGGGTGTAGTCCAATCGAGCCGTTTTTTGTAGTCAACTTCTGTTAAATAAAATATCTCGCTTGGCATTGAACTTTGAGCTTTATAATTTTACAGATATTATTTATACTCTAACAACAACATTACACACTAACTAAAGTTTGAAACATGGGATCACATAGAACGGGACCTTTAACCTGTTAAGCTGCAACGCCACTTTTGAAAAATCCCCAGAAATGACATACCCAAACTGAAACAGATACAGTTCATGAACCCTTTGCACTAAAAGCACAAGTATGATCTCATTTGAAAGCTGACACCTGGTAGTTTATTGTAAATGTAGAATTAATTATTGTCATAATGAAAAAACATTGTTTAAATAGCTTCAAATTTTTGTAAAGTTATTAGAAATTTATTTTTATGAAACATATTCATGAAAATAAAATTGAAGTGTGCACTGTAGCAATCTAGAACTGCACTGCAGCTAAAGCCATATGTGTGACCATGTTATATTTAAAATCTGAAAATGATAAGTATAAAGTCTCAGTTTCAGTTTACGCCACTTCAGTTATTTTGATGATTCCAGTGGTGTCCCTCCTGGGCCCCTTTTCTGCCGACAACGCCAAATTGTGGTGGCAAACTATTTTCTATAAGTGAATAAGAGACAAACATGTACCAATTGTCTTTAAAAATTATTTATTCCCTTGCAAGGAAAGGTCAGCAATAATACAGTCATAAAAAATAGCTACAGAGTGTGACAAGACTCTAAGAGACGGGCATCCTTCTTTCTTTATTGTTGGGGGGGGGGGGGGTATTGTTTCTCACAGTAAACTGCCATGCAGGCTAGAATTGCGAAACATTATTGGATAATTCTTATAATTTACATTTCTCTAGGCCAATCGGAATCTTAGCACTTTTTTCTCTTGGCCAATCGGAATCTTAGCACTTGCGTCATAATCTTGAAGCACACACACCATGACACACACAGCGTCAACAACAGCTGAGCTCGCCATTTGCCTGGCTACCGTGCGAGTCTAATGGAAACTCACGCATGAATTTTCCTGCATTGAACTTGTTTTAGCGCCCGCCAAAGTTCATTTTTGTCCCGCTAAAGTCTTATTTGATCGGTGAGTAATGTAGATGAACGGCTGCGTTTGTGACAGGGCGCATGTTTTAACTAAAAGAACGACCAGAGAGAGAGAGAGCCGGTCGCGCGCGCGCACTCTCTGTGTAAACAACTTCACCGTCTCCAAACTAGGCGCTGTGTTGCTCTCTCTCCCTCGCACATATTAATCAAAATAAATCGACACAGTGGTAAAAGGTCGGAAGACCAAAGTTTCGTGTGGAGCATTCTGAGATTTTTTTTCCCTGAATTATACTGCTGGGTGTGAATTGTGCTAAATAAGTTTCCTTATCTTCTCTGAAAAGCGTTCCGGACATTCAGCTGACATAAAACAACACTTTAATTAAACAAAATAAAACTATCCAGAATCCAGAATCGGTCTGTCTTCGCCGGCCAAAAGTGGTCAGCGCAGACCACAACGATCTACCCAGGTCTGTCGGTCCTGGGCGAGCCTCATCCAATTGTGTCCCAGATATTGTCGTAGCGAGTCGCGCCATCGTGTTGCAGGGCGTCCACGTGGCCGCTTGATATCGATCGGCAACCAGACGGTGACTTCGCGCGTCCATCTTTCGTCCGTCCGCCGCATCAGGTGCCCGGCCCAGCACTTCTTGGCCTTGTTGGCCAGGTCCACCGCGTCGTCCACCCTGGTCATGGCCCGCAACTGCTCGTTGCGGACGTGGTCGGTCTGTTGGACCCCGATCATGCGGCGCTCGATTGCGCGTTCAGTCACGGCCAGCTTTAGCCGGTCGGCCGCCGTCATTGTCCAGGTCTCGGCCCCATAGAGCATGGCCGGCAGGACGGTGCTGTTGAATAGGGCAGCCCTGATGTCCGGGTCAATGGCTCTGTTGTTGGCCGTCTCGGCAATTGAGCCGAAGCTGACCCAGGCTGCTCGGCGTCGTCGTGCCAGTTCTCGGCCAATCTTATGGTCGGTGGTCAGCTCCTGGCCCAAGTAGATATAGCTATCTACTTGCTGGAGCTGATGCTGGTCGACATGGAGGGTGGTGTCGACCACCTGATCGTTTTGCGCATCCACCTGCACATGGTCCATGGTGCTAAAGCCAGATCTAAATCCGGTGAATCGGTGTATAACTAATCAGTAACACTTTACAATAAGGTTCTATTTATTACATACATTATATAAAAAGTACAGTTTGCTAACTCAAGCTTAAACTTTAAAATAAATAAAACCACTTTTTTTTAAAAAGCATTTTAAACATTTTTCCACACAGTGCTATCAAGAATCGATAAGAGAATCGTTAAAGAATTGGATCGATAATCAGAATCGTCAGTGGCATTATTATTGATAAAATCTTATCAAATCCCATCCCTATGTGAAGACAGTAAAATGATAATCAAACATTAAAGAACATACATGTTTTTTAATATAATTTTTTTTAAGAGTAAAAAGATGCTAACATGAGCTCTTCTTGTGTCACTGTCAGTCTTGTTACATCAGTGTTAGTCTGCACCCAAAATATATTATTTTATACATCATTTAGTGTACACAAATGAAAGTCATTACAATTTGAAACTGAGGTTAAAATATTTGGCGCGTCTTTGATCATCCACTGTTGGCGGCCGTGTGTGTGTGTGTGTGCGCGCGCGATCGTGATCGTGAGCCAGTTTGCGTCACGAAGCTCAGTGCAATCTACAAATTCTCTTTTTTTTGCTCACATTCTTATACAGTTTCATCGAAGTTAAGTCCCAGTGTCCACATATGTGGACATCAAATTTAGCAGCATAGTAAATCTTCCCTGTTACAAAAGTTTGTCAAATGTGCATGCCATTTTAATCATACAACACTATTATGCATAACTTAACAAGAATCAACAATGAAATGTTATAATTTTTTTTACATTGTGGACGTTTTGGTCTGATGTGGCTGCGTGACATTTCGCCTGTGTTCTCCGCCATCTTGACATTATTTATGTTACATTTTTTTTTCTTCTGACACCACCAGATGGCAGTGTAAGTGTCCACGTTTGTGAAAAACATGTTCCAGTTACACAGAATTAAGTATTATGCTGCACACATCCAAAAATGTGATGTCCACGTATGTGGACACCGGGTCTGAGGAGGTTAAACATGCTGTAAAAAATGATCTGTTAGGTATTTTGAGCTAAAACTTCACATACATACTCTGGGGACATCAGAGACTTATTTTACATCTTGTGAAAAGAGTCATAATAGGTGCCCTTTAAAGAAAGGCTTGTGCTTTCTGTTTGAGGTCTCTGTGAAAGTTTTAAAGTCGTTTTCAGAGCGGTCACGTTCGTAACGGAGAACTGTCATGTCCGTAACATTGTTTTTTTCCTCATAAATGCAAACACGAAAAATTAAATAAAAATAATATTTTATGTTCTGTGGAGGCCGACCCTAATCTTACTGAAAATGTCCTCATAGCAATATCAATGACTGAAGCATCAGATCTGCTCTATAATACTTGATTTACACATGCATCTGTAAACGCACAGAATTTATTATTTTATTTTAGTAGAAGCAACTTTTTCCAGTTCAACTCCTATAGCTGGTGTTTCGCTTTTAAACACAAACACATGATTCTGAACCTCATCAACATGAGATTCATCAGTTACTTTAGACAAACTTGTCAATTAAAGACAAATATTCATTTTTATGGTAACACTTTACAATAAGGTTTATTAGTTAAAGGACAACTCCAGTGAAAAATTAACCTTGGGGTAATTAACACATGGTTACCGAGTCGATCGTTCCCTGGGGTGCGTTTTCATGATAATCGAATGTAAAGAGTTTTATTTATAAAAACAGATTAGTTCATAGTATATGGGGCACAGAGTAAGTAAAAGTAAATCGCTAGTTAATACCACTAACAAGGCTCAAAATAGCCTCACACTAACACGGTAGCATAATGAGGGTCCCTACATGCAAACCGAAGCATTGAGAACTTTGTAAGTGTACAGACAGTTTAATAAGAAGATACTTTATAAAGACAGTACATTACGCGTTTACAGGCAGCGGGCATCTTGGAAAATAGACTCGATTAATCGAGCCACGAACGCCCTGCTACGTGAGCTGGTTGATAGGAATTACGTTTGTGAAATCTAATGTAGCAGGGCGTTCGTGGCTCAACTAGTCGATACTGTTTTCCAAGATGGATCCTGCCTGTAAATGCGTAATGTACTGGCTTTATAAAGTATCTTCTTATTAAACTTAATTTCTTTATTTCAATTTCGTTTTTCTTCATTTCAGTTTCGTTTTTTCTTTAAATTTCGTTTTTATTTATTTAAATTTCGTTTTTCTTTATTTAAATTTCGTTTTTTCTTTATTTAAATTTCGTTTTTATTTATTTAAATTTCGTTTTCTTTATTTAAATCTACACTTTACTGTGTCAGTAATTTGTTAGTCAGAAAAATATTAGACTACCTTAAAAGTATTGCTTAATTTAACAGACCTGTGTGTGTGCGTTTTATATCACTAGTGTAGTGTCCGTTCTCGGAGCATATAAGCCCTGTCCGCGCCGCTTCCCGCTCGCTGTAGTTTACTAAAAGTTTATTATTCTGAATGTGTCCCGTCTCGTGTGTCCATCTATATTGCACCAAATGAGACACTGCACTCCCTTGTGAAGTCGATTGGATGAACGGTTCTCGAAATAATCAAAATGCAAACGGACATACAGACACATAGAGATTCCTGCCTTTATTAGAGAGAAGAATATTTTCAGCACCCTCTCTCCGAAGCTTCGAATATTCGATGTTCATTACTACCGAAGCTTCGAAGCTCAAAAAATGGTATTCGGACCAGCCCTACAAATTAATACCCTACCTCCATTGCATATTTTTGTCACATCATTGTAAGTGCTTGATCACCACATTTAAATTATCATTGCTAAAAATGTCTATATATTCTGTTTATGTATATTCAGTATTCTATATACAGCCCCATGAATGGAAAGTGTGTCCAAACTTATGACTGGTACTGTAATATACACAAAGAATATCAGCCGATATACCGATTTTAGTCCCTAGAATCGGTATCGGGCCCCCAAAAAACATATTGGCCGGGCTTTAATATTAACAGACGAATTATGCTCATATTTAAAAGTCCAAACAGTCAGTAAGTAATAGGTGCTTGGAAATGGTATTTTCCAAATTATTTATTGACGAGTCTGCTGCTTCATAGCCAACCGAAAGCGAACCGAAAGCGTTGTTTCTCTGCCAAGAGAGGCGATACTGCGCCAGGAAAGTCAGAACTCGCGCTCGCGGGGCAGTACGGGTGACATCTTCCAACTGAACGATAGCCAAGGTATGTAGCCATTACAGAAAAAAAAAGCCGCCAAAGAGTCTCAAAGTTGCTTACTGTTGTGCTCATGTGTCAGAAGCGTGGGAGCTGATAAAGTAAAGCTAATAGAGTTTGTGTGTGGGACACAGATTTGAGGCTATAACTCTGCCGGCAAGGCTTTATCATATTGACAACAAACTTTGCAGTAGTCATCATCACCTCACATTGACCACATTAGCCTACATTAATTTTGGTTGCAGCACGGAGAGTGATAAGCAATTAAATAACATAATATTTAGGGCTGGGAAATGATTAATCGCGATTAATCGCATCCAAAATAAAAGTTTGTGTTCACATAATATTTGTGTGTGTACTGTGCATAATTATTTTGTATATATAAATACACACACATGCAAGTAAATATTTAAGAAAAATGTGTTATTTATATATAAAATATTTATATTTATTTATAATACAAATTATATATAATATATATACAGTATATTTAAGCAAATATTTCTTAAATATATACATGCATGTGTGTGTATTTATATATATATATACAAAATAATTATGGACAGTACACACAAATATTATGTGTGAACAAACTTTTATTTCGCGATTAATCATTTCCCAGCCCTAATAATATTATTTTTTAAAGAATTTGAAAAAACAATTTAACGATTTTTCAGCCTTCCTGATAAAATGCAAAATGTTTTATTTACTCATTTTAATTGGTATAATGCTGTGTTTAGTCCTTGGCCCTTATAATTGCTGTTTGCAGCTATATTTTTGATTGCAACTGTATACTATACATACACTTTCATCAAAATCAATTCCATCATGCGTGATGCTCATAGTTCTTTTAGCCTCTGCCATTGCACATTCACCAGGCATTGACACACACAAGATTACATACCTGACTGAAATTTAACTTTTAAGAGAGAAAATGTCATCCATCCATCTCCAGGTTGTTTTAAGGTTTTGATGGCTTTTTTTCCTCCTTGCTCAGGCCATAACACAAAACCATTCTTCACCCAACAGGATGGTATAACGTCCTCCATTTCACCATTACCTTCCCTCCAAACAGCTCTGGCCCACATTGTTCTGGTCTTCTACTGTACAACACAAAAACATAAAAACAATCCGGGATAACAGCATGATTAATTAGAACAGGACACAGTTTCACAATGTTTTAGGTGATCCAATAACAAGTAGTCAACCAAGACTTATCTGTTTCCAACAAATACAGAGTTCAGATGCAAAACCCTCTCAAACCCATATGCAATTTTCTTCTAAAATGAGAACTTCTATGAAGCTCCTATGTTCAGTTATTTCACTTTAATGGCAATGAGAAGAGCTTATTCAATAACATTAATGTGAATTAATCTGATAATAATTAATCTGCTTCACACTTTGGCCTAATTCTATAAACTCCTTCAACTGCTTCATCTCCAGTAAGACAGGGTCACAAGGTTCAGAATGACATTCTCCAACAGATTCAATACTGCTTTGGACTGGGGCTGAGGAAACTGAATGACTGGTTTGAGGAGGCTTCGATCTAGGTAATGTAGTCTCATAGTCCTCAAGATAGACTGGAGGCTTGGTCTGTCTTGAACACTGTCAACGAGGTGGTACGTGGCATTGGCTAGTACGTTGCTCTTGGTCTGTTGGAATGCTCATTTGCGGTTCGAAGGACCATGTAAAAGACTCTTAGGGCACTGCTAATTCATAGGGGGAGCATCACAATTGGGATGTCAGTTAAAGCACCTTGACACCAATCTTTCCACAGGTGTATCAGACTGTTTTCTGAAATCTGTACAAAGCCACAACACCATATGAAAGAATCCAGAGCAGTAAACAAGGAATTAACTGACTTCTGCTCTGAAGCCACCCTTCTTAAAGGCCCCTAATTGGAGTCATGAAAAGAGTGTTTACTGTTATAAAAAACTGATTTGTGAGCTTTAGAGGAACTAAAGGTGTTCGAATAAACACGAAACACACGTGATTGTTGTCATGCGGTGAATTCGGCCAATCGTGGAACAGCTGTGTCGTCATCAGAGCTTGTGCAGTCGCTCTTGAGAAACTTCGCTGGCTGAGTTCTCCGGCTACTCTCGAATCGCTCTCGCGGTACTTTGATAGCATACGTCACAGTCACGTGGCGTCTGCGCTGTATCAAGTCGGACAAAATTTCGAACCATCATGCACTGCTTCAAGTCAGCCACCGATCGGTCTGCGCAGAGCTGCATTAAGTCGAACAAGCCTTATGTCACGGGCTTTTCAACATGCAGCATAAAGTGAAATCAAGAGGCTTGTTCGACTTGAACTGGCGCTACACAGACCGATTGGTTTATGACATCAAAGCGCATCAAAGTAACGCGAGAGCAGGATGGCTCATATGCTTTTGAATCACTCTCGAGGTACTTTGATGTCATTACCCGATCGGTCTGTGCAGCGCCGGTTCAAGTCGAACAAGCCTGATGTGTCGCATAAATAGTTCACCTATTAGGACCCTTGACGGGATTGGTATTTGAATTGTGACTTAGCAAAGAAAGGGCTGTTTCAAACCACGTTTCTGGGACTACATTTGGGAAATAGTTTTAAGGATATATTTTTCAGTGGTGTTGATTAGTAGATTTGGCACAAGCATAATACAAACACCACAGACAAATAAACAACAAAACACTTGATTTTCATTACAGGGGGACTTTAAGATCTGATCTAAAAATCAGGTATAAACAGGGTCAATGTGTTCACACATTTTTTAAAGTATAAACACCTGAATAGTTTTGCTCTCTGTATATAAAAGTATACACTTTGTTACATTACTACAGGGGTCTCCAATAGGGTTGTAACGGTATACCGGTATGGCGATTTATCACGATATTGGCATGTACGATTATCATATCGTAAACATTTGCTAATCCACGGTTTTGGAAAAAAAAATTAAACCAGATCTCACCTGCGCATATGCAACTTCTTTTCACTTGACTGCTTAGACTCCACCCATACATGTGCAGCAGAGAAAATGTCTGAGACAGAGGCTGCGAATTCTAATCTCTATCCCCCGCCGAAAACAAAGTTAATATCTGCAGTGTGGGAATACTTTGGTTATCTGAAAAACGAACGCGGGATTTTCCTTGAAGATGGATATCCAGTTGTGTCCAGAAATATGGACGAAGAGTGGCTGCAAAAGGAGGAAATATGTCGAGCATGTTCTCCCATATTCGCGAACACCATCCCTCCCTGCAGATAAATTTATAAATGGTAAATTTACCATTTATAACTTAAGGCCATATTATTTCCGTGTTGCTGGGGAAATTTACAATAATAGATGTCACGTAAAATGCTCGATTTGATAGACAGATGAATAAATCTCAAATATAGCTGCGCAATTAATCAAATCGCTATATGAGTGTGTCTATTAATATACAGCGGAAAAAAACTGCTATACTCTAAAACTATATTCTGCTTGTTCTGCGTGTCTGAGTGAATGAGCAGCGCCATTTCGCCTAGTAGCCTACATACTCAAGTATGTGTGACGCTCATGGTGTTTAAAGCGTCTGCCGTCTCACTCACTATATGAGGACGTGAACACATGAACATATCCAGAGCTGCTCTGCTTTTATTTAAAACAATCATCATCAAATACACTCTGACTGAAACTCATAGGTGTTTAGTACAACCTGTCAGAATAAAAGTTTGATTTAGCTTAAAGAAATATGTTACTATTGTACAATATAATATAACTAACTTAAAGTTATAACAACAATAATAATAAAGTTTATTTAAACATTAAGAAATACAGTGTTTTATCTGTTTTAATTTAGTAAACAGTGTTGTGCAGAGTATGCAGACAAACAAAAGTTGTTACATTTCATCTGATTGCATTTTCAATAATATATTTGTATTAAATCATAGAATCCAGACAAATTATATCAGACAAGTTACCCAGAATTTCTGAGGAAATAAAATATATTTCATAAGACTCTACTATCTTATAATTATCTTAAATAATAATGAATAAATTAAGAATAAAAATAAGTTAAGGTTTAATGAATTCAATTGATTAGACATGTTTGTTCAAATGGGAATTTATTTTTTCTTTCTTTCTTATTTTTTCAAAAGGTAGACTCATACAAAAAAGTTTTTGTTTTGTTTTTCTTTAAAAAAGTTTGTTTTAATAAACCATATGTTCAACCAAAAAAAACCTATCTGTTTTCATTCACTTAAGGGCCATTGTAGCAGATGATTAAAATAATAATAATGATTGTTTAATACCGTATATCATGAAACCGTGATATTTTCTGAGACGAAAATCTCATACCGTTACAACCCTAGTCTCCAACCTTTTTTTATAGCACAGACCAGTTTACATTTAAAAAAAAAAAAAGTCTTATGGCAATTTTCCACTGCGTGGTACAGCATGGCTTGCTTTTGGGGGGTTTTCCACTCAGTATAGTACCTGGTTTTTTTTTTTTTTTAGTACTACCTCAGCTGAGGTTCCAAGCAAACCGTACTGTTACCAAAACGTGACGTGTAAACCTTCATCACTGATTGTCCGAAGAGACTTGTCACTATTGAACTTGTGACACAAAACACCAGACTCGCTAGATTTAAATCAGCACAGCCAGCGAAGGATAGGACACAACTTTTGTTTGAACAAACGCACCTATTTTTAACAGTTTCAGTTGAGGAAGTACAAAAATCCCTTTCGTTGATAGCCGGAGCAGATCCAGGCTCAGACATCAGGCTCTCGATGAGGTGACGCGGAGTGAAAATGTTTTTGTTGTGTTTTTGTGTTTGCGGTGATGTCACGCCAGTGGAGGCAGCACAACCAAAACTACATATATTCCAGCCCACTCTAAAGTGGTACTTAACTTCAGTGGAAACGCAAACCGAGCCGTGCCGAGCAGAGTTGTACCACGCAGTGGAAAAGGGCCAAGAGGCTGGTGGGACACGGGGCAGGCGATTGCGATTTAAAACTATAACTTATTTTACATAAATTACATAACACTGTCAAATTACATCCCTATTGTAAATATCTGCTCCTCCACTAAGCAACTTTCAAGCAATGTTTTTTTTTAATGAATGAACCTGAAAGTACAAAACTGATGTTTTCTAAAAATATGCCCTATGTAAATCTTGACATTGGCTCTTAAAGGGGAACCGCAC
Source organism: Leuciscus leuciscus (assembly GCF_965113295.1). NCBI lineage: Eukaryota > Metazoa > Chordata > Actinopteri > Cypriniformes > Leuciscidae > Leuciscus > Leuciscus leuciscus. Next base: position 20,363,174 of record NC_138725.1, on the reverse strand, counting down.
AAATAATCCAATGGCATCACACATAGCCTAAACCTTTTTCATGGTTGCAGCCTGGTATTGGGTCATGATCCGCTGGTTGGGGACCCCTGCACACCAATATAGATACAACTCTTAAAGCAGAAAATTTGTGTGGAAAAAAAATAATTACCATGTCTTTAACACAGATTTGGAGTCCCCAGACAGCTCTTAGTGTCTTTCACTGCCATGAAGCATCGGTATAAGAACGAATCCATTCCCATAGGGAAGACAAACCACTTTCTTATTCAGTTCCTTCTGCTAAATGAGCTTTCTTTTCCCCGGTCTTCTTTCATCCTTTAGACGGGCTATGTTTATGAACTTGGAATCACATGGACTGTCAAAGAAACTCTCTGAACTGTCAAGGTGGAACAAGTCACACACACACACACACACATTTGATCAGATCTCTTTTCCTTGACAAATGCAAAGCCATCTTCAACCATAAAACAGGAGTCCTTTGTTTTTGTAGACACAGATGCCCGGTGGGGTGCTGGTATAGTATGAACTTTGGCATTATCCATCTCAGTGATTCTCTTGGAAAGCTGTGAAATTGGATTTGTTGCATTCCTGACACTCTTTAGTTTGTGCAGATGGTTTTCCAATGGAAAAGCACAGATCTCGTTTAAAGACGTTCCAAAATGTCTAACGTCTTCTGCCAAGTGGATAAGAGAATGCACATTGTACGACGGAAAGACAGGGCTGTAGAGTTTAGTAGATGTTTTATAAAAGTGCATCAGCAGCTCTTCAGCATAGGATGTATATGCCTTCCTCGTGTCATCATCAGCGTCCAACGTCCAGTATGGACATGGCAACGGTCAGTGTTAGAAAGTGGTGGTAGAAGCTGTCAGGCAACACATCACGAAGAACAACAGGTCCAGTATAGAATAAGAATTGCCGGAATTCGGTTGCTTTCCATCTTTCAAGAGAAGCAAGAGAACGTGGCTGTCTGGCAAATTCCCTTGGGAGTTTTCCGTTGAGAGGACTCAAGCTTGGATGAAATCTCTCGAATTTGCCTCTGTGAAATTTTGCACTCTCTGGGACCCTGTTTCAAGAAGACGAGTAAGCGTCTTACCACCCCTAGACAGACCAGATACATGTAATCCAAGACAAAAGATTGTATGCATGACAAGCCTGCATCTACAAGGGGTGAGAGTCCATTTTGGTGGAAAGGGTAGGACAAACTACTGAATTCTTCTTCTGTTCTCGACAAAATCTTCTCTTGTGGTTGGTAATTGAAGACCAACCTGTGGTTCACGTAATTTCCTTCAATAGTGCATCGCTCGCAACTATTGTAGGCATTGTGCCCCTTTATGCACTTTAAAAAAGCTCTCGCTGGATTTCAGATGAAAACATTGACCTTGACATTTAAGGTTTCACCTCTGAATGAAATTCCATCATGCTGAAGCCTAGTGAGCTCTTCAAGAAATTCCGACATGAAATCCCACACCGAATTGGGTTTTCCATTTCCAACACGGCAACAACAAATGGCTGAAACCTCTTCACACTACACAGAATTGGCCAAATCTGGACATTAGATGATTTGAACAACAGCTTTAAAATTGAGAAGGACATGATTTTCTCTCGACATGATTTTCTCTGGGTACTGTGAACATATTTTCAGAAGCCCAGACTCAAGAACGAAATACATATATTGACCACCACACAAATTCTGTGCATCTACATGGCGAGGCGTCCCCAAAAGTTTTCTGGCATCCTTCGGCAGCCGATGTCCGTGTTTTCTAAACACAGAAAGGGGCTCATCTACAGATGTCCGTGTTGTTTTGTTCCGAACCGCCCATTTCGCCAAATCACTCCTTAAGTCACTGATTTCATCTGAAGAGGAGCCTGTTTCAGTGTCATCTCTTTCACTGCTGTACTGCTGGTCATCCAGATCAAGATTCTCAAGATTACTGTCAGCAGTACTTCCTGCACAATCTTCTCTCAGAAGGTTCTCAAAATTGATGGTTGCACAAACACCAGCCCGGGCAGAAACAAAAGAATGATCCTCCGAGTCACTACTAGAAAGCGCCATTGCAAGCAATTCTGCATTTTGCCGTCTCCATTTTTTATGGTACGCCATCTATAAAAAAAAAGTATGAATTTCAAATGTCATAACTAGAAAGTACAGGACACAGATAAAACTATTTCGATAATTGTCTAAAAATATATATAATATTTTGGGCTGATTACTCTTTCCCACAGTGGGAATGGGATGGTAAAAACCAGTCGATTAAAATTTGATTACTTCTAGTTATGTTAAAGTCTGTGTAAAGTAAATTTTGAGAATTTGAGAATTGTAAACACATAAATGTTAGAAATGCATTGTTGAAACATGTTACAAAGACTGTGAACTACATAATACTCGATGGTGGAGTTATACTGTTTGTTACGTTCCATGTGTCTTTGTGTATGTTTCTGTTGCTCTGTCTCTTCATTCATTGCTTTCAGGTGGAGATTGCTCATTCGCTGCGTGTAGTCATTACGGGCACGCGTCATCAGCTGTTCCACCAATCCACTACTGCGCTGTTGGGTTTAAAAACCCCATTCACAAGAAGAGAGGAAGATCTCCGCCAGATCTCACTTAACTTGCCCTCACAGAGATGCTTTGTTTAAACGTAACCACTATTTGGAATGTCTTCGAGTTTAATACCATTAGAGACCTGAGTAACACTCCCTTGAGTTTTGTTGTTAGTTTGATAGCATATGCCTAGCACGCGATTTGAGAAAGCACACGCCCAGTAACAACGGGAGGTAGGCTTTGTTATTGTTAACTAGGCGTGGAGTGTTCGCCTAGGTCTGGATGATTAATCGAAAAGTAATCGAAACCGAAATTCAGAGCCTGTAACCGACGTAATTTTACCAAGTCGGTTATTTCATTTTTTTAATCCTATTAATATATTTCCGCCTACTGTGTGTGTACTTTCCCCTTAAAACATATTACCGCGTGTGTAGTCACTTGACTCCGCCCCGTCCCTGAACGCGCGTCTATTTCGCTTCAAACGCTCGCTTACGCGCGTCCTATTCGCTTTGGACGCGCGAATGGATTCAAAATGTTTAAGCATAGAACTAGACGCGATAGACGCGAATTTGACGCTCTATTCGCGTTTGCTGTGAACGCAGCATAATGAACAGGCTGCGATGTCAAGATTGCAATGCTGGAATGTGTGTGTCAGAGAGAGAGAGGCACGGGCGCGATCGAACAGTGGAAACATAAAAACATCATTCGTCATTATAACATCAACGTCAATTTGTTCATACAGGACATCATTAAAACTGCAAAGTGTTCAGCCTACTTACATTTGTGTAAAACATTGTGCTTTTGTCAAACTGTAAACTCTTGTCAAACTGTAACCTGCAACTGTCACCCAACCAAAATCACACACACACACACACTGTGCACATTTTTTAAAATCAAATTATCAAAAAGCAAAAATGATCTCACCTTTTGGACATTCATCATATTGCATTGGTTTTCATTTATTGTCCTAAAACAGAGCACTAATCTTTTTACTTTTAAGTTACACATTCTACATTGATTAAAAAATAAAATAAAATGTTTTTAATGGTAGTATTATTTTATACAGAAATAAATTATTTATAATTCAGATGAGAAGTTAAAGTTAATTTAAATTTTAAGGAAACAAATATATTGATCTGAAATATAGCAAATTAATTTTAAATTCATTCAGGTTACCAAACATATCTCAAGGCCTTTTGAATTGTGGATATACTGGAGAAGTATTTGTTCTCCATTTGAGTGAGATGTTTTTATGTGGCTAATTGAGGAAAGTGCTTCCATATATTTTATTATTAGTAGTATTAGTTCAAGAATAAAATAAAGATATCGGATTGATATCGGTATCGGCAAATAGCCAAAGCTGTGGCATTGGTATCGTATCGGAAGTGAAAAAGTGGTATCGGGACATCCCTAACTCTTTCGTATTTACAGTATAAGCCTTGCCAGTGACATAGGATTTTTTTTTATTTTTTATAATCGTTCAATAATCGTAATCGAGGTAACTTGTTTGATTAATTGCGATTATGATTTTAGCCAAAATCGTCCAGCCCTATGTTCGCCAGTATTGTACTTTCGTTTTTTAGTTAGTGTAGTTTATTTAAGGCGGCGCACCCGCTGAAGATTTCGGTTTTGTTTCTACATTTTTCTTTGACAGTTAGTTTAGAGGTACGATTAAAATGAGATATTATAGTTATGTTTTGATTATTTTATTGATTTGGCGACACTCCTGTTTTTCCTTTATTTTGTATTTATTTTTGGATCTTGTTGTGCACCTAGTCTTTCATTCTGTATGAATAAACGTTTTAAACGTTTGTAACGTTTCTTGTTGGTTTTTCCTGTCTTCACACACAGCAACTGTGCCTCACATAAATGTTATGTTATCATCCCCTTTTTCAACTTTAAACACGTAACATTTGGTGGTGGCAGCGGTGGGATGTTCCTTTAAAGGGATATCTTATTTCTTTGGGATGAGTTTTGTGAGTACTGTTGTTTGTGTGTGCGGGTGGAGCGACCATGAAAGAGCTATTGCTTGAATGAATAGAGTGCAGGTTTCGGACCGTAAGGATCATATGAGGTTACTCGGGAGGTTAGTGTTTGTGGTGGTAAGTTTAATCAGAATGTCTGATTTTGATCTGGTTAATTTTACGAGTACACCAACTGTCGAACAACTAGATAACTGTAGGAAGGACGATTTATTGTGCATTGCTGAACACTTCCACATTAGAGTTTCTAAACAGGAGCTTAAGAGTGAAATTAAAAACGTTCTAGTTCAGGAGTTGAGGAATTTAGGTGTGTTGAAAATGGCTGATAGATCGGTGCAGGGTCCTCGCCGGAGCTCTGAAGTTTGTCATTCAGGTGAGGAGGATGCGAGTGAGGTGGAGGGTACCGAAGCCAGTCCTTTTTCTCCGACTGGGTCGGGAGATCAGTCGCGTCTCAGAGTACGTTTGGCGAAAGTCCAACGGGAAGAGCGCGAGAGGGCAGAGGACCGTAGAGCTCAGTTAGATTTGCAACTTCAAATCCACCGTATGGAGATAGAGGCGGATACACAAATTAAGTTGCGTGAGCTGGAGCTTAAAGCAGCCAGAGAAACACCGGTTCCCAAGTTCCCTGGGCCAGGTGCTCAAACCGGGCAGTCAGATACTGTTCCAACAGGTGCGAGCGCAAGTACGTTTGATGTGAGTAAACATATTTCTCTTGTTCCACAATTCAGAGAGACTGAGGTTGACTCATACTTTAATGTATTTGAACGAGTTGCTTCTATGCTTAATTGGTCAAGAGATGTATGGCCGTTGCTGCTCCAATGTAAGTTGACGGGAAAAGCTCAGGAGGTATGTGCTGCACTGTCTTTGGAAGATAGTTTAGATTATGACGTTATTAAAATGGCAATTTTGAGGGCTTATGAGCTCGTACCGGAGGCTTACAGACAGCGATTTAGGAATCATAAGAAAGTTTCAAATCAGACGTTCGTTGAGTTCGCTAGAGAAAAAAGTTTGCTGTTTGACAGGTGGTGCGCATCGAATAAAGTATCAGATTTTCATGCTCTCCGTGAGTTAGTTTTGTTAGAGGAGTTCAAAAGTTGTATTCCTGATCGTATTGTTGTCTATCTAAACGAGCAGAAGGTGACGTCATTGTCACAGGCATCTGTTTGTGCGGATGAGTTTGCGCTGACGCACAAGAGTGTCTTTACTCTTGCTCGGACTGAGAAGGCTTTGTCTGTTCCTTCTGTGTCGAAAGATCAGTGGCGTTCGAGAAATGTTCCAAAAGCTAACGAGGGCAGAGAATGTTTTTACTGTCGTAAACCGGGACACCTTATTGCTGACTGTCTAGCTTTAAAGCGCAAAGAGCAAGGTGCCAGTACTACGAGTGTCGCTCTTGTTAAAACTGTTGATCGCACAGACTGTAAGAGTTGTGATGACTTAGATGTTAGTTATCAACCTTTCCTGATGGAAGGATTTGTGTCTGTTGATGAACAACCTCTGGAACAAGTCAAAGTGACTATGTTGCGTGACACAGGCGCGATGCAGTCATTTATTGTGGCTGATACATTACCGTTCTCTGAACGTACTTTTTGTGGAAGTCACGTGTTAGTACGTGGTCTTGAAATGAGCACTATGAAGGTTCCTCTGCATCAAATTCATCTGAAGTCAGATTTGTTTTCAGGAGTTGTGAAAGTTGGAGTGCGTGACAGCTTACCAGTGCATGGAGTGGATTTCATTCTTGGTAATGATATTGCAGGTGGTAAAATTGTGCCGCTATTAGAGGTTTGTGATAAACCTGTTTTGACTCATGACACTGATGAAATGTCAGAGAAATTCCCTGAGGTTTTTCCTGTTTGTGCTGTGACGCGAGCACAAGCTCGTAAGTACGCTGATGCCGACGATCTGTCCTCCACTTTCATGATACCTACGTTTGTGAACGATGTCCTGTTGCCTGAGGCAGGTAAGCCAGATGACACAGTCATTGTTTTCAAATCAGATGATTTGAAATTAGAAGTTACCAGCGAGAAAATAATCGTGGCCCAAAAGAATGATTTTTCTTTACGTAAATGTTTTTCTTCTGTCATTTCTGTGGAAGAGGCACGAAAGAAGAGAAACGCTTACTATGTGCATAACGGGTTGCTGATGCGCTGGTGGTGTGCTGACGTTGCGAATGAGTTGGAGTGGGGTTCTGTGACCCAAATTGTCATTCCGATGTGTTACAGACACTTAGTACTTTCACTCGCTCATGATCATGATTTGTCTGGTCACTTAGGCATTAAGAAAACGTATCATCGAATTCTGAGACATTTCTTCTGGCCCAGAATGAAGGCTGATGTGGCAAAGTTTTGCAAAACCTGTAAGACATGTCAATTTTCGGGTAAGCCAAATCAGGTGATTCCGCGCGCACCACTGGTCCCTATACCAGTGATGGGAGAGCCTTTTGAGCACGTCATTGTAGACTGTGTTGGACCTTTACCCAAGTCAAAATCTGGTAATCAATATCTGCTTACAATGATGTGTACAGCGACGCGTTTTCCTGAAGCGATTCCCCTGAGGAAGATTACGGCGCCGGTGATCAGCAGCGCGCTCGTAAAGTTATTTTCCATGTTTGGACTACCGAAGATTGTGCAGTCTGACCAAGGTATGAATTTTTTGTCAAAGATTTTTACACAAGTGTTGAAGACTTTGAATATTTCTCATAGAGTTTCAAGTCTCAGGTCTCTTTAGAACGGTTTCATCAGACTATGAAAGCGATGTTGCGTCGGTACTGTGTGGATACAGGTAAAGACTGGGATGAGGGGATACCGTTAGTTTTGTTTGCTGCTAGAGAAGCAGTACAAGACAGTTTAGGATTTAGTCCTGCTGACCTTGTTTTCGGGCATACTGTGAGAGGTCCGTTAAAGATGCTCAAAGAAGATATTTTAGATCACGAATCGAATGTTAAAACCACAGTGTTGGATTATGTGAGTAAATTTCGTGAGCGATTGCACAAGGCTTGTACTATGGCACGAGAATACTGAACGCTCAAGTGACAATGAAGAGTAGATATGATCGTAAAACTGTTCAACGTCATTTTAAGGAGGGAGATCAGGTGCTTGTTTTATTGCCTGTCGTTGGTTCTGCCTTGTCTGCACGCTTTGCAGGTCCATATGAAGTAATTAGAAAAATTAGCGACACCGATTACGTGATCCGCACTCCGGATCGCCGAAAGAAATCCCGCGTATGTCATGTAAATATGCTGAAGGCGTACCATGTTAGAGAGTCATCGCAAGATGTTCTGAAAGTTAATGAGTCGAGTACCTCCTGTGCTGCTGCGCTTATGTGCGAAACAGTTGATTTCACTGCTATGCCGGACAAGGAAGATGATGGAGTTTTAGTACAACACACGTATCAGCAGTGCGCCAGATTGAAGAATTCTGAGGTTCTGGCTGGTCTAAATTCTCATCTGTCTCATCTACCCGAGTCTCATAGAAATGATGTGAAAAAAGTAATTCATGACTTTCCTTCGTTATTTCATGACATTCCTTCTCGTACTTCTGTTTTGCAACATGACATCGACGTGGGTAATGCCGCTCCTATTAAGCAACATGCATATAGAACAAATGTTTTTAAGCGTTCTGTGATTAAAACTGAGGTCGAGTATCTGTGCGAGAATGGTCTAGCTAAGCAGAGTTTTAGTCCATGGAGTTCTCTGTGTCTGCTTGTGTCTAAGAGTGATGGATCCGCTAGATTCTGCACGGATTATCGCTTTTGTGACCCAAGACGATTTTCTACAATATTGCGTCATGGCGTTCGGAATGCGCAACGCGCCAGCCACATTCCAAAGGCTTATTAACATCGTGCTCGCGGGTGTCCGAAACTGTAACGCATATCTAGATGATCTTATGATCTATTCGTCTACTTGGTCCGCACATGTTTCAACCTTAAGAGAGGTGTTCGAACGCCTTGAGAACGCTTCTCTGACGTTAAACCTGGCCAAGTGTGAATTTGGTCAGGCTACCGTTATGTATTTGGGCAAAGAGGTGGGTCAAGGTCAGGTAAAACCAATAGGGGCAAAAGTGACTGCGATTGCAGATTTTCCCGTTCCTGTTACGCGCAAGGAACTCCACAGATTCCTGGGGTTGGCCGGTTACTACCGGAGTTTCTGCAAGAATTTTTCCACGGTGGCCAACCCTCTGACGTCACTCCTCAGCCCTTCACGTACTTTTTTATGGAACGATGAGTGCCAGAATGCCTTTGATAATGTCAAAGCTTTGTTGTGCAGTACGCCTGTTTTATCAGCTCCTGATGTTGAACGAACTTTTAAGCTCGAGATCGACGCAAGTTCTGTTGGTGCGGGGGCAGTGCTGGTGCAAGAAGACGCTTACGGTATCGATCATCCCGTATGCTACTTATCACGTAAGTTCAACAAACATCAATTGAACTACTCTACAATAGAGAAAGAGACGTTAGCCTTATTATTGGCTTTGCAATATTTTGATGTCTATGTGAGCTCAACTAATTTGCCTGTCATTGTGTTCAAGGATCACAATCCCCTAGTGTGTTTAGGTCGTATGTACAACCAGAATCAGAGGCTGATGCGTTGGTCTTTGATGGTACAAGGCTACAATTTGGTGATCAAACACAAGAAAGGTTCGGAGAATATAATTGCGGACGCTTTGTCTAGAGTTTAAGCTGTTGTGCTCCTAAACATTTTGTAAGGATGAAAGAAAAAAGGGAACATGTTCTTTCGTTCATGTTTAATGTTTTTTCTTTCTTTTTTGGGGGGGAAGTGTTACGTTCCATGTGTCTTTGTGTATGTTTCTGTTGCTCTGTCTCTTCATTCATTGCTTTCAGGTGGAGATTGCTCATTCGCTGCGTGTAGTCATTACGGGCACGCGTCATCAGCTGTTCCACCAATCCACTACTGCGCTGCTGGGTTTAAAAACCCCATTCACAAGAAGAAAGGAAGATCTCCGCCAGATCTCACTTAACTTGCCCTCACAGAGATGCTTTGTTTAAACGTAACCACTATTTGGAATGTCTTCGAGTTTAATACCATTAGAGACCTGAGTAACACTCCCTTGAGTTTTGTTGTTAGTTTGATAGCATATGCCTAGCACGCGATTTGAGAAAGCGCACGCCCAGTAACAACGGGAGGTAGGCTTTGTTATTGTTATTATTACAAATATTTTTATTGATTTTTCCATCTTCCACAATCACAATACACAGAACCACGAACAACATTAATTCTGGATCTACATACTTATACACACATCAACATACACACCCCTGCAGCAAAAAAAAAAAGGGGGGAGGGGGGGAGGGGGAGGGGGGGGGGGTGTAATACACATAATAGTACTGATTATACTATACTGGCCAATGAAGATTCAAATAAGATAAAAAGGGCTGCCAGACCTCATAAAACTTTGCAGAGGTACCTCGGATATTGTATTTAAGATGCTCAAGTTTAAGACACGACATCACCTCAGTAACCCAGCGTTTGTAAGATGGTGGCAATGCCTTTTTCCAACTGAGAAGAATCAGGCGTCTAGCCAATAATGTGGAGAAAGCTATGAGCTCTATCTGATTGGTTGTTAGCTGCAATTCTTCCGGCACTACCCCAAAGATGGAAGTCAGAGGATTGGGATCAAGATCTTTGTTACATATAAATGAAAACGTTCTGAAAATGCCAGCCCAGAATTTTGTTAATCTGGGGCATTCCCAGAACATGTGACTCAGGTCTGCTGGTTCCAGACTACATCTGGGGCATGTTGCGTCTGACCCTGGATACATTTTAGCCAGCTTGCTCCTAGAAAGATGGAGCCTGTGAAGTACCTTAAATTGCAAAAGCCCATGTCTAATGCATACCGAGGATGAATGCACCAATTCTATTGCCCGTTGCCAAGCTAAATCAGATATTTCTGTACCCAGCTCCTCCTCCCACTGCCTCTTTATATGATCAAGAGATGGGGAAGCGAATCTTTGGATGTTCTCATATATGATAGACACCATACCCTTAAGAGAGGAGTCCATATTTAAGAGCTCATCAATCCAGCCACCCTCTGGCTTGTTCAAAGAAGGAGAAAAATGTTTTTTGACGAAACTACGGACCTGTAGATACCTAAAGAAGTTGGATTGAGGGATCTCAAAATCTGTTCTTAATTGCTGGAATGAAATAAACACGCCGTCTTTAAAGAGGTCCTTAACACACTTGACTCCATTTCTAGACCAGCGCTGAAATGCAGAATCTATGAGGGATGGAGGAAACATAGGGTTCGACAGGATGGGAGCTGAGGGCAACGCTTGTTTACTGTTGAACTGAAGTCTGAATTGTGACCATATTCTAAGTGATCCGCGAATAATTGGGTTATTCGTAAAAAAGCTTTTGCTCAAGGGAATTGGATAACAGAGCAGTGAGCATAGTGATACTGGGTTACACGCGTGCTGTTCCATGAGTAACCAAACTGGGTCTTCCTCCCTCAACCATTGGAATGCCATTTGATGCGCTCTTTCATTAATGGGGAAAAGAAGACTCTTTGCCAAATTAATTTTATATCCCGAAACATTTCCAAAATCGGAAATAATTGTAAGAGCAATCGGTATAGAGGAATGCGGGTTGGACAGAAAGAGGAGGAGATCGTCTGCATAAAGCATAAGTTTGTGAACAAGTCCCTCTATACCAGTCAAACCAGCTGCATTCCTTAGCATAATTGCAAGGGGTTCAATAGCAGCATCAAAAAGCAGAGGAGACAGCGGGCACCCCTGTCTTGTCCCCCTAAAAAGCGGAAAGCATTTGGATATTATACTATTCTTTCGAATAAATGCTTGAGGGCTGGTATATAGAATTTTAATCCATGAACAGAACACAGGGCCAAAGCCAAACCTCCTAAGTGTTGTTAATGAGTAAGCATATTCAATTCTATCAAATGCCTTATGAGCATCTAAGGATATTAGAACCTCTGGGTTAGTGTTAACCTTGGGTGAATAAATCACGTTAAATAAGCGGCGGAGATTGCTAGATAACTGCCTGCCAGAAATAAAACCAGTCTGATCTGGATGAATTATTTTGCTCATAACTGGCTCTACTCTAGCTGCTAGCACCTTGGCCAGGATCTTATAATCGCAGCAAAGTAAACTGATCGGGCGGTAGGATTCACATTTAAGTGGGTCTTTATCCTTTTTAAGAAGGACTGATATGGTGGCTTGTGTCATGGTTGGAGGGAGAGATTTTGAAACGAGGGCCTCTTCAAATACCTTACTCAACAGAGGTGTTAACTTGGCAGAAAACTTCTTATAAAACTCAGCCGGGTAGCCGTCGGGGCCTGGCGCTTTCCCATATTTTAATTTCTTAATTGCACTGTCAATCTCAAGAGCTGTTATGTTGCCTTCTAAAGTGGATTTGTCTGAATCATTAAATGATGGCAACTCTATGTTGCTGAAAAACTCTTCTATCCTGTCAGTGTCATTCACCTCCGAAGTATATAAAGCCTCATAAAAAGATTTAAACTGATTATTGATACCCTGTTGATCTGTAATAATATTGCCCTTACTGTCTTCAATTGCCGCTATAATACCCGCTGCTGCAGATTGCTTCAATTGATAACACAAAAACCTGCCCGCACGCTCGCCATGTTCATAATGAATTTGACGTGATTTCAAATAGAGATCTTCTGCGCGCTCGCAGGTCAAAGAATCAAATTCAGCTTGTAACAGGAGTCTCTCCTTATGCAACACCTCAGAGGACAATGTAGAGTGTGACTGATCGATTGTCTTAATTTCATTCAATATTTCCGTAATCCGCCTCGATTTCTTTTTATTAACACTAGCTTGATACGAAATAATTTGACCCCTCACAAACGCTTTCAGAGTGTCCCATATAGTACTGTAACTTATCTCTGGGGATTAATTTGTCTCTAGAAAGAAATCAATTTGAGTCTCTATGAATTTAACAAAATCTTCATCTGCCAAAAGCCTTGAGTTTAGGCGCCACATACGCTGAGAGATTGAATTACCTGGGAAACTAAGCTTTAGTAATACTGGACTATGATCTGAGATAACTATATTATCATACTCCACTCGTGTCATTAGAGGGAGTAGTTTCTTATCCAGCAGAAAATAATCAATTCTGGAATATTTTTGATGTACCGGTGAATAGAATGAAAACTGTTTGGATGATGGGTACTTAAATCTCCAGGGGTCCATTACGCCATATGTTTGGAGAAAAGCATTGATACATTGCGCTGATTTACTAGCTTGAATAGCCGTAGAACTAGAGCGGTCCAGAATTGGGTGTAAAACAATTCAGATCCCCTCCTAAAATTAAATTATACGTATCAAGACTAGGTAAAAAAGAAAAGAAATCACTAAAAAACTACATTATCCCAATTAGGTGCAAATAGATTGGCCAGGACCACAGGCATGTTATAAAGTCTGCCTTTAATTATTACATATCGACCATTTTTATCTTTCACAGTGACCTCCTCGACAAATTGTACACTAAACACACAAACAACATATGCATGAGTTTAACTACAATACAGAAGACTGACAATAACAACAACAAAAAACAAAAACAAAAATTCTTTGCGTATGAGAACGCAACCTCTTCCAGTTATCCCTGCTCCCAATGGGCTTTATGCACAGCTACACTACTTCCTGAACTTCAGCCAGCTCTTTGTTTCCTGTCTGTCATTATTGGACAAACTGATTAATCCAGGTGTGCCTGACCTCAGTAACAATAATCAGACACACCTGGATTAATCAGTTTGTCCAATAATGGCAGACAGGAAACAAAGAGCTGGCAGAAGTTCAGGAAGTAATGTAGCGGTGCATAAAGCCCATTAGCTTACCATGTGAGCCCCCACTTAAAAACAGAACAATATAAGGCTCTTACAGTTATTGAATTACTAAGCAACCCCAAACAGAGCCCCAGGAGAGAGAAAAAAAACTAAACTAAACAAAAACACTTTTGCTCCTGAGCCGCGATTTCTGTGAAGTTTGAGCACGTGACTGCTTGTAATGACTCTTAGACATCTGACAAAAGCTTCGGGGCTCGATGTAAACTTAGCGTAAACATTATATAAACATTTTAAGTGAACTCAAATTGAACACCGGCTAACCATAACAGTACCAAACCTGATTTGAACTTCGACGGAACAGTCCTTAACTTGGAGTCCAGTAAACTGCCAGCCGCTGATGTATGTGCGATCGATCGTCACTTTCCCTTACAAGTCAGGTTCTTCAGAATGAAGTCTTTAGCTTTCAGCGGGTCCTTGAAGCTTGACTCTCGTCCATCCTGTGTCGTAATCCTCAAAACTGCAGGGTATCTCAACCCAAAGCGAACCCCCTCGCAGTTGCGAAGCAAGCTCCTCACCTCATTGAAAGCTGCTCGCTGCTTGCTCACTGTCTGAGTGAAATCAGAAAAAACACTGGCTTGAAACTTCTAAGGCTCCTTCAAGGCATTGTGCCAATGACGTATACTGAGTTTTTTGAGATACACCAATGTTCTCATAGACTATCATGGCACCCTGGACAAAGACACTGCGTGCCAATTTTCAGTAGACTAACGGTTGGGTGCCCTTATAGCTATTTTCCTGATTTTTTTCACTGTTATAGCGCCAACAAGTGGCCAATTGTCACGATTTTTTTCATGTCAACTCAGATTGAGCTTATGAACATGTGTCCCAAGTTTTGCGAAAATATCTCTTTCTGTTCAAAAGTTATTACCGTTTTATAGTGCCACCTAGTGGCCAATTGTTGAGATTTTATTCAAGTGATCTCAGATTGAGCTCAGGAAGATGTATCCCAAGTTTAGCAAAAAAATCTCTTTCCGTTCACAATTTATAACCGTTTTAGTAAAAGTGGCCCTGGTGCCATCAAATATTTTGGTTCCCCTTATCGACCGTTAATTTAAATTTTGAATTTTTTGGATGATTATTGATTGTTAGACTCCAGAGAATATTCTTGCAGTGGTTTGGTTCCGATCGGGCCAAAAACCTAGGAGAAGTCAGCAAAAATAGGTTTTTCAAAAAAATGCAATTTACTCGAAATTGGAGAAGGGCAAGCAAATCGGAGATAGCCATTTTGTCCGCCTTGAGCCACGGATTCCAACGATATAAGGCACTTGATCCGGGGACAAACGGTCTAAGAGTTATGAGCAATTTTTAACTTTTAGTTGCTGTAGCGCCACCTATGGGCCAATCGGGGTCATACTCTGATAGGTTGTCCCCAAATTGAGGCCTACCATCTGGCCAGGTTTCAAGTCTCTAGGCCTTACGGTTTGGCCTGCACGATGTGTTTTACAAATCCTTACAATTACAATAGGGTTTCAGCATTTCATGCTTGAACCCCTAATAATGATGATCTTAATAATAATTTAAAAGGCAGAAATTAATTATTCTGTACATACATTAAGATATTCAACATATAGATCTTGTAAAAAAAAAATCAAAGTTGATTTATAAGTGATTTTATTACCCTTTTTCAACCATTTAGCATTAAACATTATTTCAACGTGGTTTCAACATTGAAACAACAACTGTCATTATTTCAACCATATTTCAACGTTGAAGGTTGGTCATGTACCGGTTGGTTTTCAACCGTTAAGCATTAAACATTGTGTCAACGTAGTTTCAACATTGAAACAAGAACTGATCTTATTTCAACCATATTTCAACGTTGAAGGTCGGTCATGTCAGCTGGGTAGTCGCTACAATGGTCTATTGCTGCCCTCCTCAGTTCATTTGAAGAATTAAAAAGTGCAAAAAAGTTTTGTTGTCTCTTAGTGCAAAGTAATGATTTTAGAAAACTTCCAACAGCTCTGAGTTCATGAGATTTCTTTCTGTACGATGACATAAACAGTCGATTAGAGCATGGCTCCCAGTTTCTATTTCTCCACATATGCTTGTTTTCCAACCATCCTTCCTAAACCTATATTAATGGCTTTGAGGTTTTGAGGCAATGAAATTATGCATGTTAGGTGATCAAATGAACTGATTTAGGCTAATGTATGTATTTAACAACCTTTAAAACCACGTGCTGAATATATTATGATGTTCGTTGATGTATTATTCTACATCATCAGTTAAATAATCATTAAAATACAGTAAAATACAGGATGAACTCTATCAGTGGCTCTTATTGGCTGCGGGGGTGTTCCGTTCGCGCATGCGTTGGAGGCCGATGACGCCACCGCTCGCTCGCGACGTCTCTTCCTCCTCATTTCAGTTTCAGCTTCGAGTCTTCTGAGGTGAGGAGAGCAGTTCACGGTATTTTTCATATTTACACAACCATCACACATACTTTATACAGTTTGATTAAGCGTCAGACTCATTTCTGTATTGTTTTCATCGATCACAGCGATATTTGTGCGTCTTTTCTGGCGTCTTCCTACTGAAATAAACATTTAGCTGCTAGTGCAGCAGCAGCGAGCATTAGGAGAATATGTTGTTCATTCAGAGCTGAGCGATTTTGTGTTCGTTTGTGTGATTGTCTCGATGTTTGTGTGAGAACTGTTACTGAATGTTAAAGTCAAGAGTTAAACTTTGAGATCTGTGAGGGGAGTTGCTGCTACCGTTTTATGTCTAGCGTTACTCTTTTCACATCTTTAGCAGATCAGATTTATTAATACAGGAACAGATACTGATAAATACTTTGTAAATAATACTTTGTGCCAATAGTGAGCCATTTTAAACTTAGGCTATAGGCTACATAATATAGATAAATATGAATACAGTTTGATATAGGCCTAGACTAAACAATATTGTTTTGTGGTGCTCTTTATTTTAATACAGTTGTTGAACTTATGATCATTGTCAGTTTCTGAACAGTATACAAAACTGTAACACGTTAATCTAATTACATTATTGCAATGAATGTAGCCTAGTTATAAAAATGTCGAACTATATTCGTATGAACATTTTATGGTTTAGTAGGGTAGTTACCTGAGTGTCAACAGTGTTTTTGTTTTTGCCATATTTTATGTTTTATGTGTGTAATATTGCGAGATACAGTATTGTCTTTTAATATAGTTGTCTTTCAGTATAGTTCATTATAGCTTTATCACATAATGTGTTTCTAACAGCAAACACTCAGAATAAAGTGAGATGATCTGCTGATGATCCTGAATGGCTTGTTGAATGAGTGTTGATAGTCTGAGGCCACATCCACACGAAGCCAGAGCTTTCCCTATCCGATATTTTTTTCCCGTTCAAAAAAAAAATTCCGTAAACACGGCGTCGTCTCAAGAAATATCTGCGTACACATGCCAGATGCATGCCAGACAGTATGTGGCGCTGTGATTCTACCACAGACATACACTAAAAACGGAGAAGAAGACTTAAAGCATGCGCATAAACCTTGCGCACTGTATACAACAATAATATTAGGCACAGCAGCTTCTTTTTTTCTTTTCTTTTTTCTTTTTTAATCAAGAACTTTGTTGAACAATATGAAAAACCATAAATGTAGTTGCTGTGACTTAACGGTGTCTGACTAGCTGACACTTGGTGTGATGACATCATCGTTTCACAAAATTTACGGATTGGCCGTACACACGAAAACGCAAAGGCGGCGTTTTCAGATTTATCCACCTTGGGACCCGGTTTCAAAAAATAGCCGTTTCATCTCCGAAAACGGCGGATCCGTGTGGACGAAACGCCAATACGATAACAAATTTATACGTATACAGCGAAACGCGTCTCCGTGTGGACGGGCCCTGAGGCTCATCAATATTAACAGATCTGCTGAAAACACTCTTTATTTCATGACAATAGTTCCTGTTTTCACCTAATTTATTATGCTGATGTCTTCAGATCTCCTGTACATTGACACTTAAAGCTCATTTCATTGGTGTCAGCAGACTGAGGGTATTTGAT
This sequence comes from Leuciscus leuciscus, assembly GCF_965113295.1. NCBI lineage: Eukaryota > Metazoa > Chordata > Actinopteri > Cypriniformes > Leuciscidae > Leuciscus > Leuciscus leuciscus. Next base: position 20,345,802 of record NC_138725.1, on the reverse strand, counting down.
GGTTACTATATGTAGCCTCTGTTTATTTCTGTTTATGCTTTCAACTGTTTTTCTTACCATTATTTATATTTGGGAGAATTTACATTATTATATTCTGTTGTCCATGAGCCACAAAAAAAAAACAAAAAAAAACACCGTAACTGATATATTTTAGATTTTGGCGGATCAGCTCCTCCCATATGGAAGTAAAATAATGTCAAATGTTTTTTAAATAAAAAGCCTGTTGAATTGCACTACTTGAAAAAAAATAGGCATTGCTTTAACCATGCTTGCATTTTAATGCATTGTATTTTTAGTGCTTACATTTTTATGGGCTGAAATTCAACATGGTTGAATATTTAAGCTGTGAATATTTCAATTAAAAACATTTCAAACACCTTTTCATTATTAAAAATTCAATAATCCATATTCACCGTTCATATTTCACTTCCAAAATATTCAAACTGTTTAAAAATACAACCAATAATATTCAACAGGCAATTTTCGGTCCATTTTATTTCGCTTTGCAAATTCGCTTCCACAAATTCAGTGGTTCAAATTCGACAGTAAATTCAACATTGACGTCCAGGAACTGCAGGAAAAGCAGTAGATTGCCGAGCATACTCTCCATCTGCTGTTAGTCGACCTCACCAGCAGATGGTGCAAAAGCGCGTGTTGAAGACAGTTAGAACAAGTCATTCATTCATAAAACTCATTTACAGCAATGTAAGTGTATTTGTGATTATTATGACGGCTGTTTTATGTTAAATTCAGTGTCTTCACGGTAGGGGTGTGCGATATGACGATTTTTTATCGTGGACGATTAAAAGGTCTCCACGATCTGCTTTTGAAGAAATATCGTAGTATCGCGCATTCTCAGTTGCTGTTCTGGTGCCTCTGTCCCAACATACTGAACAACGCGACGTATATTCAGATCAAATGTTAACGCAGCGGAACGGGACACTACAGTTCACAAAAGTTCATAATTTGCATGTGCTTTAATGCCTTGTCGGTTAAACATTTAATTCGCGTGCTGATGCACTGTTCTAACGTGTGCGTTTCTCAGCGCGTACATGTGAAGCTCACATGCACTAAAAGCCTGTCTACCAGCGCCTGGATACTGGACTAAGTTATCTTTCGAGTCTTATTGTGCTAATACTGTCAAATACACACAAGGTTTACGTAAACAAAGTCGGTGATGTCTAAAGTGAAAGCAAACTTGAGAAAATTGAGAGAAAATCTGCTTGTCAAATGCGTGTATAAAAGACGCGTCGAGTGCAGCTCTTAAAGAGACAGTAGCAATAGTAAACACGCTGCCGTTTGTCCTTAAAGGGATAGTTCACGCAAAAATAAAAATGATCTCATTATTTACGCTCTATAATGTTGTTCCAAGCCTGTATTAATTTCCTTCTAATATTGTTCTAATATTAATATTTTGAAGAATGTGGCTATACAAACAGTAGCTGGTCCCCATTGACTTCCATAGGAGAAAAATATACTATGGAAGTCACATTCTTCCAAATAACTTTTATTTTCAACAGAAGAAAGAAACTTATTCGAGTTTAAAACAACTTGAGAGAGTAAATTATGACAATTTGAATTTTTAGGAGAACTATCCCTTTATTGTTAAAACAACAAAATGCAAATAGAAAATCACTCACTGCTCTTGACTGATAACTTTAATAGTAGCTTTTTAATAAGTATCAATTTATAATTTATACAGTGAAGTCTATGTTTTGTTTTATTTTCATATTTGTTCATTTAATTACTTTCTTCAATGCTACTGTTAAATACACCTGTAGCTGAAAACAAAGCACTGTTTATTTAATTTGTATATTAAGTTGTGTGTGTAATGTGTATCTTTGATCTTAATATTTAAAAACAAAGAAAATAATGACAAATATTTTTTTATCTTCGCCCGTCTGCCATTCTTTTTTATTTTATATTTTGTTACCTAAGGTAACAAAACCAACATAAAAAAGAATCGTGATAAAATCGTTAATCGTGATTTTCCTGAAAAAAATCGTGATATGATATTTTTACCATATCGCCCACCCCTACTTCACGGTTACTTTTCCTGTGTAGCCTACATGCATCTTTCTCTACCGTGAACGAGATTATAATGTTATTCCCCGATGCGAATATACAGATCCAATGTTACAATTTTTGAGGTTGACATATATTTCTCTTGGTTGTTTAGTTGCCTTAACTTTATATTGTGGCGATGTGCTGCATGCAGGCTATTAGGGTTTCCCTCAATACTTAAGGATTCCCCTGCTGGACATATACAACGCTTAACGTAGCTTAATGGACTACAGTGATGTAAAAGACCAAACTCGCAGGCAAGCAGATGGACTTAGAATAACGCGCAAAGCTTAATGCTGAGCGTTTCCCAGTGACAGATTGGCATAAAGATGGCTTGATGTTGGACATTCGCACATTTAGGGACCGTCTCTAAAGTGTACGACTTTGGTATACACGTTTCTAACTCCGATAGCATTTGAATAGAACGACTTACAGTCATAAAACCAACTGTAAAGTGTTCATTTAGTGTCAGGCATAATGCGCACCCTTTGGATTTTTGATATTTATTCAAATACATTTAAGTTTGCTATTGAAGTTAGAAACGTGTATGCCAATGTTGTATGCAACTTTAGAGACGGTCCCTAAATGTGCGAATGTCCAATATCAAGCCAATTTTTACATTTAGTCATTTAGCAGAAGCTTTTATCCAAAGCGATTTAGTTAAACTAACAATAGGAGGACAATATGCAAGTGCTGTGACAGTTTAAGCTAATGCAATACACGTATGCATACTATATATATATATATATATATATATATATATATATATATATATATATATGTGTGTGTTGATTTTATGCCAGTATATCACGAAACGCTCAGCATGAAACTTTGCGCGTTAAGTTCATATTCTGAGTCCATCTTCTTGCCTGTAGCCTATATAATAGACTACAGCCTACTTCCCTAATAAGGTGCAAGATTGGTCTTTCATATCACTATCAACGGAAGGGGAATCCTTGAGTATGAGGTATTGAGGGAAACCGATTATAATCCTGTTCATGGTAGAGAAAGCTGATGACATGTAGAATACACAGGGAAAGTAACAATGAAGTTATTGAATGAAACATAAACACAGCTTTTGTGTGTTTATCATCTTTTCCGCATACTGACACAGATAATCATTTTCATTTTATGAATGAATGTCTTCGTCAGCAACAAGCGCTTTTGCACCATCTGATGGTGAGGTCGACTAACAGAAGATGGAGAGTATGCTCGGCAATCTACTGCTTTTCCTGCAGTTCCTGGACGTCAATGTTGAATTTACTGTCGAATTTGAACCACTGAATTTGTGGAAGCGAATTTGCAAAGCGAAATAAAATGGACCGAAAATTGCCTGTTGAATATTATTGGTTGTATTTTTAAACAGTTTGAATATTTTGGAAGTGAAATATGAAAGGTGAATATGGATTATTGAATTTTTAATAATGAAAAGGTGTTTGAAATGTTGAATTTCAGCCCATAAAAATGTAAGCACTAAAAATACAATGCATTAAAATGCAAGCATGGTAAATGCAAGCATGGTTAATGCAATGCCTATTTTTTTTCCAAGTAGTGCAATTCAACAGGCTTTTTATTTCAAAAACATTTGACATTATTCTACTTCCATACTCCCACAGCAGTCACATCATCAGTGAAGCTCCTCCCACTGCTGAAATCTGCAAAGACTGAGTTTATTAAAGAGGACAGTGAGAACATGAGTGATCCAGAACCATGCAGAATGAAACACACTGAAGATCCTGAAGAACAAAGAGGTTGGTGTTTATTCTTCATTCATTCATGATGCTGAAGAACATTCATGTTAGAAACATTCAAGCACTTCATCACTTTTAGATAAACAGTTCAACTATAAAATGGCTGCAAAAGTTATACAAATGGCCAGAGTAAAGGGAGGTTTCATATTGATTGTCAACATCAGGTCAAACTCAATTAAAATATTTTAACTGTTTTATTTTACATTTATTTTATATATGGTTTACAATTTGTAACAATTTTACCAGAATTTGACCTGAATTTTGTGCATATTTGTACAAACATATAACAAAAAATAATAATTCCAAAATGTACAAATTTTTTACTTTACTGCAAACATTTGTGTTCTTTCTCGCAGTGAAATTCACTTGATCTTGTGTTTCTTGTGTCACACTTTCACATGTGTGTGAAGTCAATGGAAGGAGAAGTTTAGTGTGAACGGCCCTTAAAGGGACAATGTGTAGGAATTTCTCCCATCTAGCGGTGAAATTGAATTTTGCATTCAAACAAATAGTGCTCTACAACGCCTCTCTTTTTCAAATGCGTGTTGCTTCTCTGGTAGCCGTTATGTACCAAAAAGCTATTACAAGATGTCTTCTAATAGCACTTCATCGAGTTTTCCTTCGGGTGAACAGGCTTGTTATTTCAAACAAACTGCAACTTGACACAACAAACAAACGGGTGTTTGATAGAATTGAAAGTTTCCAAAGGCAGAGAAGCGACCAAGCAATGAAAAAAAGCTTGTAATTTAGACCATAATGTTGACCAACCTGTTGAGAAGAAAGCAGGCAAGTTCAGCGTCTCATTTGAAAGCTTTCTCCTGCATCAACTCTTTCCACCTGGAAAAAGCTATCCCGACATTGACCCTTGTTGTTTTGCAATCGCCGGTCCTGTGGCTCCACATAAGTATGGTCCTCAATTATAAATAACCGTGCAGTGCAGCCTTTTAAACTTGCCGCGGCAGTGACAAGCATCTCTCAAATTTTCTTGTCCAGTCACGTGACGCTGACTCTGAATGAAAACGCGTTGTGGAAACACGGTGGCCTAGTACTTTTTGTCCCTCTCTGGTATTATAGTTTTTCAAGATGGCGGAATGACATGGAAGCCTCCGTGGACCTACCCGTCCCATGTATATAAAGATAATAAATTATTCGTTTACAAGGATAAGTCAGATCATTGGCAGATGTATTTGTACACCATTGAGGACATATTGATGAATAACAATATTGATTTTATATAATAAAATACTTAAAAAACCTAGACATTGTCCCTTTAATAATTAAAATGTTTTAGTAGTTTTTAACATAACTATATATCAATCTAAAAGTTGGTGTTAAAATTAGGGCTGTCAAAAGATTAATCGCGATTAATCACATCCAAAATAAAAGTTTGTGTTTACATAATATATGTGTGTGTACTGTGTATAATTATTTTGTATATATATACACACACATGCTTGTATATATTTAAGGAAAATGTGTAATTAATATATAAAAAAATTATATTTATATATAATATAAATTATATATAAATATATACAGTGTATGTATGCAAATATTTCTTAAAATATACAAGCATGTGTGTGTGTATTTATATGTACATAATAATTATACACAGTACACACACATATATTATGTAAACACAAACTTTTATTTTGGATGCGATTAATCTTTTGACAGCCTTAGTCAAAATATGGCAGTATTGTATATTTTAATGTTCATTTCATGTTAGATAATTGTGTCATTGATCAAAAATATTTAATAGTTCTCACGAAAGAAACATGGGATTTGTGCCTATAATGTTTACAAAATAATAACTGGAAGATCAGTGTACCTCACTCATGGAAAGTTTCAGGGACGTATAATTAATTTATAAAAATACATAAATTGTAATATTTTAAAGCAGTTGTCTGTTACATCTGGGATAATTTTTATCTCCATTCACTCCATATTTCTCTCTTTTAATTATTTTGATTATTTCGAAAATTTGAAAATTAGTTTTTCTTTGATTTCAGACCCGATGGAAGTGAAGGAGGAGAGTGAAGAACTGAGTGAAGTGAAGAAGGAGAGTGAAGTGAAGAAGGAGAGTGAAGTGAAGAAGGAGAGTGAAGTGAAGAAGGAGAGTGAAGTGAAGAAGGAGAGTGAAGAACTGAGTGAAGTGGAGGAGGAGAGTGAAGAACTGAGTGAAGTGAAGAAGGAGAGTGAAGAACTGAGTGAAGTGGAGGAGAGTGAAGAACTGAGTGAAGTGAAGGAGGAGAGTGAAGAACTGAGTGAAGTGGAGGAGGAACATCATGTCAAACCTGGAGAAAAACCTTTGAGTCGCTCAAAGACTAAAAAAAAAATTTTAAAGAAAAGAAGGGCCAAGAAATCTTTCACCTGCATTCAGTGCGGGAATAGTTTCACAACCAAACACAGTCTTGAGCGTCACATGAGGATCCACACCGGAGAGAAGCCATATCCATGCAATCAGTGCGAGAAGAGTTTCAGCCGATCGACACAGCTTGAAAGTCACATGAGAATCCACACCGGAGAGAGGCCGTTCATGTGTGAACAGTGTGAAAAGAGATTCTCAGACAAAAACTCTCTTAAGATTCACATGAGAGTTCACACCGGAGAGAAGCCATTCACATGCAATCAGTGTGGGAATAGTTTCAGTCAATTAGCACACCTTAATGCTCACATGACGATCCACACAGGAGAGAAGCCGTTCACATGCAATCAATGTGGAAAAAGTTTCAGTAAATCTTCATACCTTAATTTTCACATGATGATCCACACCGGAGAGAAGCCGTTCACATGCCATCAATGTGGGAAAAGTTTCAGTCGATCTTCACTCCTTAATTTTCATATGAGGACCCACACCGGAGAGAAGCCGTTCACATGTGATCAGTGCGGGAAAACATTTATCTGTGCATCACACCTGAAGAGACACCTGAGAGTTCATATAGAGGAGAAGCCACATTCATGTTCTGTGTGTGGAAAAAGTTTTTCACTGCTGCTATATTTACATAATCATCAGAAAATTCACACTGGTGTGAGAGAGTACGTGTGCTTTGAGTGTGAGAAGACTTTTACTAGAGCTGAACATTTGAAACAGCACCAGAGAATTCACACTGGAGAAAAACCTTACAAGTGTTCACACTGTGACAAGAGATTCTGTCAGTCAGCAGATCTGAAAACACATGAGAGAATTCACACTGGAGAAAAACCTTACAAGTGTTCACACTGTGACAAGAGATTCAGTCAGTCATCAAATCTGAAAACACATGAGAGCATCCACACTGGAGAGAAGCCGCACACGTGTGATCAGTGTGGAAAGAGTTTCTCTATTAAAACTCACCTGAAGCGACACATGAAGATCCATGCAGTGGAGAAACCACATCACCGCCGTCTGAGATCACAGTAAGTAGTTCATCTTTAGGCCATCCTTAAAAATAGTTTGGTTTGCTGTAACAGCCAAAAAGAAAAAAAGGTTGGTAGGTCGGTCTGTATTTTTTTTTTCGAGATTCAATGTAAAAAAATTTTTTTTACAATTTTGGTCATGGTGATTACGTCGGTATGAATTTAAACAAATTTGCATGTCGGGACTTCACTGACAGTTTCCCAGAACTTCGTTCCAAGTTATATATATATATATATATAAAATAACAATTAGAAAACCTGTATAAACTGAACACCAAAGAATAATATTATAGCGGTGGTGACGTGTTCATGTAACATGTAGGCTAAGGGTGTGCTGCCAATAACGTGCCTAAAAGCTGTCAGAACTGGGAAAAGTTGCCTAATGATTATTAGTATGTCAAATATATCAAGGAGACATTTCAATTGTTTATAAATAAACAAGTATTTTCTGTGTCAAAGATTAAGTTGACGATGCTGACTCACGATCTTTGCAGTAGTGAACACGCCAGAGAGAAATGCACATTTCATTACATAAGCAGAGAACAGTCTGTTTCTTTTTTCTCAGTCTTTCGTTTTGAATTGTTTTGTTTAAAAGTGTACATTTCATGCTTTCTATATATATATAAAAATATAATATGTCTCAGGTCTGTGAGGCAAGTAGCTTATATGCTGTGTTTCGGTTCATTTAAGAGACCAGGATCCAGTTCACGCGCCGGCGACTCCGTGTCCTGATTATATTGCCTGCTATATTTAGCCTCTTATTTATTAAATTCAAGAAATTGGTTGATGAAACATTGATTAAAAATAAGATACAATTAATACAAAACGAAATTCACTTTAAAGACAGGCTGCAAAAACAAACTTAATGAAGTGGTCAAAATCATGTCTGCCCACTCCATTTGTCTCCCGATATTTTCGGGATCATCTTATCTTATTCATGCTTTTCACTTTTCATATAATCAAACATGAAATTTTAAAAATATATATTATTTTATTTAAACATGAATACGAAACTAAATCGTTTTTTAATGACTGGGCTACAACACATAGGCCTATTAGCCTACAGAGAAATTTAATGTCGGTGCGTCTTGCCGGTGAGCATGTGAGGGGAGAGATAGGCTACAATTTTCGATCAATCATGTTATTTTGCTCGATATGCCAATTCTTAATATTTGGTGTTTTAAATGCCTGTTTGAGATCTCTGTGAAGTTTTAATTGTAGTGCCGCTTTCAGAGCGGTCACGTCCGTAACATTGTTTCTTCCTCATAAATGCCAACACGAAAAATAAAATAAAATGAATAGGCTATATTATGTTCTGTGGAGAGCCGACCCCTCTTCATCCGGTGGGTATATTTTGGTTTGCGCAGTGCAATTCATAGAATCACTAAAATATATTTTTCGTGGATCTGAGTGTCGCGATTTTCGGTTTCATTTCGCATACAGCCTACACAGCCTTTATAATCATAGATGACGCCACGGGTTTTTATTTAAAAGAAAGAGCATAGCCTACCTTTGTATGTAGGCCTATTTATATTCACAATACTTACTAAAATATAATGAATATAATTTTATTGCATTTGTATTAGTTGTTTGAAGAGTAAAAAAAAAATCGGTCGGTCTTAACGCAAGTTTACAACCGGCAAGTCGGTCTAAAAGGAAAAAAAAAAAATTTAATTGGGTCGGCCCTAAATTGATAGGGTCGGTCGGGTTACGGCAAACAAGAATATTTTTAAGTCAACAAAAATATTTACTTGTAACAAAAAAAATTATTTGGCTTTATTAAAATGTGTGCCTAATTTACTCACTAAAATAATAAAATAAGTCGAAATAAGTGATTCAGATGACCAAAGCACAAGGTTTTCTTTCAAAATGAACATTTTAGCTACTCGTCCACAGAGCTACTCGGTTCACTGAGCTGCACATGCGCTGCTACTTTAGTGGAGGGAGGGATTTCAGTGAACGAGGAATATTAGACAGTGGATTACTGTCAGATCCTGGTTCTCCCTAAACTTTCTCAAGCTCAACAGTGACAAAACTGAACTCCTCCTGATTGGCACTAAATCCATCCTATCTAAAATAAATGACTTCTCCATCTCCATCGACAATTCATCTGTGTTCCCCTCCCCTCGGGTCAAGAGTCTGGGTGTCTATGGAGCTTATAATATGACAAAACGATTTGAATTTGAATTGTGTAAGCAAGTAAGTAAGTTTGCAAGTGTAATCTAACAAAATTAAATTTTAGGTGGTAGTTTAAATAGTTCTGAATTTGATTTTTTAAAAACGAATATTGAACATTTGAAATTGAACAAACTGAATTTTTTTTATGGCTGAATTTTATAGACATGTATTTTCAAACAGCTAGTTTTTTTGTTCTGAATTCTTATACTGCAAATATTCAGTTTTAAAAAATACAGATTCAAGTTTTCAAGATGAAGAAATTCAGAACTTCAAATTCAGTTTTCTAAAATTCAATCTCAACATTGCTTCATATCGCAGACTGCTCATTATCAAAATAAAACATAGTCAACCAAACATATAAAAAGTTATTCTGCATAATTTAAGTGGTCTGTTGTACAATATAAAGGGCAAGCTGTGCTGCACAGTCCTACTCCAAACATTCCCCTTGCTGTGAAGACGCTGATTTAGCCTATAGCCTAGGCTACGTGTATTTTGGGACTCGACTGAAGTATGACGCCTTTTTATTTGTATTATAATTATAATATAATATATTAAAATACATAATCTTCTGAGTTTTATGATGTAGGCCTTTTGTGTTTTATTTTAATTAAAATGTATTGTAATTTACATCTCAAAAGAATGCGCTTTGTGCATTCTCTGACATTACATTTATTTATTTCATTAATATTGAGTATCAATTGATGTTAAATAAAACTGTAATTTTCTATGGCAACTAAACTTCCAAAATAAATAATAATAAAATAATAATAATTAAAAAATCTCCGCAGCTTTTCCACACAGATTTTGAGAATTGGCCAGCTAAAAAAATAGGCCAAGGAAGTAGACTAACGGCTAGTGTCCGGGAGATGCGAGGTAGGCCTACGTTCATATTTATGAAATAAACATAACTGATTTTGTCTACACCTAAATACATTTCCAAGGAACCCCTGATAATAACAGTGATTAAGGCCAAATGTGGGTGGGGGGTAATGAACACAATATGTTTTTTTTGTTTGTTTTTTGCCCAAATGGTCCCCATTGCCCCATTTTGTAATAATACAGCAACATTTTTAACTGACCGTATTTGCCAGAAAATAAGTCGCATGCACATGAGTGTAAGTTACACCGGATCATGTTGAGAGAGAAACGCGCGCGCGTCAAATCGTCATAGAAAAACGCATTTTAATATTAGCCTATTCAGCAATAGTGTATAAGACCTGTAAATAAAATACAACATTTACATGATAAACACTATTAACATGTAGGCTATGTGTTGCCTATTTTACTTTCCCTTACTGTATGACAAATCCTTAAATGAATGCAGAAAACAACAAGGATGAAAAATAAGTAGCCATGTATAGGCCTAATAAAATAATATAGGCTACATAGCCTATAAAAATATTGTGCCCTTTATTACAAACAACATTTAGCCTATTTTAAACGCCAAGCCTAAACAAATTTATTTAAATCGAAACTCTCATTCAGTCAAAAGTTTTGATATTTGCAATGTAACATGTGGATGCTAACTATAAAGAAGGCGTCATACTTCAGTCGTGTCCCAATATACACGTATAGGCTAAATCCGCGTCTTCACAGCAAGAGAAATGTTTGGAGTAGGACTGTGTGCGGCACAGCTTGCCCTTTATATTGTACAACAGACCAGTTAAATTAGGCAGAATAACTTTTTATATGTTTGGTTGACTGTGTTTTATTTTGATAATGAGCAGTCTGCGATATGATGCAACGCCAGAACTGATACTATGTTGTGTGAGAGCGCGATGCGCTGGCGCCATCACTTGGATTTGTTCCACTGCTGGGAAATAACTTAATACTCTGTTATTTATAGTCATACATAGAGATGCACCGATTGATCGGCTGGTGATCGGAATTGGCCGTTTTTCACGTGACCGGCGACCGGCCGGTCAGTCTGACAAATGCCGATTTTATGCCGGTCAAATGCACTCGGGCGCCGCATGATTAACATTGCGCAACATCAGTATCACAAGTGCACACGGAACACACATGTAGGAAACCTCGTGAATTACGTCTGTTCAGACCGCAAGCGCGTATTTTTTTTCGCCGTGCATGTTAACCAATGAGTGCATTCACAACGGGAGCAGGAGCAGCGCGTGAGCGTCAAGCAGGAGCGTCGCGAGCAGTGAAGCGTGTGTTTCGGCGCCGAGTCTATTTGCTGCACTGCTCGCGCTCAATTAAAGGGAAAGCACACTTTTGATGGACAAAATAGCCTAAAGGGTTTCACAAAAAAAGTGCCCAAAATGCACAGAATTTGCGTGTTTTAACAAGAACTGGAGTAGGCAATGTCAGAAAAGAAAACGAAGACTAATATTTATAGAAAATGTACCCATTTAAACTTGTTTCATTCAGTTTGTACAAGTGATTGCAATAGGCCTGTGTGTGTGTGCTTTGAGAAATATCTTTATACTACAAGGCTATATTTATTTAATTTTTTATTTATATATTATTTTATTGTCATTCCCTGTTTTCATACAGACGTTAAGTTTGCTAAATACATATATAAAAAAATATTGGATATTGAATGTGAAAAGGAAATGGTTCTTCCATAACTCTGCACTTTAGATGTGTGTGAACTATGCAAATTGTAATGTTCTACTACAGAGAAGATATAAAATAAATATTTGTGTGTGAGGTAAAGTGCTTAGAAAAAATGAAATCGGAATCGGCTAAAATCGGTATCGCCAGGTCAAACTTAATGAAAAATCGGAAATCGGAATCGGCCCAGAAAATTGTAATCGGTGCATCTCTAGTCATACAGATAATATGACATCATTCGAAACAGTAAAATGTATATTTTAATTTGTGTACATTCAAAATGACTACAAAATATCATGCCATTGAAAAATAAATAAAACAACATGATGCGCTGCTTTAGCGCGTCTCGGTCTCTTTAGATCTTTCTGGCGCTCACCAAAAATGAACCAAAACACAGAGAATAGCCTTCTTGGCGCGCCTACTTTTGAAAGTCAACATTTAGATTATTTAACGTTAAATGCATTATATATGCTTGTATAATAGGCTATAGGTTATAGCAAATGCAGACCAACTGCTGGTCTACACAGAGAAAAAGCCCTTTCTAGGCTCTTCTGTTGTACCGAGCCATTCGTTAGTCTAGTTTGATGAGGAAATGAAATATAGCCTATAGTTGCAAATGCAATACACGCGTTAAGTTTTGTAAGCTCCGTGCAACAGCGGACTATTATTACTAGAATATTAGAAATCTAATACTCAAGCTGTTTTCTCATTTTTCTACTCTTAATATTAAATAAAAAAACGACTGAACGAAAGATACACAGATTCTCTTGAACCAGTTTGTGGCAGAAAACTACTGCAGTGCAGCCAAAATGCTCTGTTCGACTTATCTGAGATCCTTTACTCTTCCCTGTGGATGACCTGTGACCTACTTTCTGTAAGATCTGAATTTTTTAACTTGAATTTTTGAGATTGAATTTTAGAAAACTGAATTTGAAGTTCCGAATTTCTTCATCTTGAAAACTTGAATCTGTATTTTTTTTAAACTGAATATTTGCAGTATAAGAATTCAGAACAAAAAAACTAGCTGTTTGAAAATACATGTCTATAAAATTCAGCCATAAAAACATTTCAGTTTGTTAAATTTCAAATGTTCAATATTCGTTTAAAAAAAATCAAATTCAGAACTATTTAAACTACCACCTAAAATTCAATTTTGTTAGATTACACTTGCAAATAATTCAAATTTACACAATTCAAATTCAAATCGTTTTGTCATATTATAAGCTCCATAGGTGTCATCCTAGATAGCACTCTCCATCGACAATTCATCTGTGTTCCCCTCCCCTCAGGTCAAGAGTCTGGGTGTCATCCTAGATAGCACTCTGTCATTCCAGTCCCACATTAATAACATCACTCGGTCAGCATATTTCCATTTACGTAATATCTCTCGCTTACGCCCATCTCTCTCCCCCAACAGTGCTGAAATTCTGGTTCACACCCTGGTCACCTCTCGCCTAGACTATTGCAACTCTCTCCTCTATGGTCTACCTGACAAATCCATCCATAAACTGCAACTAGTCCAAAACTCTGATGCCCGTATCATTACCAGAACCCCCTCCATCAGTCACATAACACCAGTCCTGCAGCAACTTCATTGGCTCCCCTTCAAATACCGTATAATTTATAATTTATAAGATCCTCCTCCTTACATTTAAAGCTATCAACAATTCTGCCCCTAAGTATCTCACTGAGCTCCTCCATATCAAGATACCCACTCGTTCTCTCAGGTCCTCTTCCTCCTTTCAGCTCATCCTCCCACATGCTCGTCTGGTTACCATGGGGTTTAGAGCTTTCAGTCATTCAGCCCCACACCTCTGGAACTCTCTGCCCCACTACATTCAACACTCCACGTCCATAACCATTTTCAAAACTCACTTAAAAACTCATCTTTTCAGACAGGCTTACTCTCTTTAATTTTTTATTTGTTTTGACTGTAATGACCCCACCCTTTCACTTGTTTTTTTTTATTATTAATAGTATTATCATGTTATTCTATTGCCTGTTTTCTCTGATTGCTTGTTTAATGGATTGAGTGTTTTTTTGTTGATTTTGTAAGGTGACCTTGAGTGTTGAGAAAGGCGCCTATAAATAAAATGCATTATTATTATTATTATTATTATTACGTGAACAAGAACGATTCGTTCACCTAAAAGATTCTTTCAAAAAGAATGATTCGTTCACAAATGTAACATCACTAGTGTGTAGTGACATCGCCACTCAGGATTGGTCACTTGTCTGTTGCATGGCTAAGCGATGTTAAAGCAATTTGAACAAATTAAACACAAATTAATAATACATTTAAAAGAAATATCCGATCATTTCCAATAACATGGTTCGTGTGCTCACCATGCACCATTCATTTCCAGATGTGTTTTGTCCATAAAAATGTTTTTTATGGAAGCAGCTTCAACTTGAGCTTAGATACACCCCCCAGTGGGACTAATAATGCTTGGATGATGAGTATAGTAGCAAGATGCCTAAATTATGCAGGTGGAGTTGGGGAGGTGGAGGGACGCCAGAACAGCTGATGCCAGAGCGAGGTGAATATTAGATGGGTTCACTCCTCCCGAAATTACCTTGTGAACTTCACTTATTGTCTTATCATTTTCATGATCGACTTCAGCAATTAGTTCTTGCAGCCCTAGTTAATTTAAGTTTGTTTTGATCATCAAAAACTATTTAAGAAAACGAAACATCATGATACTGAAGAACAAAGATATTGCTGTTTGTTCTTGATTCTTTATTCATTCGTCATGCTGACGCTCACCAGATTTGCACTGTTTCAGGTCAAGAATAAAAAAAAAGACTAATTAAATATTAAATTATTTTGACATAGAACTTTCTTAATACAGTGTAATGCAACAACTCAGGCCAAACATGCTTAAAAACACCTTTTACAAACTATTGCAAATGTGTTATTGAAGGTAATCAATCAAATGCAATCAACAAATAATTTAATATCATAAATATTAAGTATCTGTATAATATGTGGGTTTTAATACATTTTCAGGGCTCTTTTTTTTTTTTTTTTCTTCATGGATTGCTCAGCTAAACAGGCCACACGCAGTGGCGGCTGGTGAAAAATATCTTAGGTGGGGCTGTCATAATCAGCCATTTTTAATAGTCTGGTAACCGTGGGAGTATTAGGCCTACTTTCTGCCCTTGGTATGTGTATTGTGCTTTGATGTTTATTTTGTTCTATTCCTTAACCCAGTCCCAGTGGTTCTCAAACTTTTTAGGGTTGTACCCCAAGAGGCTTTAATATGCCTCTGCTTACCCCCACTCTTCAGTCACACCTTTTTCAGTTAGGGACAATATTTGCCTCCTTAAATCGATTTTTTTCAAGTGCATTTTTACCTTTGCAAATACCTTTATAAAATAAATAATGCTTTGAATAAAAAAAAGAAAAGTTAAATAGATAAATATGCAATGATGGTAAAAACGAAGTGATGCTTTTAAATATTAAATTAAAACCGCCAGTAGGTGATGAGTCATCGAGTCATTCATTCAGTAACGAAGCAAGTGGCTGTATTAATGAATTAATCATTGAATCATTGACTCTAAAGATTCATTCACAATCATTGCTGTGTGCTGCAGTTCTGCTGTGGCTTTCATTGGAGCTATTCATTTATTGTAAAAATACTGACAACTGTGTTGAAAATGAACATCACTTAATATTAATATTTCGTTTGTTGAACTGTTGTATAAAATCAATGTCACATTTGCAATCGTGTGGATCTTCATATAATGTGATCAACATTAAACACAGGAACTCACACAGGGTATGTGTTTCAGGGTTCGTACGTTTTGAAAAAACCTGGAAAAGTTATGGAATTTGAAAAATGCAAATTCCAGGCCTGGAAAGGTTTTGAAAAAATAAAAAGACCCAGAAAGTTTTGGAAAAGTCATGGAATTTTTTTTTAACACAGCATAATATGTGATTAATACCAAAACTGTTTAATAAAAAAAAAAAATTCGCGTTGTCTTAAAGTCCTTATATTCGGGCGGCATAACGTTCAGTTCACTTCCGATTCACTCACTTGTTGCGATGTTGCCTGAGGCGAAGTCGGTGCTGACAGAAATTTAATTGAAATGCCAGGAAAGTGGCACGAGCATGCTAAAGTTTTGCAAGCACCGGTGGGTCGAGAATGTTAACGTAGCGGAAAGAGGATACGCAGCATAAAAGCCTACGTATGTCTCCTGCACGTGAGAGGAGAGAAGAAAACGAGTAAATGTCAGTTCAATTGTAAGTTCATTCTTTATGTGCCTAGGTGTGTGCGATATTGTCTATGAACTATGATATTGTAATCATTGTTTTAACTATGTACGCAGTGGTGTAGTCTACGTGATACGCAGGTATACGTCGTATACCCACTAGAAAAGGCCAAGGATTTCCGTATACCCACTTAAAAAAAGCGTGAGGATACGTAACAACTTCGTTTTGTGTCAGAAATTTCACACTTTCATTCATAAATTCACCCCGTCTGTGTTTGCGAAGCGACACGGATAGAATCGCGGAATCCAGTCACGGAATTTGGCTATTTTTGAATGAATAAATCAAAAGTAGGGCTGTACAATGAATCAAATCTCGATATGGACTAGTGTCTGTGAATATTAAAGTTAAAAGAGACTGCAATTGTTCTACGCGTCTCTGGGAATGAGCGCTCAATGTGTGCCACACACACACACACACACACACATACGCACGCGTGACTCACGCTCGTGGTGTTTTCAGCGTTTCACTGTATTGAGACATGATGTAGGATACATATGTGCACTTCATCGCAGAGCTGCTATGAAAGTCACTTCACGAGAATTTCACCATTTAATAAAACTATCGTCATTCATTCGTTTCATATACACACAGAAACTGTAATGTCTTTACGACAACCTGTCAAAATAAAAGTTCGGTATAACTTGAAGAAATTATAAAAGAAATATATTACTATTGCACAGTAGAGTATACTTCAAGTAGGCCTAATAATAATAATAATAATAATAACAGTAATAGTTCATTAAAACACACAGAAACTCATATGTGTACAACCCACCAAAATAAATGTTCGGGGAGGGGGGATTACGGTATACTCACTACAAAAAACTAGACTACACCACTGTATGTACGAGGCACTGCGAGTGCGAGCTGACATCGCGTTTGTCTCTCATGCTTGCTTTCACTGCGTGATGTGTCAGATGTCCCCAAATGAGTTTTTGTCTTATATTTATATCATATTATGTTGTTATATTAGAATATCACATGAGCAAGAGTGCCGTTTTCCTGTGCATAATTGCAAATGTGCCATTTATTTTATACAACAGTTAAATTAACAATAAAGTTAACATTGTGAGTTACTTTTTGGACACAATATTGTCAATTTTCACTTTATATCGCCGACGAGAATTTCATAATGAAGCCGTAGTCCAACAGACATCGATGATTTTTATTTATATATTTTTTTATTTAATGAAATCCGCGTTTTGAACGAATCATTTTAACGATTCAATGAACAATCACTTGTTTTTCTGAATGAATCAGCCGTTTGAACAAATCGGTTGAATAAATGACTCCAACAACTCGCTTATTAAGACAGTGACTTGCCGCCACCTACTGGTGGTTTTAGTTTCATATTTAAAGTATCCTTTAATACTGAGGACACTGTACATGTATTTTATCCTGTCCTTCAAAGATCTTGCACTTTATTTTGGATTGTACCACATAAATTGTCATCCATTTTATTGTTAAACCTCTGAGGGTAAACTTTAACACATATTTTTATTCTTATAATGTCGACTGACATTTTCAGGAATACATAGTCATGGAAATGTGCCGAAAAGTCATGGAAAAGTTATGGAAAAGTCATGGGAAAGTATTGGTTAAAATGTGTATGAACCCTGGTGTTTGTATCAAAGAGAGTTTGAATTATATCGATCTCCATGCACAGCCTGTGTCTATATTTGTTCTTCATGCTAGTAAGTGCTAACTTCAATCCCTACTTTTACAAAGGTAACGTACATTGTCGAGAACGGCAGTATAGCGCGATTTGCTGAGGCAGCAATCTGTACGAGACCCGTCATATAGCCGACACGCTGCTTAAATGCAGAAAGTTTTGACCGCAAAAGATGAGATAATTTGATCGTATGTCATGTATTTACAGCATTTAACCTGAGAGAAATGCATGCTCAGTTTAAATCGTATTTTAAGATGAGGTAGTATTAAAGGAACGGCAAAATTCAGCATTTTGTTCCCGCACCCCCTTCTGTCACCTCACGGTTTGAGAACCACCACAAACACAGTTTGAGAACCACTGCCTTTACATATCTTTGTAAAACGAAAAATAATAATAATATTACAAATAATTATTAGTATTAACCACCCAAACACACTTTAAAACAAACTGCATGATACCAGTGCTCTGTGAAAAAGTCAGTAATTATTTAATGCCATATTACAAGACTGAAGCATTCTTACACAAAAACAAACAAATTGCACAAACTTTCCATTTGCATTTGAAATTTAACTAAAAAAGTTTAGTTACTTACTCAGAAAGGTCCCTCACTTCGGTAACTGTCCATGTTGGATCTGTCCCTGTTGTTTTAAAAAGTAATCACGGAAAGCAAAACAAGGCATTAGCATGACCGCATCCAGCTAGCCAGGCCGATAGCTGTCTGATGGAGATAGGCGCGCATGAGCGCGGGTGGGCACGCGCAGCTTGGGGCGCTAACAGAAGCGCCCATAGCTGACTAGATTTGAGCTCGCTGATTGGCTACAGTTTATGTCAAACATGTATATCTTAAATCAGCAATTGGCTAAGCTGCTCCACATACCCGCCTCTCTGGGGCGATTTCTCCAGCGCCCCAGAGCAAAGCAGACATTTTTAATTTCTATCACATTTTTCACATATACTGGGTGTATTTAATATCTTAAACACACAAATACTGACAATTTGTATGTATGATTTATGTATGTATTTACTTATTTATTTAATGAGTGTGGCTCATAAACTGTGGTCTGGCTCATGGGGGGGCGGCGCCCTAGCGCCCTCTATTGGCCAGCTGCCCCTGTTAAAACGTCTACAAATGTTTAAAACTGATCAGAGATCAGGCAAAACCCATATACTTGTTCAATGGTTAACTGCATGATGGGTTCACAGAGATCATTGACATTTCGAAACGGTTATGAGGCAACGAAGCCTTGTTTACTGAAATCACGTGACTTTCGCAGTTTGATACACGCTCTGAACCACCACAAATCTGAACATGATTTGAAACACAGGCCCTGTCCCAAATGGCACACTCCGGACTTGTGGACTTCCTCAGATTCCACACTTTGGTGACGTCATGTAGTGCAGACCTATAGGGCCTTTGGCACGAGTCCACGAGGGCGCATTGAGAGGTATTTTTGGGACAGACTCGATCGGCATGCCGGAAATAACGGTCTGGTTGTTGTTGGACAGGAGAAATCACATTTTTGCGCTCCGACGTCTTATCTGCATGTCAACTACACATCCTAATTTTACAGTTCTATATTTTGATATTGTGCATATCACCTGGGCATTAGACAATAGATAAATCATGCTCATTTAAACGATGTATACAGTTGTACATAATAATACATAATGTTCCATTTGAACTAAGATTACAATTTTAAAACATAATTTTTTCAATTTACAGGTTTCAATATTCATACTATGTTTACATATGACTCAGTAAAGCCCTGACATTCGGTTCTATTTATTTAATGAATCATAATGCGATCGTATTATTAAACGCGCTATTATTATGTTTGAGACATCAACCACTGGTCGATGACCATAATGTTTGTATAAACTGTAGGTAACAACTG
Organism: Leuciscus leuciscus; assembly: GCF_965113295.1. NCBI lineage: Eukaryota > Metazoa > Chordata > Actinopteri > Cypriniformes > Leuciscidae > Leuciscus > Leuciscus leuciscus. The sequence continues at coordinate 20,325,996 of NC_138725.1, read as the reverse complement.
GTAAAATGTACATTTAGGTCATAAAAACAGTAATATTTTCTTCTCAGCCATGTCAACAATTATCCGTGAGTGAAATCTCCTCTCATCTGTTGTCTGATTGGCCCTTCGCAAGGATTCCTGGGTAGTTAAAGTGCGTGAAGCCTGCTTCTATGCGGGCTTCGTGGAAGACCGCTTCAAGGGTACAAAGGGGGCGCTGCTGAGCACACTTCAGAGCGGTAAAATGCTGAATGGGACGGCCTACGGACTCGTAGACTCAGCGAGCACGCGCAATTCAAGTCCACGAGACCGAAAGTCCACATGAAGTGCGCCATTTGGGACAGGGCCATAGATTCATAAAGGTGTCTGAGCTTTGGGAAGCAGTGTTTAGAAAGCTCCCAACACTACTTTAACTACATGAGTAAGACATGATTCTCACTTGATGTAATGCTTCTTTTTAGACCCGATGGACGTAAACAAGAAAGGAAAAGCAGAAGCCAAAAAAGAGTTCACACTGGGAAGAAGCGAAATGCTGGAAGTCATTCACTACAGACGATGAACTGAAAGAGCACCAGAAAATTCACACAGGAGGATTCAAAACCTTTGGAGGCAAAGTTCAGGAGCTGAAGAAGAGAAAATAACACTTTTAAGAGAGATGTGAATCTGATATTAATTTTTAACCCATTCTTCATTGTTTTTCATCAGAACATCTAGTTTCTCTTCCACTTCTACTCTTGGAAATGCAGTATATACTTCCATGTATCTTTTGAACTGGACTCTTCTTCTCTTGAGATGCTTTGGCTCTTGTAAGTCAGTAAAGAGAGAGATCTGTCTCATTCACTTTTACTTAATGTTTGAATTTGCTTCAATAATTGATTAAACTCTTTACTAATTTTATCAACATCTCATTGTTATTGTCCATTTTTTTTTGGTTTCCTGCAGATTCTGCTTGAATCAGGAATAATTTTAGTTCTGAAAGTCATGAAGTATCCTGATATTGCTTTTTGAGCTTTCCATGTTTTAAATTTCTCAATAGAGCTTTTAAATGCCTACCATACCATACCATACCATCTTCTTCCGCTTATCTGTGGCTGGGTTGCGGGGGCAGCAGTCTAAGCAGAGATGCCCAGACTTCCCTCTCCCTAGACACTTCCTCCAGCTCTTCCGGGGGGACACCGTGGCATTCCAATGTCAGCTGGGAGACATAGTCCCTCCAGTGTGTCCTACACAGTAAATTTGTCAGAGTAAAATTTACTCAAATTGAAGAAAATTTAGTGATAATATTTTACTCTTTCCTATGATATTTAACTCTATTCAGTGTTTTTTTTTAAAATCAACTCTCATGCTATTTTACTCACTTCAGAGCTACAAAAAATTGACTCTGCTACTTTTTAACTCTGTTCAGGGGAACTTCAAATTTACTCTGCCACATTTTATTTCCCCTCCAGAGTTGTTTATCATCAGTTATGAGTAAACTATAAAGAATAACTAACTGAATAAATAATAACCATTCATGTTTTACCCTCAAAAAGTCTAGAACATATAAATGAAAAACTTGCTTTTCAGTCTGAAATAAAATCAACAACTGTTTAAAAAATTTTACACTTACACTTAATTCATTTGTGATCCTAAAAAAAAAGAAAACAATACTAAAATAATAATAAAAAAATCTAGCACCTGTTTAATTCAATTGTGATCATAAAATAAGTAAATAAATAATGAAAACAATAATACTAAAATAATAGAAAATTGTGATAGTAATAATGTAAGAGAAGAGATGAAGAATTACATGAAACAATATGGTACAATAAACAAATCAGAATCCAAACCATATCAAACAACTTTTGGTGCAAAATATCCCTTATCTCCAAAACAGAAGGTGCTTCTGTGGTATGTGCAACTTTGTAAGCATGGATATGTTCAGCTAAACAAAACATTTTTAGTGCAGTTGCGATCTAAAGGACCTGCTCATCTTTGATAACAATATTCTGGATTACATGAAATACTGGCATTTCATTTTGAACTTGAACACAAACCGCTAACCCTAAACGATAAGTATTTCCACAGCGCTTGACCCATTTCACATTTAGAACCTTCGTCCACATAGGTACATTAAGTTTCTCAGCAATCTCAGCACCAACTTTCATTTCATTCAAGGGAGTCATTTTCCCAGGACCTATTTTCATGTCATTTGGATCAAATGTAAGCGGTTTGGCACTGGTGTTTTTTGCTAATGTTTTCGTTATGTTATGTTATGCAACAGGCCAGTGAATTAGAGGCCTTACAGGGTAGAGCATGTTGGTCAATCACAATAAAACAAGACTGGACCCTACTTCTCTTTGGCCCAACAACAAGTAGATACGGCTGGAGACTCTCTCCAATGGTATCCAAGTGCCCTTGGATACTGGTACCGGTCTGTGAAAGAAGGAAAACACATTAGTGCCAATGTGACTTAAAAGTTAAACTCAATATACACCATGAATAAAATATACAGTGATGTCTTCCACCAAAGTTTCTTTATTACATACTTCCAACATATTGTTACTAAGCAGGGCTCCAGACTAAGTTTTCCAACTTTCTCAGTTGGTCGCACCAGCACATGATTTGGTCGCACCCATTTTTTTTCTATAACATAGGATTAATCAATGCATGCTGATGAATAGTTGTCTCAATCTTTTCATTTTTATATGACTTAATTCCTAAATTTCCTTAATTTCTAATGGACTATATGCACGGTTACTTCCTGGTTTTCGATAAGCCAGCTCAGGCATTTCCGGTGAACATTCTGTACTCACTGTACATCCACACAAAACCATCAATGGTTGACTTTTTAATGTTGTATTTCTATTTTAATGCCGTTATCACACTTAAACAGTTTGAAAAATGGATTCAGGATGTACTCGTTCATTATATAAATTTGGTTGCAGTCTAGAACCCTGCTAAGTATGTACTAAGTAGAAAAGAATAGAACAAGAACAACAATTTGGAGGACCAAATAAGAGCCTGTCTGAGAAATAAGCAAGTTCAAGGTCACACAGTAACACAACAATATGAACTAGTGTCATTTGATCTGCTTCATCAGTAGCTTCACCTTGATGAATTTGACAAGACAATCACATGCTTTTCTCGCTGAGATCTTTCCCGGTCTTTTGCGGCCTTGACTTGAGGGTGGCAAAAGGTGAACCAGCATCAGAATGGAAGACATGTCGCTGTCCCAACCTGGAGACAAGGAAAACAAAATAAACACATTTGTTTTAAGTTTTTAGGTAGAAGGGGTTGAACATACCCTCCTACTCAGTTGAACTAGTTTAACTTAGACTTAACTTCACTTGGATGATGTGCCGGTATAAATACATTAACCACTCTAGTACCTTAGTTTATACTGCACACAGAATCAGTATTAACAGCACATTCATGGCCAAGTCTTGATGACTACAGATGTGTGGATGAATTAAGGTGAAACCTCTACAGATATTGAAATGAGGTCATAGAGTTAAACTTTATACTACATATCAGCCATACTTTTGTTATTCAGAGACCCAAATTCTGTAAATCTGCAACACCTGTACTAGGCCTTTGAGAAAAGATCAGGGTAGAAATGTTAGAGAAACAGGTGATTTTCATTCTGACAGTTTACCCATTGCAAGTCTGTGTTGCATATGAATCAAGCATGTCTAATGGGTAAAGTTGTGACCACACTTTAAACTCTATAGATCTGAATAAAGCTATGCTTGTCATAAACGCATAACTTATAGCACAATATAGTTACCTTCTTCAACTTCAGTGGCTTCAGCATTTTGGATGAGGTCTTGGAGCTCACTAGTCTGTGTGAGGCCACGGCTCTGTGCAATAACCTTTGGTTTTATGTTGGTAGACCACTTCAACAACAACTTTGCAGAGGTCGCATCACCAAATAGAAGTCCAAAATCTTGATCAATCTGTACAAAATGCCAAAGATAATTAAAGTAGGAACCACAGTAGAAACTCACTTTTTTTACCTAATGAGTCTGGGTTACTGCAGAACAACAATAGCACTTAAGTTCATATGTGTATGTTTTCAAGTTTAAAGATTTGAAGTCTCACATACCAAGCCTGGTATATCCAAAAATCACGGGAAAATAGAAAGAATATCAGATGACTCTTTAGGGTCGTGCAGCATCTTCTGGCGATAGGCCAGTGTTAACCTCATCTTTTCCTTTACCACTGCCTCGTCAGCTGTATGCTTCATCAGGGCAATTGTTTCCTGACACTGACGTTCATCATTCAACCAGCTGTCTTCTTTGAAGGGATCCCTGTCAGTAGTTGGCCCACCTGAAAGTGTTTAAGACAATATGAAAACCAAATATTTAGTTCCTTTTCTTTCAAAAGCATGCACAACACATTTGTACCAAAACTAGATACATGACAGGAAAAAAACATAGAAAACATGCGTACAGTATCCCAGAGTGACTTTTAAATTTGCCCAACATGGATGATTGAGCAAAACATATTTGAATTTAAAAAGAACAGCAATTATATTTTGAAGAGATACTATGTAACACTTGACCTCATTTACATTATGACTTAATGACAGACCAATCTGGAACAAAAGAATACTTTAAAAAAATGATAAAAAAAATCAAGTTTTATGTTCAATAAAAAAAAGTAAAAAAAAAAAAAGTTTATCAAGCCTTCCAGCCAAGCTAATAAGAGCAGTGAATAAGCATAAAATATCGCACCTGTTTGTGGTTGCCGTTGGCGTTTCGTACAACCCATAACATCATAAACATCAATTTACAAATAAATGAACAACCTACCCATGTTCATTTGTCAACTGGGCAACCAATATTTTCACCAAGTCACGTCTTCTGCCATCTGACAGACTTTTAGTGCGCATGTATTCGTTTATGACCTTCTCGCCTCCAGGGCTGCTCTTTAGGATATCTTCAATCATCTGGAGGGGGGAATTATGTTATATTGAGCAGAGATGAGAAATTATTAACAAATGACAAGTGTATATAGTTCCAAATATCTTTACTATTTAAGTAATTCTATATAGATGTATTTCAGAGGCAAGATTGGTGATCCTTACTTGGCCAAGACGACGTTCCTCAGCTCGATTTTTTTCAGGAGGACTGCTAATCAACATTGCTGTGTCATCAGACTCTGACGTGCCCTCAGTATCTCCTAAATATGAGCTTAAGCTTAAAGAATCTGCAATATAAACCATATCAATGGTCTGAAGATCTGTTCGTGTTCATACTACTTTTGATTGCATGCTATAACAGCTATTGAGAATTAGACGAATAGACATATTAGCCCATGCAAATATGGTGAATATTGCTGAGAATAAACAAAACTTACCATCAACGCTTGCTGTGCCTGGGATGAAAATTTCTAGAACACCAATGTCTGGTCGTGTCAGCAGATATTCAAATGCTTCCTCATCAACCTCTGTCTTTGAGTCAAAGACTTTTACATCCATTGTAGGAAGATAAAATTTCTTGGCAACTGAAGGAAGACAAACCATTGGGAAATTGACAAAGGCCAGCAATGCCAAAGGAACTAAAACAGTTATTTTTATAAGATAAAATCATACACTTATTATATTACTATTAAAAAATATTTTTCAGAGGGAAAAGTATTAATGATATTGACATTGTTAAAGTTTGTTATATCTCACCACATTCCAAAAACATCTCAAATGTAAAAGGTGTTGGAGAACAAATATATTTCTTGCTATCTTTGAACTTCACTCTGACAACGTTGTTGGTTTGCATTCTGGAGGGACCAAAGAGACAAAGTTAAACAAGGCGTTAACATTCACAGTCAGATGAAAAAAGGAAAAGAAGAAAAAAACATTTGGTAACACTTTAGAGTACTAGGCTTATTTTATAGGCCCATTTTCTTTTCTTTTTTTTACAGGGCGAGTAAAAATTTGAATTACTGGCCCGACTGGATTTTCCAGCTAAAAAATCCTTAGCGTTGAGCCCTAGATTATTTATAAATATAAGGTAATAAAAAGCATGATAACTCTCTAATATTGGCTGAAGTCATTGTTAGCTGTTGAGGTTTTTGTAAGATTTTGGATAGTAATGACTCAAGTGTTACTACATCTTTCTAAGATAAATGACTTTAGCCATTACTAGGGAATTTAAAAGCTAATAATAACAGTTTAATAGTTATGTTAAGGCACGGTGCTCAATGCTCATCCACATCCACATCAAAATGGCCTCCATCGATCCTAACGTTAACTTAAAGGAGAACTCCGGTGAATTTTTAAGTTAATCTTGATCGTTTTACCTTTGTGAGTACTGTCTATAGAAAAAAAAACGAACCGGATCGGTGCTTGCAACGCGGAGCTGTTACAGTAATGCCCAGAGCTCCCATTCAGCTAAAACGGCAGTTATGGGGGCATTAACCTAAAGAGTGTCTTTGTGCCTCTTAACAGACACAAAATGCAATTAAAATGTCTGTCCAACATGAACAGGGCCCTTACATGACAACAAGATGCGTTTAGCAACTTAGTCATTGTTTAAACTCACCTAAATAGTGTTTTAGACGGCTAGCTGTAGTCTCGCGCTGAAGTCCCGTGGGAACTCAGTTGTAGCCGGAAAAAGTGCGCGTGATTTTTTTTTCCCCAAACCACTTCAGCGGAAATCCCGCCCTGCAGCTGATTCTAAGGTTTTCATTGGTCATGTCAATCGTCACTGTAACCTAAACCAATTAAATCAGCTGCAGGGCGGGATTTCCGCTGAAGTGGTTTGGGGGAAAAAATCGCGCACATAGTGCAGGTGGGAGGAGCGTCGTGTTCCGGCTACTACTGAGTTCTCACGGGACTTCAGCGCGAGACTACAGCTAGCCGTCTAAAACACTATTTAGGTGAGTTTAAACAATGGCTAAGTTGCTAAACGCATCTTGTTGTCATGTAAGGGCCCTGTTCATGTTGGACAGACATTTTAATTGCATTTTGTGTCTGTTAAGAGGCACAAAGACACTATTTAGGTTAATGCCCCCATAACTGCCGTTTTAGCTGAATGGGAGCTCTGGGCATTAACTGTAACAGCTCCGCGTTGCAAGCACCGATCCGGTTCGTTTTTTTTTCTATAGACAGTACTCACAAAGGTAAAACGATCAAGATTAACTTAAAAATTCACCGGAGTTCTCCTTTAACTCATTACAGAGTCAAGTACATGTGGTGCACAACTCGAGCCGCTCGTCACGATAACGTATAGTGGACAAACATTTGATATGAAGCTAACTTCACTGGTCTCAATTAACGTTCATATAATCTATATGTTAGCTAACGTTATTTTCTTTGGTTACAAAAATAAGATAATTTATAATTTATGATAACTTTCAAGATTTATCCTAACTTAGTTCTATCTTGAGGCCAGTTTAAAATGTGATCATTGTAGGCTATGTGTTCACCTTCCCAGTAAACTAACGTAGGCTAAACATGTTGGTGCACAACATCATCTAACAAGTGATTACGTTAGTGATTTTCCCTCGTTAAGTAACGTTAGCTAAACAAGTCTTGTCGAGCACTAACGTTCACGTTAAACTTCACATCAAGTTCACATTAGAAAGCGATCTCTGTAATGAAAAAAAAAATGCGGCAAAATCGTCTGAGCTCAAAACAGAGGCGATTATTATGAAAAGGAGTTCTAAAACTTTGAAATTCTACTTACTTTTACATCCAGCAGAAGCACAACTTCTTCTTCCAAATCCACATGCAGCGATCACCGTGACCAACGTAATGGCGGATAAACGAAACTTTCGGAGAAGATTTTGGGGAGGAGTCACAGTTACTCTTCAATTTTGCTCCCACTCTATGGACACATTTTACTCTGTTCACTCAAAATAGATCAAAAACAACTATTTTTGAGAAAAAAAAAAATTACTCTGGAAAAATTACTCTGCCAGTTTTCCTGTGTAGGTCTTCCCCAGGGCCTCCTCCCGGTGGGACGCGCCCGGAACACCTTCCCGGGAAGGCGTCCAGGAGGCCACCGATGCCCGAGCCACCTCTGAGCTCCTCCCGAGTGACTGAGCTTCTCACCCTATCTCTAAGGGATCGCCCAGCCACCCTGCGGAGAAAGCTCATTTAGGCCGCCTGTATCCGGGATCTTGTCCTTTCGATCATGACCCACAGCTCATGAACATAGGTGAGAGTAGGAACGTAGATTGACCGGTAAATCGAGAGCTTCGCCTTGCGGCTCAGCTCTTTCTTCACCATGACAGACCGGTACATCGACTGCATTACTGCAGAAACTGCACCGCTCCGTCTGTCAATCTCCCGTTCCATCCTTCCCTGACTCGTGAACAAGACCCCAAGATACTTGAACTTCTCCACTTGAGGCAGGAACTCTCCACCAACCTGAAGTGGACAAGCCACCCTTTTCTGACTAAGAACCATGGCCTTGGATTTGGAGGTGCTGATTCTCATCCCAGCCGCTTCACACTCGGCTGCAAACTGTCCCAGTGCATGCTGAAGGTCCTGGTCTGATGGGGCCAGCACGACAACATCATCCGCAAAAAGCAGAGACGAAATCGTGTGGTCCCCAAACCTGACACCCTCTGGCCCCTGGCTACGCCTAGAAATTTTGTCCATAAAAATTATGAACAGAACCAGTGACATAGGGGCAGTCCTGCCGGAGTCCAACATGCATCGGGAAACAGTCTGACTTAATGCTGGCAATGCGAACCAAGCTCCTTCTCCGGTCGAACAGTGACCGGACAGCCCTGAGCAAAGGGCCCCTGACCCCATACTCCCAGGGCACCCTCCTCAGGATGCCGCGAGGGACACGGTCGAATGCCTTTTCCAAATCCACAAAGCACATGTGGACTGGTTGGGCAAACTCCCATGAACCCTACAGCACCCTGGAGAGGGTATAAAGCTGGTCCTGTGTTCCACGACCGGGACGAAAACCGCACTGTTCTTCCTGAATCCGAGGTTCTACTATTGGCCGTATTCTCCTCTCCAGTACCCTGATATAGACTTTCCTGGGGAGGCTGAGAAGTGTGGTCCCCCTGTAGTTGGAACACACCCTCCGGTCCCCCTTCTTAAAAAGAGGGACCACCACCCCAGTCTTCCAGCCCGAAGGTACTGTCCCCGACCGTCATGCGGTGTTGCAGAGGCGTGTCAGCCAAGACAGCCCCACAACATCTAGAGACTTGAGGTACTCAGGGCGGATCTCATCCACCCCTGGTGCCTTGCCCCCAAGGAGCTTCTTAACTACCTCGGAGACTTCAGCTTGGGTGATAGATGAGCCCACCTCTGAGCCCCCAGCCTCTGCTTCCTCAATGGAAGACGTGTCAGTGGGATTGAGGAGATCCTCGAAGTTTTCCTTCCACTGTCCGACGACATCTCCATTTGAGGTCAACAGCTGCCCATCTCCACTGTAAACGGTGTTGGTAGGGCACTGCTTTCCCCTCCTGAGGCGTCGGACAGTTTGCCAGAATCTCTTCGAGGCCAACCGATAGTCCTTCTCCATGGCCTCACCAAGCCGATTTTTTGCCTCCACAACCACCCGGGCTGCAGTCCTCTTGGCCTGCCGGTAGGGGTGGGCTTAATGACCAAAATTCTGTTTCACGGTATGACTAATTTTATTTAAACTTTAAATAAAGTGTTGCTGAATAATTTTTCAATCTAATGTTACTTCATTCAGTTTATAATATCTGAATATTTTTTATTGAACTATTCTATTCATAATAAATTAGTTACTTCCTTTTAATTTGGTAGGATATTTTTTGCCATGTCTGCTTATTATACTGTGTTTTAAAGGGCTTGTTTTGCTCTTTTTGTGATATCTGGCAACCCGTCACTTAAAGCTCTAATCAAGAGATGTTCAGAAGCGTCAAGTTAATCAAGTTCATAAGTGACTAGGAGAACAGCAGTATGAAAACCGAATAGCAGCTACTGTTAGTGTTGACTAAGTAGTGTAAATTATACACACCTTGTACAGTAACTGCGCCATTATTTTACATAGCTCGGTGAACACTGACACACTGCGCTCCTTCTCAGTGCGTGTGCACGCGCGTCTTTTGTATCAGTAAAATGCGATCGGTTAATTTGAGTGACAAGTTGTAATCACGCATTGAATCAAAGCAAGATTTTATCAGCTGTTTCAGTGGCCAATTGTTTGGAGTTAGAAATATATAACTTGCGCAGCATATTTAGTAATTTTGCCTCAGATACAGGATTATTCGCAGGTTGTTCATTACCACGGCAACCGCTTGCGTGTCAGACTGAATGTGAGTTTCGTGTTTAAAAAGTAACTATACATAAGAGACGGAAAGATGCAGATAAGATAACATAAGATAATAATAAGATACAGTGTTGGGGGTAACGAGTTACAAAGTAACGGATTACAGTAACGATATTACTTTTTTGGGTAACGAAATAAAGTAACGCATTACACTAAAAATATCGGTAACTACACTACTTTACTAGACTATAGGAACGCGCTTTCCTGCGTTACTCAAGCCGTGCTTGCCTGCGTGTAAAGCTCTGATCTGTTTAAGTGGTGCGTGCATGCCTGTGTGTGTGTGCGTGTGTGTGTGTGTGTGTGCTTGCACCGTTGTCATAGAGATCGATTTGAGTGACGTAGCTGCTGGTGCGAAGGGGAGCGGGAAATGGAGACGGAGACAGGGGGGTTTCGGCCAGTGGCGATAGTACATTACTTTCAGTTTACTGCTCGAAAGGACAAAAATATTCGCGTGAAATGCACTCTATGCCCAGGCAGCAAGTACTGGCCATCGGGACTACCGGGAGATTCCCAGTGGGCTGACGTGCCTTTTGGGCCTCATACTTTTTTTCTTTTTCAGTTTTTTTGTCGCAAGGAATGTGCAGAGAAATAGCGTGAAAAATAGACACAGACCCTTCAAGCAGACGCTGTAAAATGTGTCAAAATGTTTTCTGCAGCAGCAGGACCTTCATCAGCTCCAGTGGCTGATGATGAAGATAGTGAGGAGGATAAGGACAGAGATGAGAAAGTGTAGAGCCTGTGGTAAGCAGAACTAACAGTTACTTTCAAAACACTTATAGGCTTTGTCATGAGTGTAGGAACCCATTACCCAGTAACACATTATTTCCACATCTGCATAGTTGACGATTACCGTAATTTACTATACATTTAATGAGACGCGTTTGTAAACCATGTTTTCCGCCAAAATAAAAGCTTGATGCAGATTCCGTCAAAATAAAAGATCATGTGCTTATATCTCTTTCAAGTATAGAAATTAGTACAAAACTAATTGTGAAAGTTTCCTTTATTTTTCAGTGCATTTGTTTTACAATATATGTCTATTAGTGTGCTATTATTATTATGGCCAAAATGCCAGGGCCGATTTTTTTTGTCCCAGTCCAGCCCTGATTATGTGTCTACCACCGCGGACATTTGTCCTTTATCCAGTTGTTTGTGGATTTTACAGTGAGGCATATTTCTTTGTGCAGACATGGATATTGTTCTTTCATATGGTTTTACATGCCATTTTGTATAGGCTACATTTATAAACACTATGCGGACAGGCTAAGTGATGATAGGGCTATGATGTTTGTCCGTATCTACAGGGTAAATTAAGAAATGGGAAAGTAAAGTAATAAGTAGTGAAGTTACTTTTCAAATGCAGAAACTAGTAAAGTAATCTCATTACAATTTACAGAAGTAACTATTAACTAGTAACTAATTACTTTTTTTGAGTAACTACCCCAACACTGATAAGATATTATTTAAGGTTATTTCTATTCGTAACGATATTGATATATGAACTGTTGTTGTTAAGTAAGCTTCATGCTTTCCCCGTTGCGATCGTGCCCTCTTCTAAACTGTAGCCTACGGATGCTGCACTGCTCTAGTTGACTGCTGCGCCTTTCCCCTCGAAAATATCACTTTAACAACAATGCTTTAGAAAAAGTAATTTCTTTGTGGATCCTCTTGATCTGCTTTCTCCGTGTTTCTTTGACAAATCTCAGTGTCTCAGTCTGCACGCTGCATGTGAGTTAACCACGCCCACTTATTTACATGTCGCGGTATACACATAATGAAAAAAAATCTGTTACATTGACATTTTCTACCGCGGTAACGATATATACCGTCATACCGCCCAGCCCTACCTGCAGGTTCCCGTCAGCTGCCTGAGGAGTCCCACAAGCCAGCCAGGCTCGATAGGACTCCTCCTTCAGCTTGACGGCATCCCTTCCGGTTTCCGCCTCGACAGGCACCGGAGACCTTACGGCCACAGCTCTGAGTGGCCGCGTCGACAATGGAGGTGGAGAACATGGTCCACTCAGACTCAATATCTCCAGACTCCCTCGATCATCGACCTGCCCAGTCCAGTGTTAATTTTGACAGCAAATTATGATTTAGTCTTAGTCTTTTGAATAACACACCATTTAGTTTTAGTCACATTTTAGTCATCTGAAATCTTTTAGTCTTAGTCTAGTTTTAGTCGACTAAATATCATAAGAGTTTTAGTCTTAGTCTAGTCTTAAATCTTTTAGTCTTAGTCTAGTTTTTTTTAGTAGAACAAATATTAGCAGATTTTAGTCTACTAAATCTACAGTCGACTTAGTTGACTTGACTAAATGTTTCCATCAGTCTGTTATGGAATAGTATTAAGATTTGAATATGCAATACAAAACATGTATTTTATTTTATTCTTAATGTCAAAAACACTGACCGTAACTTTTTCACAAAAGATAATCTCACATAAAATAAACATAAGGCCTGCTCTCCATGAAAAATATACATGCTCCCTGAAAAAGATATGCATTCTCCCTGAATGATATGCAATGCATATGACATTCTTTCAAGATGAAGTACAATATTATTGAAATAGAAAACCACCTAACTCTGAACTTACTGTCTTCTACTGTCTGTGCAAAATCAAAAACATTAAGAAAAATAAAGTGCAATTCTCAAAAATAATAAAAAGTAATGCCATTGCACAAGGTATCTAAATAAAGAAAATTCACTACTGTTACTGTTCACGTACCTCAAGAGAAGTTAAATAACTGCTAGGCTACAATGCCTTTGAATGCCTTGCTACTCTGTGCAAAATCAACAAGATTGGAACAGAACAGATTAGTGCAATTCTCAAATGTAGAATAAAAAATGTATTGGCTGTAATGCCATTACACACACTACCAAAGAAACACTCCTTAATGTTCAAGTAAATTAAAAAAAACCCCTGCTCTCTCAGCATTGAAAATACAGGTAAATATCAAATTAAACTAAAAAGCACACAACTCTGTAAGCATCATCTTCTTCTTCTTCATCATCATCTATTACTCTGTGCATTGTGTGCAAAATCAAAGAGATTTGAAAAGAAAAACAAAACGTCTGTAAAAGAAAATATGCATTGGTTGTAATGTCATTGCACAAAATATTCTTCTGTTAATTCTTCTGTTAATAATTAAAAGAAGTATCAATGAGCTCAACTCAAGACAAGTGAATTACATGCTAAGCTGTAATGCCATTATTACATGGAACAAAAAAAACCTCTGCTCTCATATTAAACAAAAAACAAAAATACAAGATCAGTAACTTTCAAGTTGTGCATATACTACTACAGGAAATGCTGTAAATAGCAGGAAATACAACAGTTCTATTTGTCTCTGTTCATTTTAAGGAAAGCACTTCGCTCCAATGTGACCCTTCCCCTGTTGCGCCGTCCTCTTGTGAGGTCACCTGTGATGCTGAACACCCTCTCTGCAAAAGCTTGAGAAGCTGGCATAGCCAACAAGTCTAACGCAAAAGGTTTTAAACTGTGATAAAAACTGTCACTCTTTGCCAGCCAGAAGTCTGTCCCTGTGTCCTCAGTGATGGGATGTGAAAGTTCTTCCTTGTACTTGATGATCTGCTGCCTGATGCTGGTTGTGGAGGTTTTCTGTTTAGGCCTTGTGGTGCGGCATTTTGAGAGGAACCTGAACACCGGCTGCTTTGAGGATGGCGCTGCTTCTGGTTCCTCAATAACCTCTTCTTCTGCATCATCTTCAGACTGGTCTTCCTGTCTTGTGTGTGGGAAAGTGCATTTGACCACATAGTCTTCTGCCTGTTTCAGCAGTTCCTGGATATTTCCATCAGCCACATCAACATTAACAAGGATTTCACAGACAGTTGGGTTAACAAAGCAGGCAGCTGCTGCAAGTGCTGAGAACTTTTCATCGGTTGAATCTAAGAGGCAAGCAAAACGCTGGTTCAGATTTGATCTCATTTTCTCTGCAAGAGTGACGAGGTCTCTGTACCGAGTGTTCTTTGCAAAGTCAGTTAGGTGGCTCAGCAGATCAAAGAGGGCAGGAACCACTAGGGACATTGATGTGGTGTCACTCTGGAGGGTTTTAGTGTGTTCCGCAAAAGGCAGCAGTAAGTCATGCAATGATGAAAGCTTTTGCCACTCACTAGTAAGCAAATTGTCCCATCCCATGTCATTTGAGATTTGACAGACTGCATCTTTGACTGTGAGGAGTCGTGTGACCATGTTGAACGTGCTTGACCAGCGTGTGGGGCAGTCATTTACAACAATAACACCACACTGGTCCAATAACCTCTGTGTTGCAATTGAGGACTTGCGAAAGAGCTTCACCACAGACCTTGCTTTATCGAGGACTCTTTTGACAGTTGTCTCTTTCTGCAACATGTGGACCACAAGTTGTATGGTATGCACCACGCACGGTGTCCGGTCCATTTCCATATCGACATGATGGTACCTAATAACAAGAAGAAAAGACAACCAAATAAGTCTAAACCTAATAAAGTGGCTGGTATGTGTCTGTATACTGTATATGTAGTGTGTGGCAGGGGGAAAATCATTCATGTGATAATTGACTGTCATGTAAAAGAATAAATTAAACATGGCTCACCGCTGGTCATCAATTTCAGAGTCACTTTCCATCGTGGACCCAGGGGAGTCGTCCTCAGAGCTGGTTTCTTCTGCTGTGGTGTTTTTAAAGGCTGCCACCATGTTACTCCCATTGTCCGTTATTACCGTCAGGATCTTCTGCTTTGGTATAGCCCACTCTTGCATACATTTGTCCACACATGCCTTAATAGACTGTGCAGTGTGTGGGTGAGCTACTTGTTCAAGGGCCAACAATATATGTACAGGTTTACTTAGTTCAACACAAAAGTAGCATGCACTTATAGCGAGGAATGAGGCTGTCAGTCCTTTTTTTCTCCACAAGTCAAGGCCAATGGATACTCTCCGGGCAGCAGCCAGTCTCTCTTTGAATTGTCTTTCATGTTCATACTGTGTTTCAATCAAATTGCTCATTTTAGTTTTCTTTGGAACTGTTAGTCTCCTATCCACTCAGTGGCGGTTCTAGGGGGGGGGCCCGGGGGGGCCAGTGCCCCCGTGTCAACAAGCTTGGCCCCCCCTCTGGCCCCCCTAAATTTGCAATCGTAAAATCACACCAAACAACTGTGCATTTATTCAGTTGCGGCGCCTTCATCTAGGCTACACTGCAGCACGACGTATATTCACATCAAATGTTAACGCAGAGGAACGTGACACTGCAGTTCACAAAAGTTCATTATTTGCATGTGCTTTAAAGCCTTGCCGGTTAAACATGTCATTCGCTGCTGATGCGCTGTTCAAATATGCGCTTTACTGAGCGCGTACACTCGACGCGCACATGCACTAAAAGCCTGTTACTGGACTAAGTTATCTTTTGAGACTTATATTGCGCTAATACTGTCAAATACAGACATTGTTTACATAAACAAAGTTGGTTATGTCTAAAGTGAAAGCAAACAGAGAAAATTTATTAAAATCTGTTTGTCATATGCGTGTATATTAGACGCGTCGCGTGCAGTTCTTAAAGAGACAGTAGCCCTAATAATAAACATGCTGCCGCTTGTCCTTAAAGAGATAGTTCACCCAAAACCAAACAGTTGCTGGTCCCCATACGCTGATTTCACGCAGCCGTTATTTTGAAATCGAAAGCGAGGCTCCGGTGGGAAGAAAACCGGAAGTGTCGCCTTTAATCACAGGAGAGTCGTGAATGCGATGGCGTATTGTTGTGTTTAATGATGTTGTGTCAATTCTAAAAATGTACATACATTTCTTTCATACTTTAGACTATATACAGTGAAATTAATTTATAAATAAAATAATTTTTTTTATATATAATTCAGAATGTAAAAACAGAAGCAGGAATGAACTATATACATATCCTATATTGAATATTAACATCCAATAGTGTAAATCGCGGCAGCAGCTTCAGGTTGGTAATCCAAGGCATTGTTGTTTATCTTTACTTCCGGGGTTCTTCCCACCGGAGCCTCACTTTCGATTTCAAAATGGCGGCTGCGTGAAATCAGCGTATTGACTTCCATACATAGTAGGGAAAAAAAATACTATGGAAGTCACAAGGGTACATCAACTGTTTGGTTACTCACATTCTTTCAAATAACGTTTATTTTCAACAGAAGAAAGACACTTATTCGGGTTTAAAACAACTTAAGAGAGTAAATATGACTTTTTTGGGGGAGAACTATCCCTTTAATGTTAATAAAACAACAAAACACACAGAGGAAATCATTCACTGCTCTTGACTGAGAACTTTAAGTCTGTTGTGTTTTATTTTCATATTTGTTCATTTAATTACTTTCTCATACTGTTAAATACACCTATAGCTGAAAAAATAAAGCAGTTTATTTCATTTGTATATTAAGTTGTGTATGTGTAATATGTATCTCTGTTCTTAATTTTTAATAACAAAGAAAATAATGACAAAGATTTTTATCTTCGCCTTTGGCTTAAATGTCTGCCATTCTTTTTTATTTTATATTTTGTTACCTATAAGGCTTTGTTTTTAAAATAGGGAAATTAGTTTGGCTGTAATGCTCAGTCACTTGCAAAATAGTAAAACCAACATGAAAAAAGAATCGTGATAAAATCGTGATTTTCCTGAAAAAAAAAAAATCGTGATATGATATTGCCTAGATGTGCTTAGATGCTAAAAATGTGTTATTATTGATCATTATATCACACTACAATTAAACATAATGAAACATTCATTTGAATTGATATTGTTTTATTAGCTTAGCTAATATAATTTATTCGCTTTTTCTAGAGATTGCAGTCATACATGACATGGTGAAAAATGACTTGAAATAATACTGAAAATAGGTTAAGATGAATGTTAAAGGTGTGCCCCCTAAAAGCACAAGTGGCCCCTGCCTGGCCCCCCCAGTTACTGTGGTCTAGAACCGCCACTGTATCCACCATCTCCATCATTAGCACAAAGTCCTCATCTTCAATTGTTGTGAGTGGTAAACCTGTGCGTCCAATCCATCTAGCTATGGCCTGCTCCTTGGTCTGTTGTTCCTTCGATTCAGTTTTGTACTTTGAAGAACATAGGAAAGCTGTAGAGATGGCCTGCTGCTGGGTTGCACTAGCAGCACTCGCTTTATTTCCACTTGGCCCATGGTCATCTTTGTCATCATACGTCTTCTGTATCTGTGAGGGTGAATCAAGGGGGAATCAAGTTGTGATTTATTTTCTTTCTTGCCCCAATCTCATCAGATCTCTCTCTCTGTCTCTCTCGCACGCACGCACGCACGCGCACACACACACTCCAGTCATATACAACACCACAATATCTACTAACGTTATACTAGTACACATTTGATTCAATTTGAGGACATTGAATATTATACTCATATTAATTCAGTGAGACAATCGTCTAATCAATACAGTTCAGAAGTGGTTTTCTTTAGCTTCTATTTTATTCCAAGTTTAGCGGAAACACGGTGGTTTATCTGATAAAATAACCTTAGCGTATGCTTACCTTGGCATGTATTTCTGGATGAGTCGTCTGTAAATGTCGCTTCAAGTTGGTGGTGTTTTTCCCAGCGATTTTTGCTCCACATGGTTTACAGGCGGTCTTGTTGTGCTTGTTGTCATATGTGAAATGTGACCAGATGTCAATTCTTCGTTTTCGTCCTAGACCTAACGTTAGCTCTGACATTTCTGTTCTGTCATTGCCCTCGGACCAGGTGCACGGCAAAACGTTAGCAGGTTGCTAACGAACAAAGTCAACTGAAATCACCCAAAGCTGTGTAACTAAGACTGTGCAACCACAACTAAATATAATGTAAACAACTTAACTGTTGTGAAAACGTCCTCGAAACTGTGCGAATTTCTGCAAACTCATCTTTGTTCTCTTTTCTGTGTAACTGCTGCTGCGTTTGTTTAGCTGTTGCGCTTGCATTTGCCGCGGCTTTTTAAAATGGCTCTGCTGCTTCTGCATAGATCAACCTACCCTCAAAGATTCGCTCTGATTGGATTTCTTCCCAACTTGTCCCACAAAAAGAGTTGTTATCATTGGATCTCTTCTCCATTCGTCCCTCCCATATATTTTCGTCTCATTTTTATTCGTTGACTAAAGTGTCAGTTATATTTCGTCACGTTCTTCGTCATCATATCTGACTTTTTATTTAGTTTTTATTTAGTTTTCGTCCGTGAAAAAGGTTAGTTGACGAATATTTTTCGTCAAAGTCTTCGTCAACGAAATTAACACTGGCCCAGTCTGAAACTGCCACAAAGTCAATCATCGACCTTCCGCCTAGGGTGTCCTGGTGCCACGTGCACTGATGGACACCCTTATGCTTGAACATGGTGTTCGTTATGGACAAGCTGTAACTAGCACAGAAGTCCAATAACAGAACACCGCTCGGGTTCAGATCAGGGGGACCGTCTGTATTAAAGAAGAAATTATTGATAAACATGTATTTGGAATGTAATTAAATAACAAGTACTTTGGGTGTCTTGTTCATTTTATTTATTTTCATAAAAGCAACAGAACTTTCGAATTACATCCAGTTTATTAGCAACACTGTGCACGAGCGTGAATCACGCAATATCCATCTTTGATCTCGCAGGTGTCAGATCCACTGCGAGAAGAGAGAACTGTCCGGCTTGCCTGCGCTTTTTTCACTCCTCCTCTCACTGCAGCCGCCTACTCTCGCGTACATTTCAGGCGAGGCAAGGCGCATCTCAAAAGCGAGGAAAGGAAACGAGGATGCACAAATAAGAAATGAGAAGCACCCTTCTTAAGGCCCTTTCACACTGGACGCGATTTTGACGCACGAATCATTCGCGCGATGGTTTTATTTTTCGATCAGCTGTTTGTGTAATGAGTGCTTCCACACCGAACGCGAATGCGCAGCGGCGAAAAAACGACTTTTATTTTATTCGCTTCGATGTCGATTTTTTTTTTACTTTTGCGGCGACAGAATAGGCTTCAGCCAATCACATACTACAAGGACAACGATTTGAAAGACAATGTGTGGCGTAGCATTGCCAACCAACTCGGTTATCTTGACTGTGAGTTTGTTGTGTGATAGTTTTAGTCATATAGTCCTGTGCTGTGTAGGCTAGCAGGCCAAACTACATTTGGGATAGAAAGCACTATTATCGTCAAAGATAGAGACAGAGACCGTGTTTACTTTGAACACGTAACAAAATGTAGTGAGACTATTTAGGGCTGCTTTTAGTATACTATACATTCTTTGTGTGATATCTACAGTTTCTAGTCAAATGATTTTTAACTTACTTACTTCGTGTGTTACATGTAATGTGTAGTTACATTACAAAACGCACTGTGTTTAGTTGAAGACGCAAAAAAAAAAAAAAAAAAAAACTGTGCACATACTCCCCTTCAGACTCTCTGTTCTGTAAGATTGGGTGCACCCAAAACCTTCTTTTCTGTCTTTTAAATAAAATGAAAAGCTCGTCTTCACTGGATGCTATGACTATGACTGGATGATGATGATGATGAAGTGTCCATTTTTTCTCAGCTGTCGGCGCGATTCGCGCGAAAGTTTTGGAATGTTGAAGCTCTCTGAACGTCACAGACGTCGCAAATTCGCGTCGCGGCTGATGTGAATGGTTTTGATGCGAACTATTCGCACACGAACTATTCGCTTTTTCGTTTCGCTTTTTCGTTACGCATCCGGTGTGAAAGGGCCTTTATACTGTCTATGGAAGCACCCCATGTCTTTGCATTTATGCTGCACCAAAGGATATTAAACCAGCTTCCGACAGCTCTGAGTACATGAGATTTCTTTCTGTACGATGACATAAACAGTCCATTAGTGCATGGCTCACAGTTTCTCCTATATTATATATGGCTTTGAGGTTTTGAGGCAATAAAAATATGCATGTTAGGTGATCAAATGAAGTGATTTAGGCTAATGTATGTATCTAACAACCTCTGATGTATACGTCCGTTTATGTATTATTCTACATGATCAGTTAAATAGTTATTAAAATACAATAAAATACAGGATGTGCTCTATCAGCATAATTATTCCTATTTTTGTGCTTCATTTAAAAAAAAAGTTCCTTTTACATTTAGTAACTGGACTGGAGTCACTTCAGTTCTAAAATAGTACTAATCGAATGCTACTAGTAAATATGTAAATCTAAACTCTATGAAGACTCTGGGAGGGTGGAGGAGAGAGAAGAGAAAGGGAAGGTTGAAGCCAGGTGTTTGAAGTTGAGTTGTGAGGTTGTATGTAGAGTGTAAATGGTCCATTTCAAAGATAGGTGGCGGTAATGCACTTATAAGTCTGCGATCCGCCGTAAAGCAAGAAGACGAAGAAGAAGAAGAAGCAGAGGAAGAAGAATGTGAATCTGCGTGGCCCTCATTGGCTCCGGGGGTGTCCCGTGCGCGCGTGCTTTGGATGCCGATGACGTCACCGCCTGCTCGCGCCGTTTTTTCCCTCATAGAGTTTCAGCGTTGAGTCTTCTGAGGTGAGGAGAGCAGTTCACGGTATTTCTCATAATTACATAACCTTCAAACACACTTTATACAGTTTGATTAAGCGACAGGCTCATTTCTATACCGTTTTCATCGATCACAGCAATACTTGTGCGTCTTTTCTGGCGTCTTCCTACTGAAATAAACATTTAGCAGCAGCAGCGAGCATCCGTCTGTTCGGTGCTCTTTCACGGAAGTTTAGCCTGCAGAAGCTCGTCCACTCCTGACCGCAAAATGGAAATATTTGCTTGACTTTCTAACATTTACAGATGTAGAATGTTAGGGCTGGGTATTGACACAAATTTCACAATTCGATTTGATTTCGATTCCGATTCGATTCAATTGATTATTCTGGGTATCAGGTATAATACATGGCACATTTTCTCAAGAAAAACAAATCTCTTAACTAATGCTGTAAACTATGGGAGTCAGTTGTAGCCTACTAAGCTTCATTAGCCTACTATAATATTGAAGGTAAAAATGAACTGATTTGTATATTAACACTTAAATTACACTTTTATTTATTGTTATTATAATAAAGTTATAGCCTAAAAAATAAACATTTAAATGGTGACTGTCATAAAAACTTACCAGATTTATTAAAACATGCATTAAATATTGCAGAACAAATTATAATGAATATGTAATATGGTGCATATATTTAGAAAAATGCTCCTCTCTAGAGTTAATTTTTCTTGCTGACTAACGAGCTAACGGTCACTGATATGGTTTTTCTGAGGTAAATGTGACATTACATGACATTGTTTACGTTTTTCCACGGTTGAAACACTGATTGAGCGATTCCATGAGACACAGATTTCAATAAGTTGTACTCTTATCTTCTAACACACTTTAAGATGCTCATTCATGTTTATTTCGCGCTGTAACTGGTATTATTAAGGTGGAAGAGAAGATCATGTGCTGCTGCTTCTCTTGAGCTGAGCCAGAGCGATCTCACACCACTTTGTTTTTGAATTTCTTAAGAAAATTAATTGGATGTATTTTGAAATTTGAGATTTTTTGTTTCAGATCAATAGTAACAAAGCATAGATTATTGTGATTTATTGGATTTGATGTGCGCTACAATGTTTTATTCATTCATCAACTGCAAACAGGATGACTAGGCTAATCGATTCTTGGGATTTAAGAATCGATATCAGTTCGTAAAAATGAGAATTGATTAAAATTGAGAAATCAATATTTTTTACCCAGCCCTAGAGAATATGTCCGTGGATTGTAAATTATGCACTGAGGAAATTATTAGATTGCACTTCATCTTAAAGAAATAGTTCACTTTAAAATGAAAATTCTGTCATCATATACTCACCCTCATGTTGTTTCAAACCTGTATGAATTTCTTTCTTCTGCTGAACAGAAAGCAAGATATTTAGAAGAATGTCAGTAACCAGACAGTTTTTGGGTCCCATTGACTTCCATAGTAGGAAAAAAATATACTATGGAAGTCAATGGGACCAGAAACTGTCTGGTTACTGACATTCTTCTACATATCTTCCTTTGTGTTCAGCAGAAGAAAGAAATTCATACAGGTTTGAAACAACATGAGGGTGAGTATATGATGACAGAATTTTCATTTTAAAGTGAACTAATCCTTTAAAGATTATTAATAGAGGTATATTTGTTCCCACCAATCACTGCACAAGTTAAGGTTACAAATGATGACGAAAGCACATTAGTGCTAGCCCAACATAGACTGTAAAAAATATGGACAAAGCGTCTGTGACGTCACCCATAGACTTTCTGAAGAACGGGTTTGAAGCCGTTTATGGGGGGTATGGGCGGCGCCATCTTGGAAAATCTTGGGAAATCCTAACCCCGCCCACCTTCTGACGCAGCGCGCGTCACTCAGCTCGCTCTGCTACTCCGGTTATCTCTGTGTATATTTTAGGCAACGAAATATGTTATAAAACACCACACTAACTCTTTTCGTTTTCATTTAAAGAAATCTTAAACATTATAGCCACACAAATGTGGTTCAGGCAACGCATATTGATTATATTCAACTGCACATAACGTTTGCCTATTTATGAAAAAACAAAATATAAAACACAAACCTGCCTCTTTTCATTTTAAATATAATATAAAAATATTAAACATTTGATGGTCCAGGGCCAGGCAATATGTGCATTTGTACTAAACAACAGAGTTTGCAGTAAACAACATTACAGATCATCTTCGTTGTATTAAAATGACAAAACTCAACCCAGTCTCTTTTTGTTAAATTTCAGTTTTATCAATATTAGCCATTATAAAAGTATAAGTAAAAGGTATAAGAAGCTATACAAATAAAGCAAACAATTCAGTCAAACATACAAAGTCAGCGCTCGATCTAGTCTAACCATACATCGGTAAAGTTAAATAGCTTATAAAGTTATGAAACTTCCCCTCAGCCAAAACGATTGCCCAGGAAAAAAAATTATAGTTTCACGAGACCAAAAATCGCCCATTAGATATACACAAGACGAATTATATCTCATGTTTAACCACTACAGAGACGCCAGAGTCCGCGGCATTGGCGGCAAACCTCAGAACGACTAGCCGAGGAAAGGCTGCTCCAGGCGGGGTACATGAACGCCGAGCGCCCGGTCATCGCTGGATCAACTGGATAAAATTTTCATAAATCTTTAAATAAACCACAGATTTGAGCTTTAAACAACTACATTCTTGCCTGAAAAACTCTTAAAACTACATTTCATGATGCAGAAACAGTAGTATTATATGTCAACTGTATTAAAAAATGGCGCTTCTTATGTTGTCATTCTCCGTGGCGCTGCCTTGTCAGCTGTCAATCAAGCTGTCAATCAAAGTTAACCACGCCCTTATTGTCATACATTTTATATCTAAATACGATCTAAACTAACGAGTTAGAAAAAAATTCACCCCCCTCACAGTTGTCAGGCACTCGGAAGCTATCGAAAAATACAATAAAAGTCCATAGGACCAACCTGTAAAAACATGAATTTATGCTGTGAAAACGGACATTTTAACATGGGGGCTATGGACATTTGCTCCCTTTTGGGACCTCCCTCTAGCGGATGTTCGATGTATTGCAGTTTTTCGCACTTCCGGGTAGACTTCATTTTTCAGATCAGAATGTTGCCGCTTGTAGCCCAACAAGAACCCATAGAGAATGCATTGCAGTGCCTGCAGTTAAAAAAATAAAATAAAATTGTATGGAAGTCTATGGGAACACTGGGCGATTCTCGGCCAGAGTGAAATCACCCAAAAAGAGGCTGTTGCCTTAATGGGTTAGTTCACCCAAAAATGAAAATTCTGTCAGTAGCCTAGCCTAATTACTCACCCTCATGTTGTTCCAACCCCGTAAGACCAACCTTCGTTCATCTTCGCAACACAAATTAAGATATTTTTGATTAAATCTGAGAGCTGTTTCTCTCCTCAATAGGCTTCTAAGACATTATAACTTGCTGGCCCAGAAAAGTTATTAAAGAGATTGTTAATATAGTCCAAGTGACTACAGTGGCTCAATCTTAAGTTTATAAAGCGACACGAATACTTTTTGTGTATAAAAAAAATAACGACTTTATTCCACTTTTCATTTCCTTCTCTCTGGGCCTCGAGTTTTTCCGCGTAGTAAATTTGCGCAGCGCTTCTGTGTTGCACCACGCATCACACACATGACCAGCATTGGCCAATAGTGAGCCTACATGTGACGTACAACACATACGTGCTACGCTAAAATACTATGTGAAAAAACTCGAGGCCCAGAAAGAAGAAAATGAAAAGTTGAATAAAGTCGTTTTTTTTTTTTTTTTTTTTTTTTCACAAAGTATTCTCGTCGCTTTATAAACTTTTGAGCCACTGTAGTCATTTGGACTATATTAACGATGTCTTTAATACATTTTCTGGGCCAGCAAGTTTTAGAAGCCTATTGAGGAGTGAGACAGCCTTCAGATTTAAGCAAAAATATCTTAATTTGTGTTCCGAAGATGAACGAAGGTCTTACGGATTTGGAACAACATGAGGGTGAGTAATTACTGACATAATTTTCATTTTTGGGTGAACTAACCCTTTAACGCTGATTGGACTATATCCAGAGGCAGAACAACAGCTAGCTGTGATTGAAAAAGTCCCTTTCACACTTTAATAGTACCGACATTTATCTTTGGCAGATTACATTTACTTATTAAAATTGATGTATATTCTAACACTTTATATTTCCCCTGTAGTTTCTGTAGACACAAATCTGTAACATGTTAATGATGGAATTACTTTATTGCAATTAATAGTTTTTATAAAGTCAAACTATATTTAGATTCACATATTATGGTGTTGTAGTTTTTTTGCCTGTAGAGCTTCATAAAGATAGGTTAGGCCAGGGCTTGAATTTCGGCGCGGGTATTGCGCATAATTTTAATAATTCCCGCAGGTCTCCCACTTATAATGCGGGAAATTCCCGCAAACATTGATTCACTTTAGCCTGTAGGTTGTATTAGTAAATTAATCCACAAAGATTATAAAATCAAATCAGTAATTTTAAAACTGTCTGCGAGACGCAATTTCTCAAACAGCGCGAGTGAATCAGCCGTGCTGCGTCTTCTATCAGCTCGTTAAGCGCTGCAAGCGGAGATAATACACTCTCGCGTTTCGGGAGTCGGGATAGACGGAGTTGTCACTTGCATAATTTGGGCCAGCATTGCATCATGAGTAACTAAAGTTTACCATTTGCACGTCTTTTTAAGTCTTACCAGTTTAAGCATTCACGCGATTTTAAACTCATCGGCACTTGCGCGCTGTCTGAGAGATGTTTCTCTGCACACATACATAGAGTAAAGGTGCCTCAGACAGAGCTCGTGGGTAACCAAAGTTATTTTTCGTGGATTATATCGCTTTAACAGTCAAAAACATGCGAAAATTATGTCAATTTCGGTCTTGGTGAGTATCCTCTAAACACAGTCGGTTATGTCTTAAGCATAAATCGCACGTGACCGTATAATGAAACAGGATCCGTGCACTAGCTCTTAAAGGGACAGCAGCCATATGTGTCTGTCATTAATTTGGTTGTCAAAACAACAAAACATAGCTTTCATTTTAAGGAATCAGGATTAATAGCCTATGTATTTAATTTAGTCAGAACTAAAATACTACCCAGTGTTATTTTACATTTGATTACTTTATTCAGTCTCTGTAGTATTTCTGAATACTAGTGTTAGACCTAAGCAAACACTTCTCTCTTTATTTCTATTTATTGGTATCTTTATTCTATTGTATTTATTTGTGCTACTTTTTTCAATTTAATTCAAAGATTGAGGAATCAAGCTTCCTTGTGTTGTGTAAATTCTTAAAAACAAAATTACCCCATTGTAAAAATGCGATGAGTGAGCATACATTTAGGCGAAATAAATGTAATTAAAAAAAAAAGTCTAAACTCCCCCCTCAAATTAAAAATTCCCCCCCATAAGAATCACCTAAGGGGGGATTTCCTCCCCATTTTCCAAAATGAAATTCAGGCCCTGGGTTAGGCCTATTTATTAAATTTTGTTTTATTATTGATGATTTATCCATGTTACATTGTGAAAAACACTATTGTCTATCAATATAGCAAACACTCAGAATAAAGTGATATGATCTGCTGATGATCCTGAATGGCTTGTTGAATGAGTGTTGATAGTCTGAGGCTCATCAATATTAACAGATCTGCTGAAAACACTCTTTATTTCATGACAATAGTTCTTGTTTTCACCTCATTTATTATGCTGATGTCTTCAGATCTCCTGTAAATTGACACTTAAAGCTCATTTCATTGGTGTCAGCAGACTGAGGGGATTTGATAGTGACAAATATGTAGATTTACTTCTGTTTATGCTTATAACTCTTTTTCTTACCATTATTTATATTTGGGAAAATTTACATTATTATATTCTGTTGTCCATGAGCCTAAAAACAAACTCTGTAACTGATATATTTTAGATTTTGGCAGATCAGCTCCTCCCACAGCAGTCACATCATCAGTGAAGCTCCTCCCACTGTAATTACATCACCAGTGAAGCTCCTCCCACTGTAATTCTCCAATAAATGCTGTAAATTCCCATCAGCTACAAGTGAAGACGAGCATCAGAGCATCAGGAAGAGCTGAAATCTGCAAAGACTGAGTTTATTAAGTGAGAACATGAGTGATCCAGAACCCTGCAGAATGAAACACACTGAAGATCCTGAAGAACAAAGAGGTTGGTGTTTATTCTTCATTCATTCATGATGCTGAAGAACATTCATGTTAGAAACATTCAAGCACTTCATCACTTTTAGATAAACAGTTCAACTGTGAAATGTCTGCAAAGGTTTCTGTATTTTTTATACAACTGGTTAGTAAAGGGAGGTTTCATATTGATTGTCAACATCAGGTCAAACTCCATTTAAATATTTTAACTCTTTTATTTTATATTTATTTTATATATGGTTTACAATTTGTAACAATTTTACCAGAATTTTACCTAAATTTTATGAAAATTTTTACAAACATGTATAACAAATAATAATCATTCCAAAATGTAGAAATTTACAATCTACTGCTTTACTGCAAACATTTGTGTTCTTTCTCGCAGTGAAATTCACTTGATCTTGAGTAGCATCTGGTCCAATCAGACACATACAAATTATTAATTTATTTAATGAATAATCCAGCAAACTCACTCTCCCAACAAAGGCCTGTGAAACTTCCCCCAAAACTAACATCACAAATGAAGCTAACACACTGAGAGAACCCGGGTGTCCTGTTACAGGACACACAGAGACTGATAAGAGTTTTACGACCCAAAAGAATTTCCAGAGAGCTGTGATGCTCACTTAAATCTTGCTGAGTATTTTACACCATGTTATATATTCTATATATAACCACTTGAGAAATATATAAACATGTATCTAATTTTCTCATCTAATGATTTTCCTTCTATGTGGTTTGGCCTTTGTATTCTTGTAAACTTTTGGGACTAAAGTTTCAGGCTTTAATCCCATTCAATCTTCGTCTCCCATTTGTTAATTTACATTACATTTGGCTATCTTTGACGCATTAGTATTATAAGCATCTTAAAGATTCATGTGTTAAACATCCAATCAAATTACATGTCTAAAGGCCTGCTTGAACAATGGGTCGTAAAGAATTTTCCCTCCAGAGGAAAACGCTTCTTATTGGCTCACACATCTTCAGAGGGTGTGACATCTTCACGCTTTAAAAATCACTGATCAAGATCAGCTCTCCTCTCTCTTTAGTAGAGGTCCTGGGTAAGATTTGTATGCACTTAATTTAGCGGAGAATATCTCAACTGTTATAGACTAATATGACCTCATTGAACAACGTGGGATGTGTGCCAAAATCTCTACCTGGGATGAAAGTCCTGAAAATGACCACAACCTGTGACACTATTATCACACTACAGGTGAATGGGACTTTTTCTTCCCTTTATAGATATCCTCATACATTTCTACCAGTTTAGTCTTCATATTAAGACAAATACTTTTTGTATTGCATTTTATCTTAAAAATAAAATATGCAAATTAGGCAATATCTCATTACATATGTGTACATATAAACTCTTGAAGCTACAGATTTTCTGATGTAGCAACAATGACATCTGCTTTTCACATTAAGTGAATCATGTGATGTCGAACACATCGTCTTTGTCCAAACAGCGCTGGTTAATAATTCCCCACGGGGCAATTTACCAGCGCCGGGGTGTCTGTCGCCCCCCAGTTCAGCGCGGACTCCCTGTGACTTTTACAGCCTCATGACACACACACACATACACACACACACACACACAAACATCCGTTGTGTTTAACTTAACATTCTTTTAAATGTGTGTAACTCAGACTTGTATCTGAACTTCCTGTATGTATGTGTGATTAATGTTGTTTTGATCATATAGTTATGATCTTCGAGTGTTTGGCTCTGAAATGTATTTCTGAAGAATGTTCTCCCAGTAGAATCGCATCCCGTAATCCGATCTCATTGGCAGGTCATAAAATTTGACCACAGAGCTATCCAGCCCTATGCGTGAGATAACAGGGTCGCAACATTCCAACACACACAAACACACTCTGGACTTTGAAACAGAAACCCCCTACAGAAAAGGACTTTTACCCATAAAGTCACTCTTAAATGTACTAAATATATAAATTTGTGTGTTAAGAGGTGTGTGTAAACCATAGGAAAGCATACATGTCCTATTTGTAACATTAATAGAACTGCAAATGCCTATACAAATGCATAATAATGTATCTTTGCATTGCTACAAAGCCTATATTCTATTTTTGATATCTCTGTAATCCTCTCCAGCTAACAGAGTTGAATTCCGATAGCAGAATTCAGTGATGCGCATTGTTTTATAAGTTCATATGTCTGGAGAAAATCCTCTCAAGTTAAAGTCAATCATGACTCATTCGAGTGGGCGTGTCTAACCGGACAAAGGAATCTTCCCGCTCGAAAAATCTCGACAGCTGATTCGTCCTACACGAAGGAGGGGACGGCACATGGGACACTGATAAAAGTCCAAACCCTCTTAATTCTCTTATCTCTCAACTCATCCAACTTCTCTTGACCCTCTCCCCGGCGCAGCGCTTCTCCAAGGAACATCTGAAGGAGGCCCTGGCCTTCTCCATCGAACGAACCCATGTTCGAGTCGTAGCTGCCGGTCTTTGCAACTAAGATTTCCAGCCTCTCCCATCCCGGGAGACGAATCTGAACTTTCTCGGTAACGTTAAATTCAAGTGAGCCTTTACATCGTCTTGCGAAACGACTCAGAAGACGAAGCTAGACGCAAACCAGCCGGACACGCGCACGCGCGCCCCCCTCTTCAGCCTGACCAGAAAGAGCACTCGCAAGTATATTGATTCCTATAAAAGCTGTTCCAGGTGTCTAGGTCTTAGGTCTGTGAACTAAGTTACCCTCTATCTTCCCTCTATATCTTTCTTCCTTTCATTTCATTTCATTCTGATCACGCTATGTTTATGTTTTTGTTCGGTTAAATGTTTGTTTGTTTGTTTGTTTGCATTTTTACGTACGTTTATGTTTGTAGTTTATATAATCTCTAGTGTGTGCCATTTTATTAATAAACCCATTTATACTTTTAATTGTCTCTGTGTTTGAAAACCCACCTTATAAAGTCAATGAAATTTCAAAGATCTAAGCTACAAGCTCGATATAAACTACATTTAGTAGTTTCTTAATTCAGAAACTCAGTAAGTTTGATATTCGTGGCCAGAAGATAAAACTTTCTTGGAGTTTGAAAAGGGATACCCCCTTCTTAACTGTAATGATCAGACAGTACAGAACAAGGTAATCTCGATAATTGATAAAATAAATGTACATGCGACTTATGAATTATGACCATGAGTCATATTTATTAATATTTTCAAAATTCCCTATATTCTTGAGCTAATTCACATTTACCCCGAGTCGTTATTGTTACATTGAGTTGATTACAATGTTCACAATGACCATGATTATAAGGTGTTTTACGGTGCGTACTTTACTCTTAACACCTTTTACCTATTTATTTATTATTCTCAGGTAAGGTAAAGAAAGTCAAATCTGACCTAAACCGTAAGCATTCAAAAGGTACTTACAATTTGGTCAGAAGACTCCTCTGTGGTATGTTCTCATTAAAAGTCTTCCAGCATCATAAATCTCAGAAGGCAGATTTTGTAATCAATTAAATTACTTTTAATTGGTTACTTTTCTTTTTATAATAAACAAAAATATAAAGGCAAATAGAACTTCATTGTTTAAGTATAAAATACAATAATCATGTTTTGAAACAAAGGTGTAGTAAGCTCTGGGCTTCTTATCTTCTGCTTGGGGTTTCTTGTCCCCAGCTCTAGGCTTCTAGGCGTCGGGGGCTCTGGCGTATCAGTATCCCAAGAGGCAGTCAGTTCATCAGTCTTTTATACTCCTTGTTTACAACTGGCATTTGGTTGACACTCCCCCAAAGTTTCCCAGATCCTTCTCCAGTCAGGTGCAAGCGGTCCACCTCTTCATGTCCTTGAACTACAGTAAACTCAGCTAAGATGACTGAGTTCATTTACAGTTCTAGGAGTCTAGCGCACACACATAATCATACATAACCAATTACTGTACATCTATGCCAAAACAATATAATTGCAGGTAATTGCATTTTCTTGATATTATACAACAAAGGTCATAGAAGAGTGTAAGCATTCTGATTTGATAAAAAGAAAATGGCTAAAAAACAGTCAACCTATTAAGCAACATACAGGAATTGCCAGTTACAGTTCACAGTTGAGGAGCTACTCCAGCATGAGATCACCAATTCTGCATTCTTCTTGGTTGACAAAGACGGTTACATGAGGAAGAGTGCCAAATCATAATTTGGGACTGAGCTGCTGAAGTTGTGTCCACAAATAGATAAAAAAAAGGTCCAGATACCCCCCGCAAACACACGCCATCATTATCGACTTCCTTTTAAAAAAAGTCCCTTGTTTGTATACAATTGTATTTAGAATTTTCCATTCAATACAGCACAAAACAGGACACCTACAGAAACACAGTTAAAAATATCAAACCAGAATTCTTACACTTACACTACATGGTCATTGTGAACATTGCGATCACTTCAGAAAATCTGTAGCTTCAAGAGTTTATACAGTGGGGAGAACAAGTATTTGATACACTGCCGATTTTGCAGGTTTTCCCACTTACAAAGCATGTAGAAGTCTGTAATTTGTATCATAGGTACTCTTCAACTGTGAGTGACGGAATCTAAAACAAAAATCCAGAAAATCACATTGTGTGATAAATTAATTTGCATTTCATTGCATGACATAAGTATTTGATACACCAGAAAAGCAGAACTTAATATTTGGTACAGAAACCTTTGTTTGCAATTACAGAGATCATATGTTTCCTGTAGTTCGTGATCAGGTTTGCACACACTGCAGCAGGGATTTTGGCCCACTCCTCCATACAGACCTTCTCCAGATCCTTCAGGTTTCAGGGCTGTCACTAGGCAATATGGACTTTCAGCTCCCTCCAAAGATTTTCTATTGGGCTCAGGTCTGGAGACTGGCTAGGCCCCTCCAGGACCTTGAGATGCTTCTTACGGAGCCACTCCTTAGTTGCCCT
The DNA here is from genome assembly GCF_965113295.1 of Leuciscus leuciscus. NCBI lineage: Eukaryota > Metazoa > Chordata > Actinopteri > Cypriniformes > Leuciscidae > Leuciscus > Leuciscus leuciscus. Next base: position 20,294,158 of record NC_138725.1, on the reverse strand, counting down.
GGCTGTGTGATTCGAGTCGTTGTCATGCTGGAAGACCCATCCACGACCCATCTTCAATGCTCTTACTGAGGGAAGGAGGTTGTTGGCCAAGATCTTGCGATACATGGCCCCATCTATCCTCCCCTCAATACGGTGCAGTCGTCCTGTCCCCTTTGCAGAAAAGCATTCCCAAAGAATGATGTTTCCACCTCCATGCTTCACGGTTGGGATGGTGTTCTTGGGATTGTACTCATCCTCCTCCTTCCTCCAAACACGGTGAGTGGAGTTTAGACTAGAAAGCTCTATTTTTGTCTCCTCAGACCACATGACCTTCTCCCATTCCTCCTCTGGATCATCCAGATGGTCATTGGCAAACTTCAGACGGGCCTGGACATGAGCTGGCTTGAGCAGGGAGACCATGCGTGCACTGCAGGATTTTAATCCATGACGGCTTAGTGTGTTACTAATGTTTTTTTTTGAGACTGTGGTCCCAGCTCTGTTCAGGTCATTGACCAGGTCCTGCCGTGTAGTTCTGGGCTGATCCCTCACCTTCCTCATGATCATTGATGCCCCACGAGGTGAGATCTTGCCTGGTGCCCCAGACCGAGGGAGATTGACCGTCATCTTGAACTTCTTCCATTTTCTAATAATTGCGCCAACAGTTATTGCCTTCTCACCAAGCTGCTTGCCTATTGTCCTGTAGCCCATCCCAGCCTTGTGCAGGTCTACAATTTTATCCCTGATGTCCTTACACAGCTCTCTGGTCTTGGCCATTGTGGAGAGGTTGTAGTCTGTTTTATTGAGTGTGTGGACAGGTGTCTTTTATACAGGTAACGAGTTCAAACAGGTGCAGGCAATACAGGTAATGAGTGGAGAACAGGAGGGCTTCTTAAAGAAAAACTAACAGGTCTGTGAGAGCTGGAATTCTTGCTGTTGGTAGGTGATCAAATACTTATATCAATCTAATAAAATGCAAATTAATTATTTAAAAATCATACAATGTGATTTTCTGGATTAGATTCTGTCTCTCACATTTCGGTTTGGGAATACCGGATGCAAGATGACGTACGCATTGGCTAAGCTGAAAAGAGTGATGGCGGGTTGAACGAATAGGTTCAGGTTGTGTGCAGGCTAGGGCTGTAACGATTCCTCGATTAAATTCGAGTACTCGATTTAAAAAAAAATCCTCGATTGCAATTTACCCGTGTCGAGTAACCGGCAAAATACCGGAAGTGGCGCATTCCACAGACGAGAGTCCATGAACCGCATTATTACACAGTTTTCTAAGGCTACGCGATATCGTGATATCGTGAAATCACAAAGGCTAAGATTAAGTTAAATAAATATATGCACTGTTTTTTTTCTCCCACAGAGAAGCATGACGGTTTAATTATTTACATGCGTGCAGATTGTGTTAAAAGTACCTCAGCTCCGTTCACAGTAAACGCTGCTCCACACATACTCAGTCTCTGCATGTGCTGTTTGTTTAAGTTTCCAATAATGTGCATTTGGGAACGCAAAACTCCGGATGCGTGTTTCATAGTAACTTACTGTCATCATTTATATGCGTGGAGCGTCTCGGGTTTCTCAAACTCCATCTTTGCATGCTGTGAGTTTGTGTGGCTTATAACATTCATCTGCACGCAGTCTGCGCCGTTTCACAAGATTCGTAACGCAGCTCATTTATAAATCTTCGCCAACACAGGAGAATACATAAGTATGTTTCTGAATATATTCAGAAATATATTCTCATGTGCGAATTGTTGTTCATCGTGATTTCAAAATAAAAGTTTAACCCTTGCACTGCTTGCATGTTTTGACGTGCAAATGTTCTTTTTAAGAAATTACGGCAGCTGTTGCATTTCTATTGTACAGAAGTGACCAAATATGAAAGATTAAGTTGACATTTGAATTAAATGTTATGTTTATTAGTTATCATATATTTTACATGGTGTATTTTAACAGCGTTGTTCAATAAAACCCATATGATTACTTTGATACTTTATTTGAACCAATAATTATTGCTTGTTATTGTTATTTGGGTAACACTATAATAAGGCTCATTAGTTAACATTAATGTATTAATCAACATGAACTAACAATGAACAATAGCTACATCTGTAACTAACATTTGTTCATACAAATACAGCTGTTCATTGTTTGTTCATGTTAGTTCATTACAAATAATGTTACCAAATACAACCTTTAATTTTAATAATGTATTAGCAAATGTTGAAATTAACATGAACTAAGATTAATAAATGCTGTTGAAATAAATATTGTTCATTCTTAGTAACTAATGAACCATATTGTAAAGTGTTACCTATTCGTCTTTAAGTAATTTTAAAGGCTGTTGTTCACTTGGATCTATTTTTATTACCACAATTTTTTATCCGATTACTCGATTAATCGATGGAATAATCCGTAGAATACTCGATTACTAAAATAATCGATAGCTACAGCCCTAGTGCAGGCTCATCTTTACTCAGCCGATGGGAAGTTGATTACGTCGATGAATGGATTTAATCTGCCTTAAGTCTCCATTATACTTCTGCGTTGAACTCACGCCGGAGCCTCTGCGCTGTAGGCAACGCGTTGGTTTCCTCACCTGGGGGATATTAAAGTATATTTTATCTTTATCTTTTTTATCTTTATTTATACTTCTGCGTCGTTGTCCGCGTTGACACGCAATCACACTTGCAGAGGGAGCATGTGAAACCCGAGGGAGGGGTTCTAGCAGACCAATCACAGCGCTTGTGTCCGCTTAGAGTTGATGCGTTGTTACATTTTTGGAGAGGTGCACGTCATGGTACGCTGAAGGGTACGCGCGCTACACACAGCCTACAACGTAGCTACGGCGTGAGTTCGACGCAGAAGTATAAAACAGGCTTTTTGAATCTACTAGTAAGCAACGGGCATACGGGACACCTTGCTGTTTGTTGTGGTAATCGAAGGGAGCGATTGCGGTGTGGATGGAGTTCCAGTTATCATCAAGAGAGTCTACGGGAATGAAGCGTTCTCTTCCAAAGGTATTTGAAGTATCTGAGTGAAGACGGAGCTGATCGTTAACTCGTGTAAAGCAGTGGAGCATGAGTAATAGGATATTTTAATCAAGAGCGGTTATTGCGGGATTATCTGACTTGATGGTTTCTTTACTGCCCTTATACATTGTGGAAACCATGATGGACTAAATGACTTTGACTGTTTCTCTTAATCTCTCCTTTAAACAATCATTCGAAATCGAAAGCAAGACTATTTGAACTATGTGAAAAGAGGGGTTTGATATGAATGAAACATGCTTTGTTTGCTGTGTTGTTTCTATTGGGTTTGTGTATGTTTATTATTATTCAAATGGTGATGTGTGGTTTGATAAAATTGGTACTCTGTCATGGTGAATATACTTAAATATGTGCATTTTGAGTCGAAGTAGTTGGTTTTTCTTTGGGTTTACTCTTACAAAATTAAGGATTCATGTTAATGAATTGATTACATGTGTCCTGTGTGACTAACGACCCTAACAAGAAGGACATTTTGACAGTATACATATGTCTGGCACCCCAGCATAAATGTAAGGGAAAGTGTTACAATTTGATACATTAAGTGTCCTTACTCATTTTTAAAGAAAGGCGTGTTAGAACTAAACTGATGGTTTGCTCAAGGCTGTTGATCTGCTGAATTTCAAACAATGCTATAACTTCTTGCTTTTCTTTATTCTGCTTCAGCTCTCTTTCCCCTGGTAAACTGTATGTATGCATGCATGCATGTATGTATGTATGTGTGTGTGTATGTTTAAGTGCTTAGACTAGTTACTAATATCTTGTTCATGTCACACATAAAGTTGTCTGTGTCTCAAGCTCATATCTGGAGTCAATTATCATATAGATCTTGACTTTTTGCTCTTAGTAGTACTGTAAAGTAAGAAAGACATTTCCCATGCCCCAGAAATGTAAATGTCTTAGAATTAATAAGCAATTAACACAGTGTTCACGGGACAAACAGGTTAATTGATTGTAATATTAAATGACGACATAAAGTTAATTATATTTACTGATCTAAATATTCATAATCAATTATAACCAGTTATTATTGATTATTTCATATAGCTAATTTGCTACACTTGTTTCTTGTCACACTTTCACATGTGTGTGAAGTTAATGGAAGTAGAAGTTTAGTGTGAACGGCCATTAATAATTTAAACGTTTTAGTCGTTTTTAACGTAATTGAATATCAATCTAAAATTTGGTGTCAAAATATGGCAGTATTGTGTATTTTAATGTTCATATCATGTAAGATAATTGTGTCATTGATCAAATATATTTAATAGTTCTCACGACAGAAACATGGGATTTGTGCCTATAATGTTTACAAAATAATAACTGGAAGATCAGTGTACCTCATTCATGGAAAGTTTCAGGGACATTTAATTCATTTATAAAAAGACAAAAATTATTTTAAAGCAGTTGTCTGTTACATCTGGTATATTTTTTATCTCCATTCACTCCATATTTCTCTCTTTTAATTAAGTAGATTATTTAGAAAATTAGAAAATTTGTTTTTCTTTGATTTCAGACCAGATGGAAGAGAACGAGGAGAGTGAACAACTGAGAGAAGTGGAGGAGGAGAGTGAAGAACTGAGTGAAGAGGAGGAGAGTGAAGAACTGAGTGAAGAGGAGGAGAGTGAAGAACTGAGTGAAGAGGAGGAGAGTGAAGAACTGAGTGAAGAGGAGGAGAGTGAAGAACTGAGTGAAGTGGAGGAGGAGGAGAGTGAAGAACTGAGTGAAGTGGAGGAGGAACATCATGTTAAACCTGGAGAAAAATCTTTGAGTCGCTCAAACACTAAAAAGACAACTTTAAAGAAAAGAAGAGCCAAGAAATCTACAACCTGCACTCAGTGTGGAAAGAGTTTCTCACGCAAACATGGTCTCGATGTTCACATGAGGATCCACACCGGAGAGAAGCCGTTCACATGCAATCAATGTGGGTATAGTTTCAGTCAATTAGGACACCTTTATGTTCACATGAGGATCCACACCGGAGAGAAGCCGTTCATGTGTGATCAGTGTGAACAGAGATTCTCAAGAAAAACAGCTCTTGAGGTTCACATGAGAGTTCACACCGGAGAGAAGCCGTTCACATGCAATCAATGTGGGAATAGTTACAGGCAATTAGCAGGCCTTAAAGTTCACATGAGAGTTCACACCGGAGAGAAGCCGTTCCCATGCAATCAATGTGGGAAAAGTTTCAGTCACTCTTCATACCTTAAATTTCACATGAGGATCCACACCGGAGAGAAGCCGTTCCCATGTGATCATTGTGAGAAAACATTTATCTCTGCATCAACCCTGAAAAAACACCTGACAGTTCATACGAAGGAGAAGCCACACTCATGTTCTGTGTGTGGAAAGAGTTTTTCACTGCTGCAAAGTTTACTTAGACATCAGAAAACTCATGCTGATGTGAGAGAGTACATGTGCTTTGAATGTGAAAAGACTTTTGCTACATCGAACTGTTTGAAACTGCACCAGAGAATTCACACTGGAGAAAAACCTTACAAGTGTTCACACTGTGACAAGAGATTCAATCAATCATCAGCTCTGAAAATCCATGAGAGGATCCACACTGGAGAAAAACCTTACAAGTGTTCACACTGTGACACGAGATTCAGTAATTTAGCAAATCTGAACACGCATGAGAGGATCCACACTGGAGAAAAACCTTACAAGTGTTCACACTGTGACACGGGATTCAGTCAAATAGGAAGTCTGAAAACACATGAGAGGATCCACACTGGAGAAAAACCTTACAAGTGTTCACACTGCAACAAGAGATTCAGTCATTCAAATAGTCTGAACATGCATGAGAGGATTCACACTGGAGAAAAACCTTACAAGTGTTCACACTGTGACAAGAGATTCAGTATTTTAGCAAGTCTGAACATGCATGAGAGGATCCACACTGGAGAGAAACCTTACAAGTGTTCACACTGTGACAAGAGATTCAGTCGGTCATCAAATTTGAAAACACATGAGAGGATCCACACTGGAGAAAAATCTTACAAGTGTTCACACTGTGACAAGAGATTTGGTCGGTCATCACATCTGAAAATGCATGAGAGGATCCACACTGGAGAAAAATCTTACAAGTGTTCACACTGTGACAAGAGATTCGGTCGGTCATCATCTCTGAAAAACCATGAGATGATCCACACTGGAGAGAAGCCGCACAAGTGTTCACACTGTGACAAGAGATTCATTGATTCATCATCTCTGAAAAAGCATGAGAGGATCCACACTGGAGAAAAACCTTACAAGTGTTCACACTGTGACACGAGATTCAATCAGTCATCAGCTCTGAAAGCACATGAGAGGATCCACAGCAGAGAGAAGCTGCATGCGTGTGATCAGTGTGGAAAGAGTTTCTCTATTAAAACTCACCTGAAGCGACACATGAAGTTCCATACAGTGGAGAAACCACATCACCGCAGTCTGAGATCACGGTAAGTTGTTCATCTTTATGTGCTGAGCAACAAAAGCTGCTTTTCTACCTTCGGAAAAGGTTCCAGTTGTGTTTCCACTTGAGCCTGTTACGGCACGGCACAATTACAAACCGTTCTCGGCCCTGAACTCTCAGCACACTTGGCTAACCGTGTCGAACCGTGATGGTAGTGTGTGTGTGTGTGTGTACTAGTGGTGATAATTCTTTCCAGAGAATCGTTCATTTTCCGTTTGTTCCCCAAAATGATTCATTTATTGATTCGTTTAGTGACAATTTCTTCATATTACATAAATACGCCAGCAGGGGGTGAAAAAGAGTGTCTTATGTGTTTTGTCTTAAGTCAACAAAATGATTTACTTGTAACAAAATTTTTTTGGGCTTTATTACTGAGCTGCACATGCGCTGCTAATAGTAGAGGGAGGGATTTCAGTGGACGAGAAATACAGTGGGGCAAAAAAGTATTCAGTCAGCCACCAATTGTGCAAGTTCTCCCACTTAAAATGATGAGTGAGGCCTGTAATTTTCATCATGGGTACACTTCAACTATGAGGGACAAAATGAGAAAAAAAAATCCAGAAAATAACACTGTAGGATTTTTTTATGAATTTATTTGCAAATTTTGGTGGAAAATAAGTATTTGGTCAATAACAAAAGTTTATCTCAATACTTTGTTATATACCCTTTGTTGGCAATGACAGAGGTCAAAATTTTTCTGTAAGTCTTCAAGGTTTTCACACACTGTTGCTGGTATTTTGGCCCATTCCTCCATGCAGATCTCCTCTAGAGCAGTGATGTTTCGGGCCTGTCGCTGGGCAACATGGACTTTCAACTCCCTCCAAAGATTTTCTATGGGGTTAAGATCTGGAGACTGGCTAGACCACTCCAGGACCTTGAAATGCTTCTTACGAAGCCACTCCTTCGTTGCCCGGGCGGTGTGTTTGGGATCATTGTCATGCTGAAAGACCCAGCCACGTTTCATCTTCAATGCCCTTGCTGATGGAAGGAGGTTTTCACTCCAAATCATGGCCCCATCTATTCTTTCCTTTACACGGATCAGTCGTCCTGGTCCCTTTGCAGAAAAACAGCCCCAAAGCATGATGTTTCCACCCCCATGCTTCACAGTAGGTATGGTGTTCTTTGGATGCAACTCAGCAATCTTTCTCCTTCAAACACGACAAGTTGAGTTTTTACCAAAATGTTCTATTTTGGTTTCATCTGACCATATGACATTCTCCCAATGGATCTGGATAATCCAAATGCTCTCTAGGAAACTTCAGACGGGCCCGGACATGTACTGGCTTAAGCAGGGGGACACGTCTGGCACTGCAGGATTTGAGTCCCTGGCGGCGTAGAGCCCCAGATCAAGGGAGATTATCAGTGGTCTTGTATGTCTTCCATAGGCCTGTCGCGATAGTCAATAAATCAATTAATCGCACGATAAAAAAAAATTATCTCGATCATTTTTCCGGCCGCGATAATTCCATTTGCATGCTTGTTTGTTTTCCTCATATCTCTCTCTCTCTCTCTCTCTCTCTCTCTCTCTCTCTCTCTCTCTCTCTCTCTCTCTCTCTCTCTCTCTCTCTCTCTCTCTCTAGCGCCGGCGGGACTGCTTGTGGCGACTGCCGGGAGAGAGAGAAGACGCTAGTTGTGAGTTGGAGGGAAAAAAAAAGAAAAAGATGGAATTGGTTTCAAAGCCAAACACGACAGCCTGCTCGATCTCATGAAAATGCGTGTCTATACCACGAATGTTATTTCTCGTGCCATTTATACGCCAAAAATAGTTTTTGCGTGCATATGATATGCATTTTATGGCGTGTAATACGCACGCACTTCTCACCTCTAATCCTAACCAAGTATTTTCAGTGCGTAGCATATACACGCAATAAAGCGCGTCTCCGTCTTCCCGACAGTATACAATCACTCGGGCATTTAGTCAACAAAGTAACAGGAGGACAGTGCAAAATGGTGTGATATGGCCTGTTGAGGCTTTTTTTTTATTTGTTTACAAAGGTCCTAACTGGCAGTTTTGCCTGTTATGGAATGTATAACTATTTATGCCTAATGTCTAAAGCCTAATGTTTAATATTTTTTAAAGTGCAATTTTGTTTACATCCATTTTATTTATTAACAGACATTTATTTTGGATATTTAAAATGTTTTCCGTTTTCAATGTTTAATATTCTTTAGAAATAAAAGTTTATAGATCGTTGAAAATGTGTACCTGCATTATTATGCCATTATCATTATATTAGATGAAAATGGTCTTGAACGACAATATTATCGTTTATCGCAATAATTTCTTGGACAATTTATCGTCCAGCAAAATTTGTCATCGTGACAGGCCTAGTCTTCCATTTTCTAATAATTGCTCACACAGTTGATTTCTCCACACCAAGCTGCTTGCCTATTGCAGATTCAGTCTTCCCAGCCTGGTGCAGGTCTACAATTTTGTTTCTGGTGTCCTTTGACAGCTCTTTGGTCTTGGTCATAGTGGAGTTTGGAGTGTGACTGTTTGAGGTTGTGAACAGGTGTTTTTTTATACTGATAAAACAGGTGCCATTAATACAGGTAACGAGTGGAGGACAGAGGAGCCTCATAAAAAAGTTGTTACAGGTCTGTGAGAGCAAGAAATCTTGCTTGTTTGTAGGTGACCAAATACTTATTTTCCACCATAATTTGCAAATAAATTCATTAAAAATCCTACAATGTGATTTTCTGGATTTTTTTTCTCATTTTGTCTCTCATAGTTGAAGTGTACCTATGATGAAAATTACAGGCCTCTCTCATCTTTTTAAGTGGGAGAACTTGTACAATTGGTGGCTGACTAAATACCTTTTTGCCCCACTGTATGAGTCAATGGATTACGTGAACCAGAACGATTCGTTCACCTAAAAGATTCTTTCAAAAAGAACGATTCGTTCACAAATATTAGATGGGTTCACTCCTCCCGAAATGACATTGTGAACTTCACTAATTGTTTATTTTCATGATCGACTTCAGCAATTGGTTCTTGCAGCCCTAGTTAATTTAAAGTTTGTTTTGATCATCAGAAACAATTTAAGAAAATGAAACATCATGATACTGAAGAACAAAGAGATTGCCGTTTATTCTTGATTCTTTCTTTATTCGTCATGCTGACGCTCACCAGATTTACATTGTTTCAGGTAGGGCTGGATGATTAATCGAAAAGTAATCGAAACCGAAATTCAGAGCCTGTAACCGACGTAATTTTACCAAGTCGGTTATTTCAGTTTTTTAATCCTATTAATATTTCCGCCTACTGTGTGTGTACTTTCCCCTTAAAACATATTACCGCGTGTGTAGTCACTTGACTCCGCCCCGTCCCTGAACGCGCGTCTATTTTGCTCAAACGTCCTATTCGCTTTGGACGCGCGAATGGATTCAAAATGTTTAAGCGTAGAACTAGACGCGATAGATGCGAATTTGACGCTCTATTCGCGTTTGCTGTGAACGCAGCATAATGAACAGGCTGCGATGTCAAGATTGCAATGCTGGAATGTGTGTGTCAGAGAGAGAGAGGCACGGGCGCGATCGAACAGTGGAAACATAAAAACATAATTCGTCATTATAACATCAACGTCAATTTGTTCATACAGGACATCATTAAAACTGCAAAGTGTTCAGCCTACTTATATTTGTGTAAAACATTGTGCTTTTGTCAAACTGTAAACTCTTGTCAAACTGTAACCTACAACTGTCACCCAACCAAAATCACACACACACACACACTGTGTAAATTTTTTTAAATCAAATTATCAAAAAGCAAAAATGATCTCATCTTTTGGACATTCATCATATTGCATTGGTTTTCATTTCTTGTCCTAAAACAGAGCACTAATCTTTTTATTTTTAAGTTACACATTCTACATTGATTAAAAAATCAAATCAAATGTTTTTAATGGTAGTATTATTTTATACAGAAATAAATTATTTATAATTCAGATGAGAAGTTAAAGTTAATTAAAATTTTAAGGAAACAAATATATTGATCTGACATATAGCAAATTAATTTTAAATTCATTCAGGTTACCAAACATATCTCAAGGCCTTTTGAATAAAGGGTGGCAGTCTTTCATTATCAACTGTTGTTGTGGATATACTGGAGAAGTATTTGTTCTCCATTTGAGTGAGATGTTTTTATGTGGCTAATTGAGGAAAGTGCTTCCATATATTTTATTATTAGTAGTATTAGTTCAAGAATAAAATAAAGATATCGGATTGATATCGGTATCGGCAAATAGCCAAAGCTGCGGCATCGGTATCGTATCGGAAGTGAAAAAGTGGTATCGGGACATCCCTAACTCTTTCATTAGAAAAAATAACCGTGAACGTATTTACAGTATAAGCCTTGCCAGTGACATAGGATTTAAAAAATAATAATAATCGTTCAATAATCGTAATCGAGGTAACTTGTTTGATTAATTGCGATTATGATTTTAGCCAAAATCGTCCAGCCCTAGTTTCAGGTCAAGAATAAAAAAAGACTAATTAAATATTTAATTATTTTAACATAGAACTTTCTTAATACAGTGTAATGCAACAACTCAGGCCAAACATGCTTAAAAACACCTTTTACAAACTATTGCAAATGTGTTATTGAAGGTAATCAATCAAATGCAATCAACAAATCATTTAATATCATAAATGTTAAGTATCTGTATAATATGTGGGTTTTAATACATTTTCAGGGCTCTTTTAGTTTTTTTTTGCATGGATTGCTCAGCTAAACAGGCGAATAAGAGACTATCAACTACTAATATTGTATTAATACAAAAGTCTCATTAAAACGTCTACAAATGTTTAAAACAGATCAGAAATCAGGCAAAACCCATAGACACTTGTTCAATGGTTCGCCACATGATGGGTTCACAGAGATCATTGACATTTCGAAACGGTTATGAGGCAACAAAGCCTCTTTTACTGAAATCACATGACTTTCGCAGTTTGATACACGCTCTGAACCACCACAAATCTGAACATGATTTGAAACAAAGATTCATAAAAGTGTCTGAGCTTCGTGAAGCAGTGTTTCGAAAGCGCCCATCACTACTTTAACTACATGAGTAAGACATGATTAGCAAGTTGTTTGCATAAAATAGTCCATTGAAACTCACTTGATTTAATGTTTCTTTTAGATCTGATGGACGTGAACAAGAAAGGAAAAGCAGAAGGCAATAAACCTGTCTCCTGCCCTCAGTGTAAGAAACGCTTCACATGAAAATCAAGTCTGAAGATTCACATGAGAGTTCACACTGGGAAGAAGCGAAATGCAGTAAGTCCTTCACTACAGAAGATGAACTGAAAGAGCACCAGAAAATTCACTCTGGAAAAACCTTTTGAAGGCAAAGTTCAGGAGCTGAAGAAGAGACCATAACACTTTTAAGAGACATGAATCTGATATTATTTTTTACCCGTTCTTCATTGTTTTTACATCTAGTTTCTCTTCCACTTCTACTCTTGGAAATGCAAGATATACTTTCATGTATCTTTGAAACTGGACACCTTTCTTCTCTTGAGATGTTTTGACTCTTGTAAGTCAGTAAAGAGAGAGATCTGTCTCATTCTCTCAGTTTTACTTAATGTTTGTATTTTCTTCATATAATGATGATTGATTAAACACTTTACTCCTTTTATCAACATCTCATTGTTATTGTCCTTTTTTATTTTTTGCAGATTCTGCTTGAATCAGGAATAATTTTAGTTCTGACAGTCATGAAGTATCCTGGTATTATTGCTTTTTAAACTTTCCATGTTTTAAATTTCTCAATGGAGCTTTTAAATGCCTAATTAAATCATATTTCACCCACACATGACTGACATTGAATGAGACTGCTGTCTGTCTACATTATTAACAGTTTCACCCTTGATATCCAGTATCATATATACATTTCAAAGAATTTGTTCAAGTCAGTTTGATGTTTCATTCACACCATGAGGCTTCATGAAGTCAGAACAATTACTATGAACTTTAAACAACACCAGCTCCAGCTCTGAGATGTAGAGCGGGCCAAGTGAAATTCCTAGTTTTAATATTACTTTATTTTTTCCCCGTAATAAAACTTTATTTTATGAAAAAAGTGGCAGGTCTTGATATTTACAGGGCTAAACACAATTGAGCTTTTCTACAGCTTCATTCTGGTTCAGATTTTTACTTGCCCTGCAAAGAAAATTCACTGGACCCACCAAAAAAATTAAATACAAAAAATAAGTATTTTTTTTTATAAATATAAAAACAAGTAAACAGTGCAAGTAAAAAGAACAAATGAACAAGTTGCAAACAATAGCACAAATAAATAGAATCAGGGCAGGACTGAGGGGTCTGAGGCCCCTGAGCTTGAGTTTATGTTTGGGCCCTACATACAGTGCTTAGCATAAGTGAACACACCCATGAAAAAAAAAAATCATCATTTAGAAATTTATCTTAATGCCTTAATTAAAAAAAAATGAGGAAAACTCCAACCTTTAAGGACACCATTTTTTTTCTGAATGAATAGTGTATCTTAAATTTTGTTCCTTAAAATACAGGGTGCATAAGTCTGGACACCCCTATGTTAAATTCCCATAGAGGCAGGTAGATTTTTATTTTTAAAAGCCAAGTTACTTCATGGATACTATGCATAAAGTTCCCTTGGCCTTTCGAATTAATATAGCCCCACATCATCACATACCCTTCACCATATTATTTCAGTTTGCTGGTTTGATTTGCAGAGAGATGATCTTATGGAAAGTACCCCATGCCAATCTCTAGGTATGGTGAAGGGTATGTGATGATGCCGCTTAATCAAACTGTATAAAGTGTGTGTAATGGTTGTGTAAATATGAAAAATACCGTGAACTGCTCTCCTCACCTCAGAAGACTCTTCTTCATCATCTTCTTCTTCTTTATTGGCGGCTCGAATTAGCGCCATCTATTGTGGGTTTTGAAACGGAGATTCATTTTACTCCCTTTTTTTCATGTGATGCGTAATAACGATGAAGCAATCACTTTTTTTAATTGCAACTTTTTTTTATCTACATCTTTGTATACAAAATATATTAATTATGTTCAATGTCATCAGAATACAAATGAGAAAATGAAAAATGATTAGCTGAAAAAGAAAAAAGGAGAGAAAGAACACGAGGGTAAGATATTAAACTATACATCAATTACATTGTATGAATTCTTACAAATACTTGCTTTCATACGTACTGAAGATGTAGGCCTAATTGTAGTAAGATATATTTTAAATTCTTAAAAAAAAAATAAAAAAAAAAAAAAAAAGGTTTGTTAATGGTAAACTTACATTTATTTGCCAAGAAGATAAATTAAATTTATTAAAAATTAAGTCAAATATTTCTGAGCTGAAGTCACGAGATCATCCGAAAAAACTGTCAAATATGAAATGTAAATATTAAGATTTTTTTTTTAGATTAGATTCAACTTTATTGTCATTACACAAGTACAGGTACAAGGCAACGAAATGCAGTTTAGGTCTAACCAGAAGTGCAATAGCAGCAAGTGCAGGATATACAGTGGTTCCATAAGTGCAGAACATGGATATGTACTGAATAAATATAGAGTTGAATACTATTATAAACAAAAATTTACAGATAGATTTGTCCTATGAATATAATATACAGATAACTATTACTGTGAACAGAATTTACAGCTAGATATGTACTGAATATAATATACAGATGGCTATTACTATAAACAGAATTTTACAGATAGATATGTACTATGAATATATATATACAGATGGGTTACTATAAACAGAATGTGAGCATAATATACAGATGGCTATTACTATAAACAGAATTTTACAAATAGATATATGTATAAGTTAGGCTAAAATGAGCAGTATAACAATGGATTTAAAGTAGTGCAAATAAAGTTTGGACAGAGCTATCCGAGTGAAAGTGCAGTGGAAGTAATTGCATATTACAGTTAAAGTATGGTATTGCAAATGTATATGTAAACAGTCGGTACTGTAAATAAACAGTCGGCAGTGCAAATTGAGCATATTCCAGTCAAGGTAGTAGTGCAAGATGCATATGTAAACAGTTGTTTCTGTAATAACAGTCAGCAGTGCAAATGAACATTATAGTATTGCAAATAACAAATAACAAATAACAAAATGGAGGCAGGTGTGAGGAGAGGATTAAACCTCTGGTATGTCTGAAATAAAAGGCAAAACAAAAGATGAACTATTTTAATCTTACTGAAAATGTCCTCATAGCAATATCAATGATTGAAGCATCAGATCTGCTCTACAATACTTGATTTACACATGCAGCTGTAAATGCACAGACTTTATTATTTTATTTTAGTAGAAGCAACTGTTTCCAGTTGAACTCCTATAGCTGGTGTTTCGCTTTTAAACACAGAAACATGTTTAATTGTTCAAGAACAGAACAACTTGTGTGCCATGTTTTATGGTGCGTACTTTTAAACACCTTTAACCTTATTTTAATTATTCTCAGGTTAGGTAAAGTAAGTCAAATCTGTCCTAAATAATAAGCATTTGAATTTCCATACTTACAATATTTAGATCACAGAAGACGTCTCCGTGGTCAGTTCAGCTCAATCTTTTGTAAAACGGAGACTTATGGCAGGCAAGTTTCTTAATTTCAGTTATTTATATTTTTGTATTAAATACAGGTTAACTATTTTACATAAAAGGTACTAATATATAAAATAAAAGTAAATCAAAACCAAATAATCTACATGCTTTTATCTTCATGAGGCGCAATAGCAAGGCATCCAACACTGGAGACGTCCTTGGTGAATCAGCGTCTGACTGGACATGTCATTCCAGCTCTTTTTAAAGTCCATCAACTTTTTGACATCTTCAGATCTTACTCTCCTGGTAACTCTCTAAAGCTTGTCCATTGGTAATCCCCTCCTGATAACTCTCTAAAACTTGTCCATTGGTAATCCCCTCCTGGTAACTCTCTAAAACTTGTTCATTGGTAATCCCCTCCTGATAACTCTCTAAAACTTGTCCATTGGTAATCCCCTCCTGGTAACTCTCTAAAACTTGTTCATTGGTAATCCCCTCCTGGTAACTCTCTAAAACTTGTTCATTGGTAATCCCCTCCTGATAACTCTCTAAAACTTGTCCATTGGTAATCCCCTCCTGATAACTCTCTAAAACTTGTCCATTGGTAATCCCCTCCTGGAAACCCCCTAGTACTTGGTCATTAAAGCCTCTTCGTCCTCCTTCTTCTGGACCTTTTCTTTGACGCATTCTGTATCTCGTCCACAACACATAGACAGTATTTTTGGCATTTTTCTTCTTTCTTTGGCAAAGCTTCAGTGAGGTATGTTTTTCTTTATAAACCATTTTCTCAATAAATGATTTTACAACAACAACTTCTGGTGTCTTGCTTTATAAAAAACACTTCCATTATATAAGGTTACCATTATGGTTGACTCCAATACATAATTGCTTCATACACAAAAAGGCATATTTATAATAGAAAAAAAATTGCATATTCCATAACACAATACAAACACATGATTCTGAACCTCATCATCATGAGATTCATCAGTTACTTTAGAGAAACTTGTCAATTATAGACAAATATTCATTTTTATGGTAACACTTTACAATAAGGTTTATTTGTTAATAACAATGACAAAAACAATGAGAAATGCATTTGTTACAGTATTTATTAATCTTTACTAATGTTAGTTACAGCTGTTCAGTGTTTGTTCATGTTAGTTCACAGTGCATTTACTAATGTTAACAAATACAACCTTTTTAATAATTTAATCTTTATTCACCTGTTTCTCAGGGTTTCTCAATAGAATTACCCAGTGTTTCTATAGATCTGATAAGACTTTAAACTGTGTGTGTGGCCACGATTACGATGTTTACATGAAGGCTTTACAGTCCGATTGAGCCGTCAGTCGATTATTACTGGATTATTTGGTTGTATGTTAAAGTATGTAAGACCACATTGGCTGAAAAGAGTTGCTGAGTGACTGGATCTAACAGGGGAAACTGTGAAAACACCGGTAAAACAAACGATTATCAGTTTACACTAAAGGTTTGACTCGATGTAGTGTTCCTTACAACTTACCAAAGATCCAGTGATCATTGATATTGACATGGCAGGAATCATGTTTCCTAACATTTATATGAACCTGATGTCGACGCCGGAAAAATAGATAAAGCATATTTGCATGTGAACGCTTTATTTAAATACAATATAGGTCTAAATCCGAGGGATCACTTATATATATATCGTCCAGCTCAAAACTTGTGATGATAAAAATTTAACTGATGAGTTGTCAATACAATTTATAACAATACAATATATAGAGTATGATTTTACCCCTAAATTCAGCATATTGACACCAACTTTGTTTCTGTGAATCGCAGCGATCAATTTGCTTCTCTGTTCTGTAGCCTTCGGCAGTCTGTAAAAATATACCTCAGATTTCAGTCAAATCTATTAATACAGTCAATCTCAAAGCTCTTTCCCATTTTAGATGTGTTTTGTGTTTTTTTTTTTTACGACATTCACTTTTCAGTGAAAACCAATTGTGCCACAGTGTGTGTAACCACCATCACAGGTGTAGGCCGACGGTGACGTCACACCAGGGGCGTAGCCACGGGTGTGCCAGGGTGTGCCGGTGCCACCCACAGTGGCAGCTGGCACACCTAAAAATGGATGCAGAATTATTTTTTATAGTCTCAATAAAAAATGTTTTACTAAATTTGGGCTAATGTATAGTTATATTTTATATAGTTTTATGGTTATGTGGGGCATGGTTATATGGTTATGGTTAATCATTTTGCACAGTAATCTGACAATAAAAGTGGCACACCGAGATTTTCAGATGCACACCCACAGTCTCTTTTCTGGCTACGCTACTGCACACACATACACACTATAGCCTATGTAAGGAATAATTGTCGACAGGCTGTTGAATACTTGAAATAATGCAGTATATTAATTATAAAGAGAAATAATGCACACCTGATGGTGATGCGACGACGAGGTGAAGCTCTGCTTCTGTGATCTGATTGGCTCAAATCACTGGTTCACAATTCACAGAATCGGTTCACTATATGCTACTGTATTATAAATGTTTGGTTTAAGTTGAAGTGTTTGAGATCAGGCTAATGGTGAGCCTTTTGTTTTTGTTTTTGTAATCAGCCTCTCAAAATTTGGATTTAGATTTATCGGCTAGTTAGCGGCTTTCAAATGTAAAGAATTATCGGTTATCAGCATCGGCCAAAATTTTCAATCGATGCATCCCTATGAAGGGTTGGGGTCAGAAACCCTTGCCTCTTCAATTTAAATTTACACACGGGCGTAATTTCCTATGGGGACATGTCCCCCCACTTTTCAAAATCCCGTTTGTGTCCCCCCCACTTTCCAATTCGTTATGATTTATTTTTTATTTTTTATTTTTTTGCACACCGTCATCGCCACCGCCACGGAGGAGCAGGACAAAGAAAGCCTGTGACGATGTTGAGCTGCCGCGTCCAGGAGCGTCGCGTCCACAGTCACTCTAAAAATAGCTCAATGAAAGTTCTAACGAGCAGGGAGCGCTCCTGACGCACATACACGCACACGACGCACAGACAGCGCGCCAGAATCGAACAATATAACACACACATTTATGCCAAAATGCCCGTTTTGCCGCGTATCCTCACAAGAACAGTCTTAAATGAGTTAAATAAAAATGCACTCCCGCTAGTTGAGTGCGGAAAAGGTAAGTTTTAGGTTCGATATTAGCAGGACATTTGCTCTACAGCAGGGTTCACCAATCTCGGTCCTGGAGGGCCGCTGTCCTGCAGAGTTTAGCTCCAACTCCAATTAAACACACCTGAACCAGCTAATCAAGGTCTCATTAGGCATACTAGAAACTTTCAAACAGGTGTGTTGGAGCTGGTTGGAGCTAAACTCTGCAGGACAGCGGCCCTCCAGGACCGAGATTGGTGAACCCTGCTCTACAGGGTCGGTAGTCTAACAAAGATATCAATAGCAAGATTAGTTTTAACATTCTGTGACCATTGTATATCAACAACATGAAAATATTCATTCAAAATCAGTTGTGCATTAATGCTGCTGCATAATTATACCTTATAATGCTTTGACGCGTTTCCTCAGCACACAATGCTTAAGGGAACGTCTGCCAATTCCACCAACTGCGTTAAACGTAGCCTATAATTTCTATTATTTAAAATTACTTTTAACATTTAAAAAAAGACGTTTTCAAATTCCAAAGCTTCAAGAAGGTTCCTAATGGCAATACTGACTTAGGCTTCAGGTACCCTTGAGTAAATTAACTTGTCTAAGAAAATTTTTCATAAAATGTATAAATATCAGTTGAGCCTATACTTTCGTCACTGACACAGACGGAAATGAAAAGACTATCAGTCAAAGTTCAGCTTTAGGAGGGGAAGAAATAGGCCAGGATAAGAAGACTGAGAGAATAAGAAATATGAAGATGAGGAGAGAGCAGGTATTGACAAATAATCTAATGACAAGGTTTTAAATAGCCTATTTCTTATCATTTTTTGGCCTTCAAAAGTCCTAAATTACACATATGTAGGTCAAAGAAATCCAAATGATCTTGGGGGAGCATGCCCCCGAACACCCCTAACTATGGGGGACCTTGAGTCTTGTTGCCCAGGGTACAGGAAATTGTTAATCCGGCCCTCGGTAAATATGACATTTATCATGGGTTTAACTGAGGATTGTTTAAAGTTCACTTCAATTAAGTTGTTAGCCTTTATTTTTGAAGCCTAATAAATGTTTAAAATTTGGGGGGAAAATTATTTTCATAGAGACATCGGTAGCTATATATCAATGATACAGGCCTTCATTCATAAAAAGATGCTATTAAACAATTATTTAAAATGTACTGTCTTTATGTTGTTTTTACAGTGGAAATTGAGTCTCACTTTATTTCAATTTTATTTACACACAAAACATTACTAGTGAAAATTTTTGACTTTATAAAATGATTCTCTCACGTCTTGGCAATCGGCCCCTATTAAACAATAAAAAGTAAGACATATTCATAGTTTAGTAGCCTACTATTCTTTTTGACAAAATGTATCATTATAATCAACTTAATTATTTTCAAAACTATTATTATTAATTATTTTGTCTCACCATAGTCCCCAAATATGTAAATGCAGGAAATGGGATTCAAATCGAAAAAATGTTGCCCCATTTTGTGTCCCCCCCCACTTCTCAAACCAAAGTTATACCCTTGAATTTACATATATCCTTTTGAATGATTACGTTATTATTCTTAGTAACAATAATCAATAAACAAGTATATGCATGTTATCATAATCATTTCTATATTCATTGAATGAATCAAACAAATATACTTATGATTTCTGTGAGTGTTTAACCAGTTTCTTTTAGGTGCTTTCCAATGTATGCCCTTGATTTGTGTCTGCAGGCAAAGCCCTTTTGATAATAATTCTCCTGAGATACAGAGAGCAGCGGGAAGGAATTTGGACTCAAGTGTTGCACATACCTTCATACATCTGCATCTATATATGTATATCTTTCTTGGTTGACTTGTATAAGTTCAAGGGTCAATTTCTAATACGTAACTTTACCTGGTTTTTAATTAAGTTTACATCCTCATGTGCATTTTTCTAAGAAGTAAAGGGGGATATTATCATTCCTGCTTTCTGAGGAGTGAAATGTTTTATCAGCCTGTTCTGGTGGACTGCTCTTCTGATAATAAGCTCAGGCCTTCTTCAACCTTGAAGAGAACTGTTGTTCGTCAGTGTGTGTGTGTGTGCGTTTGATATTCTCTACAGGTTCTTAACACTGTGATGTACGACATATAGACACGAAGACGCATTCCTCGGACCCTGGAGGGTCACCCTGGACGTAAATCTTGGAATTGGGCACCAACTGTTTTGATTAATGATGATATACCCATTTATCTATTAAAAATGTATTCATGTTTAGATTTTATGTTCTCTTAGCCAATCAGAAGTCAACGATGATGTCATGTATGTCCTTGGAAATATTATAATTGGTGTAAGATTTTGTATAAGGTAGAGTTAGCTTGCGACCTCCTCGTGAGACTTTGACGCTGGCTCTACCAATTTATCTGCAAACTATTCTTCAGTAAATTTCTACTTATTTGATTGAACTTCACGACTCCTGGTCTTCTTTCATCATATCGGATCTCTGGGTCTAAACTGTATACCCCCTTACACCTAATAGGAAATGAAAGTATCACCTGTCCTTACGTCGACTCACTTGAGTCAAAGTCATTCTGATCTACGCATTTACCAGCTCAAACTCAGTGTAGCGTCTAACAGTGATTTGTTAGCTTAATTACACTCCTATGAATTTTATAATATAACAAATGGTAACACTTTACAATAAGGTTTCATTTTGTTAGCATTATTTAACATGAACTAACAGTGAATGAACTTTAATGTTAATTTCAACGTTTACTAAGACATTTTTAAGATCCAAAATTGTATCTGTTAACATTAGTTAATGCACTGTGTACTAACATGAATACAAATATCTTATTAACAAATATTCACAAAGGTTATTGCTCTCTGTTAGTTCATGTTAGCTAATGCATTAACAAATGAGACCAATGCACATTTTCTAAGAGAATTATATTTACAGGAACATTTCAGCATGTTAAAGATACGTAAATATTCTCAGGGTGGAAATGCATACTTCACACAAACACAATCCTAGTCAGTATCACATCCTTTTTTCTGTGATTAACAGTTCTTCTTTCCAAACTCACATTTCTGCCGCCTCTTTTTCACTTCAGTTCCAGTCAGCCCTTTTTACTCACGTTGACGGCAACATGGCACTGAGGTCAGACAGATCCGCAAAATGTCTGATTTTGAAGAAATTGGTGGTACAATTCTGGAAGAAACCGCACAGCACCCTTAAAACATCAACTTGTGCCCTTGACACAATTCTCTCTGGGAGTTTTCCAAACTCCCTGAAAACTGCAGTTGCCAAGTCCCTCCTGAAAAAGAACAATCTGGATAAGACCATATTAAGCAACTATAGACCGATCTCAAATCTTCGGCGAGATCATTGAAAAAGTTGTCTTCAATCAGCTGAACAAATTCCTGAGCTTGAATGGATCCTTTGACAATTTTCAATCTGGTTTCCGACTGCATCACAGCACAGAGACAGCGCTCATAAAGATAATAAACTATATTCGCTTAAATACTGATTCAGGCAAATGATCAGTGCTGGTACTACTCGACCTCAGTGCTGCATTTGACACTGTCGATCATAACATACTTCTTGACAGGCTGGAAAACTGGCTGGGGCTTTCTGGGATAGTCCTAAAATGGTTCAGGTCATACTTAGATGGGAGAGGTTATTATGTGAGTATAGGAGACCATAAGTCTGAGTGGACATCCATGACATGCGGAGTCCCTCAAGGCTCAATTCTTGCGCCACTCCTGTTCAACCTGTATATGCTCCCAATGAGCCAAATAATGAGAAAGAACCAAATTGCTTACCATTGCTTATACCAGATATGCAGACGACACACAGATCTACTTAGCCCTATCGCCTAACGATTACAGCCCCATTGATTCCCTGTGCCAATGCATCGATGAAGTCAACAGTTGGATGTGCCAAAACTTTCTTCAGTTAAACAAAGACAAAACTGAAGTCGTTGCGTTTGGAAACAAAGATGAAGTTCTCAAGGTGAACGCATACCTTCACTCTAGGGGTCAAACAACTAAAAATCAAGTCAAGAATCTTGGTGTGACACTAGAGTCAGACCTTAGTTTCAGTAGTCATGTCAAAGCAATAACTAAATCAGCATACTATCATCTGAAAAATATTGCAAGAATTAGATGCTTTGTTTCCAGACAAGACTTAGAGAAACTTGTGCATGCTTTCATCACCAGCAGGGTGGATTATTGTAATGGACTCCTCACTGGCCTTCCCAAAAAGACCATAAGACAGTTGCAGCTCATACAGAACGCTGCCGCCAGGATTCTGAGCAGAACCAGAACATATGAACATATCACACCAGTTCTCAGGTCTTTACACTGGCTCCCAGTTACATTTAGGATTGATTTTAAAGTATTATTATATAAATCATTCAATGGCCTAGGACCTCAATATATTGCAGATATGCTCACTGAATATAAACCCAACAGATCACTCAGATCATTAGGCTCATATCAGCTAGAAATACCAAGGGTTCACTCTAAGCACGGCGAGTCTGCTTTTAGCTATTATGCTGGAACCAGCTTCCAGAAGAGATCAGATGTGCTCCTACAGTGGTCACTTTCAAATGCAGACTCAAAACACTTCTGTTTAGCTATGCATTTACTGAATGAGCACTGTGCCACTGTTCGTCCAACTATTTGTACTGTATTTTAGTTCTGCATCCTCCTGTTGATTCTAAACTGAACTCAAATGGCACTGAGAATTGGATAAGAGACAACTTTTAAAATTAATTATTAAATTATTTTAATAATTAAAATGTAGTATCATCAAATATGATACTAAATCCCACAGGGAAAAGGGGTTTTTCTATTTGTGACGTGCTGTCTTTGCATTTGAACATTGCACATTTTAAACAGGACACGAATTAGCTGAATGAATGTTAGCCAATTCAAACATATTTATAGAAAACAGTTGACATTGAATAGACAGTAGACTTTTTTAAATTCAAATCTATTTTTTTTACTCTTTTATTTGCACTAAAACCATGCCAATCTGCAAAACAAAACATGATTTCTGCATAAAATCCATTTTCACATTTAATTAGGGATGTTTTTAAGGAATAACCACATCTTCTTTTAAATCCAATATGGGTTTATATATTAGTTGAAAATTTCTATTGTCTGAGTTGCAAGGTGTCAGGTCTGATGATAAAAGGCAATGCATGGGTGAATGGAAATGTTATGGAAATGTCAGATGAGGATGAAATAGGCACGTTCGCAAACTGGCACGGACCAACGTTACGAAATGCTGTGAGTGATGTATCAAAATATTTTATTTTATGTTCTAGATGTTCTGTAATGTGTTTATTATTATTATTATTATTTATATTCATTCATTCATTTATTTTATTTTATTGTTTTAATGTTCAAACAAATGTCAATAAATATAAATAAATAAATAAAAACATATTTTTATTTTATTTATTATTTCTACACTGTTAAGAAAAACCTGTGAAATTTACGGTAAAAAAAATGGCAGCTGTGGTTGGCAACGTTTTATGTTTTACAGGACTTACATTTACAGGCAAACACAATGTTAAAAAAAAGGTGATATATATGGTGAAAAAAAAAGTCCGCTTGGTTGCCAGTATTTTACCATTAAAAAATACGGTAGCAACCTAACTTTGGACTTAAATTTACAGCAAAAAAAACAAAAAAAAAAACACTTAAATGTGTGGTAAAAAAAAAACATCTGCTGTGGTTCCCAGTACTGTACCATAAACAATACAGTAGTAACCTTTTAGTTTTCATGGGGACAACCCTGAAATTTCATTAACCAATAAAAGTTATCATTCAATTTCGCTAAAGTATTCAAATCTGCTTTATTTGTAATATACCGATAACCACCATAATAATAATAAAATAAAAGTGGATGATGGATGGATGTTCGCATACCATAGAATCAAAATGGTAATTAACTGCAAATGTTGCAACTTCTCATCCAATAAAATTTCAATGACTGATTAAAACTGCAGTTTACTGGTAACATTACAGAAATCACCTAGTGACGCAGAGAGACTAAACATCCAATAATCAAATATAAGCAAAGCTGAAGTTTCGAGATGAACTGGCCCTTTCAAGATTTTGCAGGAAATCCTATTTCAAGGAAGAGCATGTGACTTCTGCAAACTCACACTAAAAATAAAGCTTCCAAAAAGTGAGTCTATTCCATTAACCCTACTGTAGGACCTCTAACTTTTGACATTCACTTTCAGTTGCCCTACCCATAATTATATAAATATGGAGCAGCGTTACTGACCGAGACACAACAACGCTCCACCAAAGAGACTGAAATTGAGAACCTGCAACTCACTAAAATGTCTGCAAAACTACAAGTAAGCCACCAGAGACACGATGAAAGTGGTAAGTGCATTTGAATATAACGCTTGTGGTTTTTCTAAATATGTGTGTCTGTTTGCACTGCATTAAAGTTCATTTGTTTTATTTGCAGATGAAGACTGTGACGTGCCCACTAACAAACATGAACATAGTGGAAATGGTAAGTGTATTGCAATAGTTGTTCTATATATGAAGAGTTCAGATGCAAAAGCCTCTAAGTGCCATCTGAAATTTTAGAATGATCATTTTTATCAAGCTCGTATATTTAAGTTCAGCAATTTCACTTAAATGGCAATTAATAGGTAATTTTCATTGCCATTAAAGTGAAATGACTGAACTTAAATATACAAGCTAGATAAAAATGATCATTCTAGAAGAAAATTTCAGATGGCACTTAGAGGCTTTTGCATCTGAACTCTTCATACGGTATATTAAGATTAAAAAAAGAATTGTTTATTGTTTTTTACAACAGTTTATTAGTAATTGTCACACTCCGCACAAACACTTGGATATGCGTCAAAATCTTTTGTTTATTTGTGATAATCTTAGCCCTGTATTATTATTGTCTAACTTGACATTTAACGAATTGCTTTGTTCTTTTTTGGATAAAAGCGTCTTCTAAATATGTAGCCTAATAATAATAATGTTGATTATTAATATTGTTATTTGTGTTTATAACTATAAACGAGTTCACTTAAGACAGTAATATGTGTATCATAAAATAATTCATTTTCATAGGCCTATGTGAAGTCTTTTTTGCTTATTCTATTATACTGAGCTAAAAAAAAAAAAGATGCAAGACTTTAAAAGATGCAAGTAAATGTCGTTTTTTAAATTTATTTTTTATTCAGGAAATCATTCATTTAGAAAAATAAAGTTTAAACCCAAAACAATGCATCCCGCACCTAAACAGTGGCCTGGTTGAATCCGCCGGCACAGACTGAGGGTGGGCCACAAATCCGTGAGGACAAACCTGGGCGAATGGATTGCGAAAGCCTTTTAGTTTAAATATAGGTTTATAAATTTATGGGTACAAATTGCAAAAACGGAAGGCATGGTTTACAAATCTGAGAATGCGGATTAGGATCTTGTGGGGACGGTTTATTAATCCGTAGGCACGATTTGTTTAACCGAGGGAACAGTTTGAGAATTCGTGAGGGGACGGACTGCAAAAAAATTCTCCCACAGGTGACGTCCCGGGCTCCGTAAAAAACAACTTGTTCTAATGTACAATGTTCTAATGTTCAGGGCAAAATGGTGTACATTTACATAGGAGCTTGTTTTTGTTTTGTTTTTGTTTTTACATGTGTCTATTTGTCCTGCGTTAAAGCTCATCTGTTTCATTTGCAGATTTAGATTCTGATATACCTTCTACCAAACAGCGGCAGACCAGGGGTGAAGTCGATGAGATTACTATAAAAGAGTCAAGAGCACAAAATACATCAAGTGTAAGCGGTGTCCTAGACATGATTGACACATATGACAGAGAAGCAGATGCCACAGCAAAAGGCATTTATGCTGGACAAGGATCATATACAGGGAAGAGAATTCCCAAGTACGGATACAAAGCAGAAGCAGGATATGGACGAGCTCGTGCAGAATACAGTGTATTTGAGGCAGAAGCCAGAGGCCCTAACGCCGGTGTAAATGCTGAAGTCGGTCTGGGTAAAGTTGGAGCAATGGCTAAAGCTGAAGTCTTCGGTGCATCAGCTAAAGCCGGTCCAGCTGCTGTGAAAGTGGGACTTGGATTTGACACGGGTGCATCTGCTGGTTTGGACGGGGTGGAGGTCAAATTCCTGGGAACTGGATTCACAATTGGCCCAAAAATGAGTGTATCTGCTCTGGGTTCAGAAGCGTCCGTTTCATGTTCAGTCATGTAGTCGTAACATTTGATTACATCGTAACAAGACAAAACATAAATAAATAAATAAACTATTTTTTTTTAAACTGAAACCAGTGGTTATGCATGGGTTTTCTCACTGCTTTTCTCTTCAGTGCTGTCATTCCAAGCTTTTAATCATAATAATAATAATTCATTACATTTATATAGCGCTTTTCTCGGCACTCAAAGCGCTTTACATAGATGGGTATGCATACTCCTCAACCACCACCAATGTGAAGCATCCACTTGGATGATGCGACGGCAGCCATATTGCGCCAGAACGCCCACCACACACCAGCTTACTGGTGGAGAGGAGACAGTGATGAAGCCAATCAGTATATGAGGATGATTAGGAGGCCATGATGGACAGAGGTCACTGGGCAAATTTGGCCAAATTTTTAATGACCACAGAGAGTCAGGACCTCGGTTTTACGTCTCATCCGAAGGACGGTTTTAAGTTAAAATATGTAAGTCTGTTCACTGATGGCAAGTTTGAAGAACCCAAGTGCCGTTTTATTGACATGAAAAGAACTTTAACAAAATGTCAAGTTAAAGAACTAAACTTGAACATGGCTTGGCTTGACTTGGCTGGTACGCAGGGAAGGAGAGCAGAGGCCGTTTTTAATGAATGGATGTTGTTACGACCGCAGCCGTAACACACAATTGAGGGCTTCACAGCACAGCTCGTTCAATAGGGCACTTATTACATAAAGAATATAAACTATTGTTGAAGGAAAATGAATCGGGGTAAACACAAACAACAAGAGAGCACACAGAACCGCCCGCCGAACAGATTTGGCCGCTTAGACTTCTTATCCCAAACCTACACGATCCACAGGTGCAGGCAATCAGTTCCTAACTTGACAAAGACACAAACAAGAACACTGTCGCCCCCTAGAGAATAGACAAATCATTACACAGAAGAAATAAATCACAAAAACATCCACATGTAACAGATGTCAGTGGAGAAGAGGCTTCACTACACCGAATAAAGCGCTTTTGTGAGGAAACACCTCATCATTTAATGAATCAACAGCCTGCTCACTAATCTTCAACATGTTTTACACTAAACAATACTTTTATTGGGAACAATGTGTAGATTTTACTATGATAAAAAGGCTATTTTATAAGGGAAGGCAGAGAAGGGAGTCATTTACGGCATTACCAAAGTATGTAATAGTAAAATTGAGTGATATTGTATTTTGTCTAAAGAAAGTAATGTTTTCTTTCTGTGGCTGTCAGGTTTTATGATAAGATTTAAATTGTAATGACTATTATAATGTATGCATTTATTTATATTTATATTTATATATATATATATATATATATATATATATATATATATATATATATATATATATATATATGATGCTGATATTATGCATTTTAATGAATAAAGACAAAATTAATCATTTATTTATAAATATTGTGTTGTTTAATTAAAATAAAATATCAAGTGTTGTGTCAACTTCTGTGTCCCTAATTATAATGATACAATCTTAAAAATAAAGGTTCTAAAGGGGGGGGTTTGCAGCAATGCCATAGAAGAACCACTCTGGGTTCCTCAAAGAACCTTTTGATGAACAGTTTTTTTTTATTATTATTTTTTTTATTAGTGCAAAGAACATAATGGAAAGGTTCCATGGATGTTAAGGGTGCTTCATGGAACCATAGATGGCATTAAAGAACCTTTATTTTTAAGAGTGTATGATGCTTTTTAATGAATGATGGTAAAATAAAAAATATAATTTTAATGAATTAAATATGTATTACATTACAATTAAGTTTTTATTGTAACCTTAAATGTAGTTTTTTTTTTGCGCCCTGCAATGACAAGTACTTTTCAGCTAATAGAGATATTCAGGCTTTTTTCCGCACATTCAATGCAGCCATCTGTGCACAAAGGCTGATCCTAAATACAGTCTGGCGCTTATTCTGACTCACACAGCCTGCAAGTATGTTTTCATATTTTAAGAATTTGCTACTGACTATTCAAACGCGAGTTTTGAGCGGTAGCGCTTGCTTGTCATTTCTACGATCACAAATGCAGACATGGTTTTATGTTTACATAGTGTTCTCACCCCCGTAGTCTTCTGCTTTATCCGGATCTGATTCGGGCTCGAATTGATATGGTAGTACCGACATTATAACCTGTCATTATTGCTTTGAGAGCGGATGTTCCAAATATGGTAACGGGCAAATATGGTTTCCTTACACCTTTAACCCTTTCTTTAAAATAATATATCTCCCTAATATATCACTGTTTTTCTGCAGAGCTACTTTAGAGATGAAATTAACTAATTTAATAATTACTTGATGATCTTTACACTGGAACTGAATTAAAACTGAACTGACTTCAGCAGAAAAATGATACTATTTTCTTCTAGATCTGCTGGACAGATAAAACAAACATCGTTGCATTATTTTCCCGTTATCTCCGTAAAGCTGCTTTGAAATGATCTGTATTGTATAACACCCCAGCAAACAAGCCAGTGTGGGCCCACAGTGGGTAAGTGTGGGTTTTCTGTGGGACAGTGTGGGCAAGGGCAAACCCTTTGAGGCCCCATGTGGGCTTTCTGTGGGCAAGCCCACAGTGGGCTTGCCCAAAGAAAACCCACACGGGCCCCTAGTGGGTTAGCCCATTTGGGCCCCCATTAGGATTTACTGTGGGCAACCCACTGTGGGCTTGCCCACAGAAAGCCCACATGGGGCCCCAAAGGGTTTGTTTGCTTGTAGCAGCTGTTCCCAGACAGACTGGTTAAGTCAGACAGACCAGTACATTACAGTAGTTTAAACACCATTAGACTATTAGACCTCAATAAATCACAGCACTTTTAATACTAGTGCTGTCAAACGATTAAAATATTTAATCGTGATTAATCGCATTAATGTCATAGTTAACTCGCAATTAATCGCACATTTTTATCTATTCTAAATAAAGACTTGAGACGAAGGACCATATGTCCATATTTTCACATTATGAATAATAATATTTTTTTTAATATAATAACATTATATTATATATTTTAATTTTACTTGAAAATAGACAACAAAAGCTTCCCAATTCTATTGAGTTACGATTTTCCAGTGTCAATCTTGAAAATAAAAAGTTAGAGTAATTTACATTTCTGAAATGTGGAAGAGAGGTAGGCTATATGTCCAGTTAATGTGGAATAACAGTATAAGTCCATTCATCATATCACTTTAAACCACTGGAGATTTGATTCCTTTATCTTAGTTTTAATACAGTAACAGAACCTTAAAGAACATATTAAGCATTTCTTTCTTTCAATTGTTTTATTTTATTTATTTTTAAATCACAGAACAAATACAGACAATACAGTGCGAACAATTACCCCTCATTTACACTCCACACGCCTGTGGCGCATTACGGCTGCGACAAGGTTTTATTCTGTCCTCCACGCGGTGCCAACTCACACCGGGAGCATATCAGAAGCGGAGCAGTGAATATCACAATCACTGAGGCTCACCACGTGATTTGCCTGTCCGACGTGTTTTTCTGATTTTGGGGTTTCTAGTACCATGGATAAGTTGGCTAAATGTTTATGTTTTGTCCGGTGTAATTGCGTGCAATACGTTTGGGAGTCTGCACAGGGTGTTTATTTTGAAATTGACAGTTTTTTTTTTACTTTTATTTTGTATTTCCGGTGTGACTTGGACGCGCGTCCCAGGGGGGGCACTGTTTTTTATAAAATATTGAAGCTTCCCCGGGCGCCGCCATTGATTAGCGGACCATCACCTGCTGTTAGCATTCCATTGACTCCCAGGCGTCACTTTGACAGCGAATAACTTTACATCTGAGGCGTTTAAAGACTCCATTTGTCCATTATTTATTTCTAAACACGAAAATGTATAAAAGGCTCCATTACCTTGTATCTTACGTTATGGCCCCGTAGAAGGAATTTTTGTAAAAATAGGCTAACGATTGCGTCATAACCACGTGACTCTCTGTCGCACAGTAGAGAGATTACCGCATGGACAGGAGGAGAAGCTCGCGAGCAATCGGGGGGACGTGGAGGCAAAATGACAAAATAATTAATCAGAATACTTCCGTTCATAATTGATAGACACCGATAAACACTGCACGCTGACAGACAGCAAATCAGTTAACATTAGGCTAACGTTATTTAAGTTAACTTACATAACGTTACATGGGGTCATAACTATCATGTTAATGTGACCTAAAAATAACAGGTTTTACAATTCTAATTTTAATTGATAACTGAAATGAAATCAACCATCTGTAATATTTAATTAACTTAATTCAAGTTATAATGCAAGTAAAACATTTAGGCCATGAAATACTATGTATTCATTTAATATCATTAATGTAATAATTTCTTTTGCATGTACAAATTTCATCAGAACGTTTGTCCATACAGATACTGTAAATATTTGACTGAAATATACATTTTTGATTCCTTTTGAGAGGCTAGCTTACGCTATGGGAAAACCTCATTTTCTCGAGAATATTGAAGCAAACTTTTTAAAACGCGGTGCAGTCACACTATCCCCCAGTCGGAATATCTCCTTTCTGGGTATAGAAATAGGCAAGGCAAGGCAAGGCAAGTTTATTTATATAGCACATTTCATACACAATGGCAATTCAAAGTGCTTTACATAGAAGAAATTAAAATAATAAAAAGAAATAAGAATAATTAAAACAGTTTAGAAAAATAAAATAAAATACAGTACTTATAAAAAAAAGGAATATTATTATAGATCTTTCCTTCAAAATGATTCCCTTAAGACTTAAATCTTTCAACCTTCTTTTAACCT
Organism: Leuciscus leuciscus; assembly: GCF_965113295.1. NCBI lineage: Eukaryota > Metazoa > Chordata > Actinopteri > Cypriniformes > Leuciscidae > Leuciscus > Leuciscus leuciscus. Next base: position 20,262,928 of record NC_138725.1, on the reverse strand, counting down.
TCAATCTTCTTACAACTTCCATCTATCAACTTTCCTTTAACTTTCTTTTCTCCCTCATTTACTCGCACGTTCTTTTCACTTTCTTTAGCACTGCGTTCACATTCTTTCTCAGACGAAAACTTTAACATCGTCATTTAAATACTGTTCTACTTTCCAAACCCACATTAATACACGTCACTTTCACATTATCACCTTCTGAGTGGGCATTTACAGTTACGAACAGCGGCACAGTGCTCATTCAGTGCTCAAATAGACTCGGTGCGCATGAGAGCTCACAGAGGCACTCGCCTTCCCCTCAAGAAATTCCATAAGATGCTGGGTCTCAAGGCTTCGGCTTCACCGGTACTCCAACTAGGACTGCAGCGAATGCGTCCTCTCCAGCACTGGCTAAAACCACGGGTCCCAGCTCACGTGTGGCGATCTGGTCAATTACAAATCAGAGCGAGTCACGGCTGCATCAAAGCCCTGACTCCCTGGAAAGCGACCGAATGGTATTGGTCTGGCGTGAGATTGTTTTTCTCCTCGAGATCACACCCAATCTCGACAAATGCCTCCAGCTTAGGCTGGGGGGCCCTTTACAAGGATAGGCCCGTCTCTGGTCTGTGGTCAGACCCGGGGAAACGCCTACACATAAACTGTCTAGAGATGAAGGCGGTAGCCTTAGCCTTAAAAGCCTTTCTCCTATACTTAAAAGACCTCCAAGTCCTGGTCCGGACGGACAACAGGGCAGTGGTGTCCTACATAAAGCGCCAGGGTGGTCTCAGGTCAGACAGCCTGCACAGCATGGCCGAGAATCTCTTTCTCTGGTCCCAGCTCAACCTGTGCTCGCTGAGGGCGGCGCATGTACCAGGCGTTCTGAACTAGGGTGCGGAAATGCTATCCAGACGCAATCTTCTCCCAGGAGAATGGTCTCTTCACCCACAAATGGCTCAGCTGCTGTGGGATGTCTTCAGCAGGGCGGAGGTTTACCTCTTCGCCTCAGAAGACAACGCTCACTGCCAAATATTTTTTACAAAGAACAGGGATGCGCTCACCCACGACTGGCCGAGCCGCCCTCTGTACGCATTGCCTCCTGTCACGATGCTACCACAGGTCATCGAAAGGATCAGGGAGTGCAGATGTACAGTGCTGTTAACCTGTTAAGCTGCAACGCCACTTTTGAAAAATCCCCAGAAATGACATACCCAAACTGAAACAGATACAGTTCATGAACCCTTTGCACTAAAAGCACAAGTATGATCTCATTTGAAAGCTGACACCTGGTAGTTTATTGTAAATGTAGAATTAATTATTGTCATAATGAAAAAATTTTTTTTTAAATAGCTTCAAAGTTTTGTAAAGTTATTAGAAATTTATTTTTATTAAACATATTCATGAAAATAAAATTGAAGTGGGCCCTGGAGCAATCTAGAAATGCACTGCAGCTAAAGACATATGTGTGACCATGTTATATTTAAAATCTGAAAATGATAAGTCTAAAACTCTGTATTTGGTTAAATGTTTTTCAAGATCATGTCAAATTACTTTATTTTGATTAGACTCTAAAAATGCTACTGATGTTTAGTCATCATCTAAGTCATCTATCCAGTCTATTGTCTCTATTGTTTTGTGGTGCAAACGAGCCCCATTCAGTCTCAGTCTCCCCAGTGCACATTCACACACCTCTCCAGCCTGGTTATGGATCTAAATATGCATATCTTTTGTCTGCATTATAGTTACTAACGACTGGCTATTCACAGGCTATTCATAGGGTTTCAATCCCTAATTCATTTTATCAAAGTTCTCACTTATATTTGAAACTGTATCAAATGCACTAAAACATTTCAGAAAAGCATTACTATTTAGAAAAAAAACCCATAAAAGAATAACTTCTAGGTGACAGGTGCACCTGAGCTAGCTAGCATGTTAGCTTAGCACACCATCAATACACGACCATTTATGAGATTAAAACTATGTTTGTGCTTCAAACTTATTTTATAACGCAAGTCGATTGTTTTAAATAATCTTCTGTGATCTAATTTGGCTTCAGATAAAAAAAAATCTGAAAGAAAATATATTATTTATAGTATGCACGATGATAAAGTCTATATCGATTAGCATTACATTATAAATATAATCTATTATTATAAAAATACCTGGCATTGCTTGAAGAACACTCAAATATCAAATATCATTTGCAATCATGTTTATTGTCTTCAAAACGTCTATATCTGCATATTAAAGCGATCTCTGTGTTAGCTTTGTGTGTAGCTGCTATCAGTGACGTCCTTGAAGGTCACATGATTATGTCTCTTCTTCATGTTCCATATATGGAGTATTTTTGTGCATATAGCGCCCTCAGGCTATAGGTATGAATTGAAAACACAGCACATCTCAGTAAGAAGCGCTCATAATGATTACATCGACGCATTTGGGTATAAATTCAATAAATATTATTCCTGTCTATAGAAATATGATGTGAATCTATGAGAATATCAATATTTCTCCAAGTCTGCACATTTTTTAGCTAAAAGCCCTGAGGGACGTTGTTTTGTGAATCGCTGTCATGACAACAGCACGGAGTTTTTTTTTCTGAATGGACCAGCTGACGCTCATAATTCACATTAAAGGTATCAACGCATTTTTCCATTTCATAACTCCTGACACAAAATAAGACATAACTGTCACTATAAGTTTCTCAGAATACAATAGTTGTCAAATACTGAAACTTGAGTCTTATATCTTTTTAATGATGTATAGTTTGTCAAGGTAAAACATTTAATCTGATAGTAACTTTGAACTAAATAAATAAAAAAACGCTTCAGTGCGCCGACGCACTGGTGAGGGTTAACAGGTTAATAGCCCCCCTCTGGAGAACCCAGTGCTGGTACCCAGAGCTGTTACAGCTGACGGAAACAGCCCCGTGGCCGATTCCTCTAAGGAACGACCTCCTCACACAGGCAAATGGGACGGTTTCGAAACCCCATCCCGATTTATGGGCCCTCCACGCATGGCCCCTCAACGGGTACCCGGGTATCTCCCGGATAAGGTGCTGAAAACCATTTCGGAAGCGAGAGCGCCCTCAACGAGGCGCCTGTATGCTCAGAAATGGGCAGTGTTTGCTGGCTGGTGCGCTGCACAAAATGTAGACCCTCATTCATTCATGGTTACTAACGTAACCTCAGTTCCCTGAGATGAGAGAACGAGTATTGCGTAATCCACCGTGCTACTGTGCTGAGATCAGAGGATCGCTTCAGTCGTTTAAACCTAGAGCGCCTAGACGAGACACGCCAATATATAACGTCTGATCACGCCCATACTGGCGGGCTCTGACGCGCCAGGGTGCCACGCGTTCTGATTGGTTCTCGCGTCAAAGCCGCCTCGCCATAGTTCATGCAGTTGCCGCAGCACAGCCAATGACCGCACTCGCACTCAGTTGTGCTTGCGTTTTAAAAAGTTTGCTTCAATATTCTCGAGAAAAGGAGGTTTTTCCATAGCGTAAGCTAGCCTTACGCAATACTCGTTCCCTCATCTCAGGGAACTGAGGTTACGTTTGTAACCAAGTAGTTTCTTTTTCTCCCTTTTCCATATGTGTAACCAGATAATTGGTCCTGCTCTGTGTAAGTATTCTGTTGGAATCACTGTCATTGATTGTCTGTCATTTTTTAAATGAGATGTTCCTCACCCCTGAACAAATACTGTATTTGAAATGTGGTTTGTCCTCTCTCTTTTCCGTATTTATTGCCATCTAATCCTGATTGCAGAATTTAGCTCCAACCCCAGTTAAGCAGACCTGAACCAGTTGATCGAGGTCTTCAGGATCAACAGAAACTACAGACAGGCTGGAGCTAAACTCCTCCATGACCAGGACTGGACACCACTGCTGTAAGTGATCCATCTAGTCATGTTCAGAACATTTTGCAGTGGATCTCAGCTCTGGCCCTTGAGGACCACTGTCCTGCAGACTTTAGCACCAACCCTGGTCCAGCACACCTGAACAAGCTAATCAAGCTCTTTTAGTTAAAAGAGCAAGTGAGATTGATCAGGTCTGGACATAAACTGCAAGACAGTGCACTTCGAGGACCAGAGTTGAGAACTCCTGACATATTAATTAGTCAATAATCACTGATGAAAAAATAAACAATTTAATTTTTATAGATTTATGTAATATTTGACTAATATTCAGTCTTCTCTCTTTTTTCCTTAATTGTGATGTGTGTCAAACAGCTAAATAAACCCAAAAGAGAGCCACTCAGGCATAGGATCCCCATATTATGATGGTGTGGACAATCCTAGAGAGGCAGTGATCTACATTTGTTTGTGTAAATGTGTTTACAATATATTTTACAGTTTTTCTCGATTGCTTAAACACAGGCTTTTGAACTAAAATTATGTCTTTTTTTTATTATTATATTATATATATATATAATTTAGCTTAAAATTAGTAACCACAGTAAAGTAGGCTAGAGAATGTTGAAAGGAGGTTTGAAATGTGTGTGCACACACAAATTATCAGGCTACTCTAAGCATTTACAGTTAATAGTTATTACGCTATAAATATCTAGGTCTACAGATTCATGTGTGCAGTGGCCATATTACAGTTTTTCTCGATTGTTTATGCAGTTTGCATAATGTTATGTTAATGCGTATTGTTTATGTTACATGTTGTGGTCATTGTGTCTCAAGTACCAGAAATTGTGTGTAAACAATCGAGAAAACCTGTAATACCTGTGTATGTATTCAGCTACACAGTAAATTCCACAGTGTTAAATCAACACTGCTCAGAGCAAATATGGTCCCACTCTACAGAGTGTTAAAGTAACACTAAAGCGGTGTTAAAGTTAATGAGATAATTAAGTGATTAATTTAGTGATGATTGAGCATTATTGAAGACACCTGATGTTAACAAGCAGAATCACTGAAGGAGAAAATCATAAATTGTAAGTTACCATTATGGTGATGGGTGTTTGCTTTAGTTGGGCTCTTGACCCTTATATGTTTACTTTAAATTTTACTGTTGTTTGTCTGCTGTTATTGATGTATAACAGTCAAATGAACAAAGTAAAAGTGTGATCTGATAGTGTTGGTTATGTTTTGACATAATCATGCTGTGATCTGAAAAATGAAACTTATTGAAATAGTTTGGTTTATCTTGTTACCAGCAGCTTTGTGATTTTAACAGCATATGATTATCAATACTTTACTTATAATCCAAAATATTTCATAAACATTGTTCTGATCAAAACACTTTCAAATTAATTTATTTAGAAACACAGACATCAATAATCAGCCTGTGAATCTCAACAATGGTGACAATAATAAAGCATGTTGCAGTGGCTGCCACCAATCACAACTCATTAATGGCTCCCATCATGCATTGCGGTATGAATAAATTATGATCTGAATTGTCTATTTAATTTACTTTCCCTAATTGAATATTCTGCTCGTCACCATTGTTGAGATGCATAGACTGAATCTTGACGTCTGTGTGTGCCTAAAGGAAAGATTTTTTTGTTTTAAACAACTTTTAAGAAATCCTTTATATTATATAAAAAATTCTGGATATTTATGCAGATTCACAGTTATTTTGTAACCAACAACATAAATCGAAGTCAGAAATAAGGATCATAATGAGTTCAGTGATCAAGTTCAAATGATGAATTTCATAATATAACCAACACCATCAGATCACTTTTTTTTTCTTTGTTCATCTGGCAGTTATAACTCAGATACAACAGCCAAACTAACTCTAAAGTAAACATATAAGGGTCAAGAGCCCAACTAAAGCAAACACCCATCACCATAACGGTGGCTTACAATTTGTGCTTTTCTCCTTCAGTGATTCTGCTTGTTAACATCAGGTGTCTTCAATAATGTTCAATCATCACTAAATTAATCACTTAATTATCTCATTAACTTTAACACCGCTTTAGTGTTACTTTAACACTCTGTAGAGTGGGACCATATTTGCTCTGAGCAGTGTTGATTTAACACTGTGGAATTTACTGTGTACATCTAATTGTTTTGATAGTATTTAATTTTTTAGATTCTGAATATATTTTAATACGGTATTACTGTAGAAGTGTTGCAAATGTCTGTGTCATTCAATGTTGTATTAATGCATTCAGTGACTACATCTTCCAAACTACATATGTCACTAAGACACAATCACTGCCAAAACTCAGAGCCCATTTCTATACAGTCTATTCAAAACTGTTAAATATAAGTTCAAAACTGATGATAATACAACATTGAACACCTTCTCAAAACTCTACACGCAGTGATCACAAGATCAATCTGCTGCTAAACTGAGATATTTCAATTGACATGAATTCATTTCTCACTTAAACACAAAGACCAACAGAACTTGATTTATTATACAGGCCAATTTGCACATGATTACATATTATTTCCAAGACTATTATATCTAAGTTCAAAACCTTACAACACAAAAATTAATAAGACTGAAATTTGCAATATTTCTATACCACACTGAAATATATTCAAAAAATAAATAAATAAATAAATAAATAATAATAATTAAGATTTAACTAAACACGCACACAAGTCTTAGTCTTTCATTTTCTTCACCATCTATACAAAAGGAAATCATTTTGTACATGAATATAAACATGAACCATGTAACATAAACTGCATTGAATTCTGAACAGCAGAAAGTAGTGCATATTGCTGCCTGTAGTTTTTTGTTTTGTATATTTAATTGTGTTTGTTGCGTGAAACCTTTACTAGTGTTCTGAAAAAATGACATAATTTGAGACATGAATGATGTGTTTTGGTAGTTTTAATGCGTTTTGAATCTGAAATTAACTGCAGTGAAGCTGAAAGTTGGTTAAGACTGTAAGCTCCAATCACCGGCCCATTCAGCTTTTGATGGACCCTTTCTCGTGCTCAAGTGGTCACGCCTGAGTTTGGGGGATAAACACAAATGGTTATCTATAATCTTTATTGGGGCATCTTCCCACATCAGAAGAACAGGCATTGTTTTCTTTTTTCTAACTGTTCTGCTGCTGCGGGAATGAAACTTCTTTACCATTCGCACCAGAACTATTTATTTTGACCTCTCATAAAACAACTGGAGACAGTAGGTTTGTGTGTTTTGCATGCCTGAATGAGACCTGGAGGGGAGAAGATAGTGTGAGGGGTCAGGAACTCAGCATGGGGGGGAAGAGATGAGATTGGAGAGGTTGTGTTGTGCTCTCTGTCCCATAGATCTCTTCTTCAGATTAGTGAGTTTTATTGTTTTATTGCAGGTTCGAATTCTTGAATTCAGTCTTAGTAAAAATCCATCCTTACAAGACAACGGAGTGAAGAGCTTTGGAAAAAGTTATAAGTATTGAGAAATACATACATTCTAATTTAATTTAATTAGAATGTAACATTATAATCTTGTTGGTTAACAGATTATGATAGGGTTACAAGCATCACCTGTCAGTCAGGGGAAAAATGTAATGATGTAAAACATAAAAAAAAAAATCAGGTTAATTTAAGCCCTAAGGGAAACAATGTTTACTTTTTATTACTGCCAATGTCTGAGAGACCACAACCCATAAGATTGGTCTTTCATTACAGAAAAGAGGGTCTCCACTTTGTTGCTAAAGTTAAAAATGTGTAATTGCTGCTAATATACAGTATCAAATCATAAATCATGTTATATCATTTTATAATTGTATTAAAATGTATACCTTTTTTAAAAGAACTGCAACATGTTCAAAACTGAAACCAAAGGAAGAAATAAGCATTCCTCTGACTTACTCCTCTGACTTTTTTGTAGCGCTTTGGGTTGGAGAAAAGCGCAATATAAATAAAATGTATCATCATTATCATCATGTGATCATATTTACGACTTTTGTGATAAATCTTGCTGCAGCATTTTGGACCAGTTGAAGGCGAGCGATTTGTGACTTGGAAATACCGCAATACAATGAGTTGCTGTAGTCTAAATGGGAAGTAATAAAAGCATGAACAGCCATCTCTAGTGTTTTGTCAGTTAGGAAGTGTTTAATTTTAGACAAAAGACGGAGTTGATAGAAACTAGATCCAATTACCGAAGATATTTGTTTGTCAAATTGTAAAGGCTCATCTAAAAGCACACCCCAATTCCGCACGTGTGTAGATCTGAATGCAGATAAGCTCCTCAAATCGATGCTGGGGGTCTTAAAATGAGCAGTGGGGCGAAAACTATCACCTCAGTTTTGTCTTCATTTAAAGACAAAAATTTTTGAGCATGCCAAGATTTAACCTCATCTAAGCATAATAAAAGAGAAATTAATGAGAATTTAACAGTTAAAAAGATAATGTAAGTAATTTTCAAACTAAAGCAATACACTACACAACTGCGTGCAAAATGTAAAATATTGTTAAATACATCTACAACATTGTTTACAAACAAACCCTATAAACACTATAAGGGCTGTATTATGCAAGCCAGGCCAGTAGTTGATGTCGCTTTGTCAAAAAAAACCCCGGCGAACACGTAATACTCATGAACATGTGAACACGTGATCATAAGTACGCATGTGAACATGTTATATACTTGTGCATGACCTGCCTGATCTCATGAAAATGCATCTCTATAACACGCATTGTGTTTATCGTGCAATTTTTAAGCGAAAATTAGTTTTTTACATGCATATGATACACACTTTATTGCGTGTAATACACACGCACTCTACAACACTAATCCTAACCAAACATACAATATATATATATATATATATATATATATATATATACATATATATATATATATATATATATATATATATATATATATATATATATATATATACATATATACATATATATATATATATATATATATATATATATATATATATATATATATATATGTATATAAAGTATATATAATATAACTTATAGTTAACATAACAAACAAAATAAAGACAGACTTAGGCTATGTTCACACTTAGCGTCTTTTTTCAAACTGCCAGCGTCTGTTCTACATTATAACCCTATGGAGTAAACCGTTTTTTCAAAAAAGTCCTGAGCGCTTTTTTAGACGCCACCGCCGGCGTCTTTTTCTGCAGCTCAGAGCGTCTTTTTAAGTTGAAAAAAGTTCAACTTTTCTGAAAAGAACGCCCTACGTCAAGCGCCTTTTTGACAGCTGACCAATGACAAGCGAGTAGCGAGACCTGTCGTTTCCATAACAACAAGAACAACTGTCTGTCGTGCACCCACAAACGTCTTTGTGAACCGACATTCTCCTCCCCGGTAACTTCAAAAGCCAACGCAAGAGCCAACTTTCTCTTTCTCGACATTTTTTGCATCACACAGCACTAGGCTACTGTTGCAGCTGTTGTTATAGCAACAAAAGACGCGCTCGGCTGCTATTTGTAACCAAACGCTGCCAGCGTTTTTTTTTGCTAAAAAAAACGCCGTTGTCAACTTTTTCTTGTCAAAAAAGACGCTAAGTGTGAACATAGCCTTAACTGTTCACACACACACAGTTCCATTGCAGGCTATGAAGTCCCCTGTTGGATAGGTAGACATCGTTCAGAGTTGAGATTCCATCTTGGCATGTTTAAGATTTTTTGTTGTTGTTGTTGCATATTTGAAGTTATATTATGAAAAAAGACCTTAAAATAAAATGTTGTATTTAATTTTTGTTTCAAAATGACAGCAAGTCAACTTAAAAGTTTTGAATTTGATCTTATAGAAATGTCTACTGATGGATGGTAAGTCGAGCGACATATGTTTGGTTGCATTTAAATTGAGCAATATTTCAAACACTGAATATCTCTGTACATCAACATCCAAGAAACAAAGGAAAAAAGAAAATAAGGACATGTCTATTGATTTTTTTTTAGAGTAGAAATTGCAGCCAATACTTTCAGTTGCATTATTAATATCTTAATAATATAATAATAATTACATCATAATTATAACATTGCGTTGCAGATCCCCTCTTGGCACGTTTAAAAAAAAAAAGCATATTTGAAGTTATATTATGAAAAATATTAGCATCCTATTAATCATTAGTTATGCATTAGTAAACAGTTAAATCATAATTCATAAAACAGACATTAATAAGCAGTTTATAAATACAGCTTTAAATGATGTATTATTGATTTAGAAGCATATCTATAATGTGTTTAATTGTATTTTCATACTTTATTAATTATCAATTTATCATTTCTAAATGAAGTATTGCATTATTTATGTAGCCCACATAAATTGCACAGGGCCAAAGTAATTGCTGTTATTCTCCATTCCCCTAGATGGCGCTGCTTCATGTGTATTGGCTGAGCCACTCGGTTGTGTAGCTAGAGAAGATGAGCGATCTTTTTTTCCTTTTTCCTTTTCTATCCTCTCGTCAAGTGCCTCGTGAGATGAAGACAGTGAGATAAATATAGTGAAGCAGACCATTTAATACACAGGAGAAAAGATTTTTATGTTTATATAATCTTGTAAGAGTGGCAAGAAGCCTTAGTTATTGTAAACTGCCGTTTACACTTTTGTTTTTTTCTTTGGATGAGTTTAAGAATCTCCGATTGGTTTTTTTGTTGTGCATATTTTGCCACTGTTGAGAGAGTGATTCTACGGCGAGCCAGTGATCCAGTGATTCAGCGATTCAGTGACTCAGCGATTCTGGAGTGTGACTGTAACCAGTGGCCATCAACTCGCTAAGCTGGTGGACTGCACGCTTTTGGATACATCATACAGATAAGATTTATGAGATCTCCAACGTTATCACACACTGCCCGGGTAGTGATTTGAAATAAGGCCTTTTATTCAACAAACCACACAGGAACTGAATTGAAACTCAACTGAGTTGAACATTGAACTAATTGAGCGGACTGACTTTTTTTTCTTTCTTTCACTGACTGACTATTTTTTGGGGGGAATTTGTTATTGTTTTTTTCCTAATTGATTTCACAATCTATGTGGAATGTAAAAATAAATGTTTTGATTTTGCATTTGTTATTCAAACAGTGGTCGTAGCCAATTCATTTCAAGAGCCGAACCTAATTCTGATTTCTAATGATTGAATATCATTAATATAGGTTATTGTGATATTCTCATTGGTGATTTAAGTTGCGATAGTTACATCTAGTGGCGAGCCAGCCAGGAGTGTTTTGAGCACGACCAAGTCAGTAAACGTACATTCCAGAGTTCTAGATACGTACTGCTACTTCTGTGACTTACAATTTTGTTTTATTTTTGTGAGGTGTCATTACTGATTGTATTGAGTGAAACTGTTTACAGTGTAGACATGGATATAGAACAGGAATTCGGTATTAAGGCAGACCGGTCCATTGTTGTGTTAGGCGTTACCCACACTGATACAGACAAAGATATCACTGAAACCCTTGAAAAGTATGGCACAGTAGCTAAAGTAGTTAGGCTGTCAAACACAGAAGAAGTGGATAAATGTAATGTCATTGTAGAATTTGAATCAGCCGCTGCTGTTGTTAAGCCCAAGTTACCTTTTGACATACAGAATATCAATGACACTGTAGTGACGTGGCGTGTTGATAGCATTAAAGTACTCACACAGACAGTCACAGACTCTAGCGACTCTGATGGCAGTAGCAACACTGATTCTGACCATAGCACAACGCCCCTCATTCATAGATCCAGGAAGAAAACAGACGTTAATAAGCCCTCCCCACATGCTTCCACGCAAGTGAAGATGAAGCCCAAATCAACAGCTAAGGGAGGAGTCGCTCCCACTTCGACTGATGATCTGGATGAGGAAGTGTTGAACCCACCAGAGGTGAGACGCATTGTTGTTGAACATGTGATAAAAAATGATGCACCGAAGTCTCAAACTGAATCCAAGAGGTTGCGTTCATTCTCTGGCAGAGTGCCTAAGCCACCAGGCGAAGCCGACTTTGAAACATGGCTACTCCATGTAGAGCTTATGTTCTGCGACAATGTCTCTGTTGAAGCACAGAGGAGAAGAATATTAGAGAGTTTGCTTCCTCCAGCCTCAGATATCGTCAGGCAGCTAGGCTCATCGGGTCATCCCAGAGACTACATGAGGCTGTTGGAGTCTGCTTATGGCCTGGTAGAAGATGGTGAAGAGATATTTGCCAAATTCCTGAACACAAACCAGGATCCAGGAGAAAAGGCTTCCACTTACCTGCAGAGATTGCAAACGCTGCTGAGCACTACAGTGAAGAGAGAAGACGTGAGGCTGCAGCTCTTGGGTCTGGCCAACATCCACCCCCACTCCAAGCTGAGGCTCAAGTTCACCAAGCAACTCCCCAAGTTACACCTAGAGCACAGCCAAAAGCCTGGTTCTGTTTTAGATGTGGGGACGACGGCCACATAGCCAGAATGTGTGAGAACCCCATGAACAAGGAGGCAGTAGACCTGAAGTACAAAGAACTGAAGTTAAAGCAAGATGAGTGGAAAGCAAGACAGGGCTCTTTAAACTGGGCGAGGCTCCGGTAGAGGGACGTCCCGGAGCCAATGACAGAGACAGTAGTCCTAAAAACAAATGGAAAACCCAAAGGGCCAAGTGTTTCTCCATTGGACCCACTAGAGACGATCTCATGAATGGATTAGTTGGATCAAGATCATTAGTTAACGTCACCATTGGAGGAATTCAACATGAGTGTCTCATTGATTCAGGCTCACAAGTGACCACAATCTCCAAGTCGTTTCATGACTCCCATCTAGCTTCTCATCCAATTTGTCCTTTGGCTAACCTCATTGAAGTAGAGGGAGCAGCAGGCCAGCGTGTACCTTATATTGGTTACATTGAGATTGATATACTCTTTCCAGAGACTTTCACGGGTAGCCCCAAGACGGTTAGCACACTAGCCCTCGTCGTTCCTGATTCAAGTGTCTCCGTCCATGTCTCTGTCCTTATTGGCACTAATGCTCTGGACGTTTTGTATGAAGGGTTCAGTGAGGAGATTGGTGAGCCTGTCCTTGAAAACTGTGCGTACGCTGTTCTCATCCAACATCTGCACAGTCTGTATAAGAACAGAACACAAGACAAAAACAGAGTGAATAAAGTAAAACTTCTTCACAAAAAGTCAATAGTCGTCCCTGCAGGCCAGAAAGTGGCAGTAGATGGCTATACAAGGAACGTGAATAGTCTTCCTGGCACTACCCTATTGGTAGATTTCCCATCCCATTCATACTTACCAAGCGGGTTGACTTTTTGCAGTTATGTCATGTCAAGTCCCAGACAGACGTCTTTTAAAGTGCCTGTTTTGCTCAAGAATGAAACCCCACACAGCATTATAGTGCCAGCACACTGTGTCTTGGCAGAGCTCACCGCTCCATTATCTGTTTCCCCACTTACCTCTTTAACGGGCGAGGACCTAACCAAGAGCAAAAAGTCACCCTCTGCTAGCACCACAACTGGGTGCTACACACTGCACTCAGTGTCTCCAAAAAACCCCATCACTTTCAATTTTGATGATTCGCCTCTCTCCGAAGAGTGGACAGAAAGGATTACAAAGAGGCTGAATTCAATTTCTGAAGTCTTTGCAAGTGGTGACCTTGACTATGGACATACAACAGCAGTCAAGCACAAGATCCGTCTTTCTGATCCAACACCCTTTAAGCAAAGAGTGAGACCCATCCACCCATCCGATTACGAAGCTGTCCGGCTCCACTTGGAAGAGCTGTATGACGCAGGCATCATAAGAGAGTCTGAGAGTCCATTTGCATCACCTGTTGTAATCGTAAAAAAGAAGAGTGGCAAAATTCGATTATGCATTGATTACAGAAAATTAAATGCTCAGACCATCAAAGATGCATACGCTTTGCCAAATATTGAGGAGACTTTTACAGCTCTAACAGGATCGAGATGGTTCTCTGTGATGGACTTGAAGTCAGGCTTCTATCAAGTGGAAATGGCAGAGGAGGATAAGCATAAAACAGCCTTCGTCACTCCCATGGGATTTTGGGAATTCAATAGGATGCCGCAAGGGGTAACAAACGCTCCAAGCACATTCCAAAGAGTCATGGAGAAATGCATGGGCTCCTTGAACCAAAAAGAAGTTCTTGTTTTTATTGATGACCTTATTGTGTTCTCAGAAACCCTTGAACAGCACGAGGAGAGACTTATGCGAGTTTTGAACAGACTGAAGGAGTTTGGGCTCAAGTTATCGCCTGAGAAGTGTCATTTTTTCAAGAAGTCAGTAAAATACTTGGGACATGTTGTCTCGGAGAATGGAGTGGAAACTGACCCTGAAAAGATTTCTGCACTCACAACTTGGCCCCAACCACACAATATTAAAGAGCTTAAGTCCTTTCTTGGATTCACCGGATATTACAGGAGATTCATCAAGGACTTTTCAAAAATTGCAAAGCCTCTCAATGATCTCACTGCTGGCTACATTCCAGCAAGGCGGAAATGCAAAGCCAAGTCCTTTTCCATCACTGACCTTAAGTCACCCTTTGCTGAAAAGTGGACAGTTAAGTGCGAACAAGCATTCAGGACTCTCATTGACAAGTTAACAACCGCTCCAATTTTGGGCTTTGCCAATCCTCGACTGCCATATGTTCTCCATACCGATGCTAGTCTTCATGGCCTTGGGGCGGCTCTGTATCAACAGCAAGATGGACAGATGAAAGTTATTGCCTACGCCAGTAGGGGGTTATCAAACTGTGAGAGGAGATACCCCACACACAAGCTAGAATTTCTTGCCCTTAAGTGGGCAATAACTGACAAATTGTCTGACTATCTCTATGGAGCTGAATTCACTGTTGTCACCGACAACAACCCCCTGACTTATATACTATCATCTGCCAAACTAGACGCTGCTGGCCACCGGTGGCTTGCAGCCCTGTCAAACTTCAACTTCAGTATCCAGTATCGGGCCGGCAAGAGAAATCAGGACGCCGACGGCTTATCTAGGCGCCCACATGACCATGATGAGACAGACCTGAGTGCCAAAGCTGAAGACGATAGAGTGTTGCAGTTCCTCTCAAAGTTTCTAAAAGAACAGAGTGATTCCAATTTTCCAAGAGAAGCAATTAAAGCTGTATGCCAGAGACATGAGCTAGATGGATCTTCCAGTACAGAGGAAGAGGGTAATCACTCGCCTGTGATTGTTGAATCCCTTGCCATGGATGCAAGTGCTATCCCAGCCGAGTTCACTCATGCTGATATGCTTCCAGGATCCAGCACCCTTCCTAGAATGTCACAGTTGGAATGGGCTGCAGAACAGAGAGCTGATCCAGTAATCAGTAGAATTCTGGACATACTCACCACAGGAAAACGCCTCTCCTATCGTGTCAGACAGAAAGAGGACAGAGAAGTCCAACTCTTGCTTCGAGTGCAGGATCAACTCGTCATTGACAATGCGGTCCTTTACCGTAAAAGGATGAACAGCGGTGAGCCACTTTTCCAGCTTGTTCTTCCCACAAAATACCGTGAAACAGCTCTAGAAGGGCTCCACGATTCACTTGGACACATGGGATTTGAGAGGACCATAGACCTTGTCCGAATGCGCTTTTATTGGCCAAAAATGTCTACAGACGTAGATAAGAAGTTGCGAACTTGTGAGAGATGTATTCGTCGCAAAGCAAAAGCTGAGAGGACAGCCCGTCTTGTGAACATTAGGACCAGCAGACCGCTCGAACTAGTCTGCATGGATTATCTGTCTTTGGAACCTGATGGCCGTGGGACAAAGGACATACTAGTAATAACTGACCATTTTACAAAGTATGCTGTTGCAGTACCTACTGCAGACCAGAAGGCCAAGACAGTAGCCAAAACATTGTGGAACAGTTTCTTTGTTCACTA
Organism: Leuciscus leuciscus; assembly: GCF_965113295.1. Classification (NCBI taxonomy): domain Eukaryota; kingdom Metazoa; phylum Chordata; class Actinopteri; order Cypriniformes; family Leuciscidae; genus Leuciscus; species Leuciscus leuciscus. Next base: position 20,247,192 of record NC_138725.1, on the reverse strand, counting down.
TGGCATACCTGAGCGTCTACATAGCGACCAAGGTCGGGACTTCGAATCTGCTGTAATCAAAGACCTCTGCCTGCTGTTGGGGATCAAGAAAACTAGAACCACCCCTTATCACCCACGCGGCAATCCTGTGGAACGGTTCAATAGAACGCTTTTGGAGATGCTTGGGACTCTAGAAGAAGAAAGTAAGGCCAGGTGGCGTGACTACGTGCAGCCTTTGGTGCACGCATACAATTGCACCAAAAACGACACGACAGGGTTTTCTCCTTATCAGCTAATGTTCGGGAGACAGCCAAACCTCCCTATCGATGTGGCCTTCGGACTAAACCCAGAGGGGCAGAGCAGAACCACTCACACTGATTATGTGAAAAGGCTCAAAGAAAATCTGCAGGAGAGCTACAAACTTGCAGTGGAACACAGTGAGAGAATTGCTCAGAAAAACAAACAGAGATATGACATGAAAGTAAGAGAAACCATCTTGGAAGTAGGAGACCATGTCCTTGTCAAGAATGTTGGAGTGCGGGGCAAACACAAGATAGCTGATCGTTGGAGTCGAACTGTGTACAAAGTAGTAAAACACATAAACGATTCTCCTGTCTATGTTGTAGCACCTGTTCATTCTGATGGCCCTGAAAGGACACTGCATCGTGACTTGCTCTTACCTTGTGGTTTCCTGGCTCCATCCATCGAAGCAGAAGTGAATCAGCATAAGCAAAAGAAAGGCACAGTGCAACCTGCTCAGATTCCAGTGTCTGAAGAGAGAGAACAGCTGAGATCATATGAGAGTGAAGAGGAAGTTGATTACGACTACCCAGAGGAAGCGCTGGTGACAATTTACCCACCCGTCACTGTTGTCCATGAAATCCCTCATACTGACCCTAAGCCTTCTTCAGGAGAGGAAAAATCCATCATAAGCCCCGAGGAATCAAGCCTGAGACCTGAAGCTGAGGTATTCCATCCAACAGAGAATTGGAAAGGAAAGCTTCACAAAGTCAAAGGGGGTAATGATTTGCCTAATGACATAGGAGAGAAAGTTGATGTGAGTCCTGCAATCGAGAAAGTTGAGATGAGTCCTGCAATTGAGAAAGTTGAGATGAGTCCTGCAATTGAAAAAGTTGATGTGAGTCTTGAAATTGAGAAAGATGATGTGGTACAAACCATACCTGAAAAAGAACATGGAGACAAAGAGGAACCTGTGAGGAAAGAAAACCATGATGAACAATCAGAGCAACATGAACCTGAGGATTCGAGTGTGAATGATGTCCAACAACAAGACACAGAAGTGCGAAGATCAGTTAGACAGAGGGTAGAGCCTGACCTGCTGACTTACCAGACGTTAGGAAATCCCTTGACTTTAGTTATGCACTCCTTGTTGAATGGTCTTGACCAGGCTTTTACAAAAGCTTTGGACTTACATCCCACACTTAATTTTACCACTTTAGGAACAGACCAAATGACTACTATTTAAGTAGGTATAGGTACATGCAGGGACGCATGCACATTCAGGGGGGGAGGATGTAGCCCACATAAATTGCACAGGGCCAACGTAATTGCTGTTATTCTCCATTCCCCTAGATGGCGCTGCTTCATGTGTATTGGCTGAGCCACTCGGTTGTGTAGCTAGAGAAGATGAGCGATCTTTTTTTCCTTTTTCCTTTTCTATCCTCTCGTCAAGTGCCTCGTGAGATGAAGACAGTGAGATAAATATAGTGAAGCAGACCATTTAATACACAGGAGAAAAGATTTTTATGTTTATATAATCTTGTAAGAGTGGCAAGAAGCCTTAGTTATTGTAAACTGCCGTTTACACTTTTGTTTTTTTCTTTGGATGAGTTTAAGAATCTCCGATTGGTTTTTTTGTTGTGCATATTTTGCCACTGTTGAGAGAGTGATTCTACGGCGAGCCAGTGATCCAGTGATTCAGCGATTCAGTGACTCAGCGATTCTGGAGTGTGACTGTAACCAGTGGCCATCAACTCGCTAAGCTGGTGGACTGCACGCTTTTGGATACATCATACAGATAAGATTTATGAGATCTCCAACGTTATCACACACTGCCCGGGTAGTGATTTGAAATAAGGCCTTTTATTCAACAAACCACACAGGAACTGAATTGAAACTCAACTGAGTTGAACATTGAACTAATTGAGCGGACTGACTTTTTTTTCTTTCTTTCACTGACTGACTATTTTTTGGGGGGAATTTGTTATTGTTTTTTTCCTAATTGATTTCACAATCTATGTGGAATGTAAAAATAAATGTTTTGATTTTGCATTTGTTATTCAAACAGTGGTCGTAGCCAATTCATTTCAAGAGCCGAACCTAATTCTGATTTCTAATGATTGAATATCATTAATATAGGTTATTGTGATATTCTCATTGGTGATTTAAGTTGCGATAGTTACATCTACAAACCAGTTATTTAGGTGTTGTCAGTGATTAATAAGATCACTTAGGAAGTTTAAGTAAATGTAGTAGATTCAGGTAGTTATAAAGCATTTAGTAGTGGTCAGTTAACTATTTTGCGAGCTCATCTAAAGTGAGGACTAGTTATGCTTTGTAAAGCATTTATAAAGGAGATTTAAAGACTCATTTATCTTCTTAACAGAAAAAAGGAAACAAACACACACAGTGATAGAGAACATAGAAATATTAACAGCCTTTAAATCTCCTTTATAAATGTTTTACAAAGCAAATAACTAGTCCTCACTTTAGATGAGCTCACAAAAATAGTTAACTGACCACTACTAAATACGTTATAACTACCTGAATTAACCATGAATTACAGTAGACATACATGTTAATAAAACATTTATTAACACACTAACCATTACTATATTTCTGAATAATAAGATGTATGAATGTACATTGAAATAGTTTAATCATTTGCTCACACTTTCTAAGTGATCTTATGAACCACTGACAACTCCTTAATAACTGCTTTGTAAATGATGCTATACTTCATTTAGAAATGATAAATTGATCATTAATAAAGTATGAAAATACAATAATTAAACACATTATAGATATGCTTTTAAAACAAGAATAAATAATTGATAGCTGTATTTATATACTGCTTATTAAAGTCTATTAATGCTTTATAAATGAATGAACTGTTTACTAATGCTTAACTAATGATTAATAGTGTGGAGTTATTATAAAATGTTACTGAAAGCTCCTGAACTAAGCGGCCAGTTACACAGCAGCTCTACAGTCTCAGAGCCTCTCTAGGACAGCAAGCCATTCAAACAATAGAGAAGTGTGAACGACATGTGTTAATGGGGCATTGCAGTTCCTGTTCCAGGCTACAGGAGCGCTGCTGAGTATGGACTTAAACACACACACACACACACACACATGTAGGTCCCCACTTGGTCAAAAATGTAAAAAAATCACCAGAGTGTGTTTTAGCTGATTTGAACATGTTTTAAAGCATGACCAACAGGGGACTTGAAAAATGTCCCCACTTGGCTCGGCAGTCCCCTGTTGGTGAGTGTGTAACGACACCAAGGTCCCCACTTATATAGGTAGATGAGTACACACACACACACACACACACACACACACACACACACACACTGTTTAAAAGCAAAACATATTTATCCAACCCCATTTAAAAACAGTCTGTCGGTGCCATCTTTTGGACATTCATCATATTGCATTGGTTTTCATTTCTTGTCCTCAAACAGAGCACTAATCTGTTTATTTTTAAGTCACACATTCTACATTGATTAAAAAAGAAAATCAAAATGTGTTTTAATGGTAGTATTATTTTATACAGAAATAAATTATGTATAATTCAGCTGAGAATAAAGTTAGTGTTAATTAAATTTTAAGGAAAACAAATATATTGATCTGAAATATAGCAAATTCATTTTAAATTCATTCAGGTACAATTACCAAACATACCTCAAGGTCTTTTTGTCTTTTTGTTCATTTAATTAATAAACTAATTATATAAAACTATTGTCAGTGCACTACAAATAAACTGGTTTTATGCCTTTACTTTATTAAAGGTGCTCTAAGTGATGTTGGGTGACGTCACTTCTTGTTGACGTTTAAAGTATTGTCAAACAAAACAGAGGCTAGCTAGACCGTCCCCAAACCACACTCCCCAAACCACACCCCAAATTGTTCTTGTCGGTTACTGGCTGGAACAGTTAGTTATGTTTCGTGGTGCGGGTTAGCCCAGTTTGTTTTTGTTGCCGTTTGTGGAGCCTGTGGTGTCTACAGTGTGTTCAGGGGACAGGCAGCTAGCGGAGAGTGAGGAGATGTTTGCTGTATGTGACAAAAAATGTTTGGGCCTAAAAAACGTGTGACATCGCTTAGAGCACCTTTAATAAAACTTGTTTAAAAAATATAAGGCTTAAGACATTTATTTTCCTTTGGTGGTCCAGCCTGAGACATGCACAAAAAAAAAAAAAATTGCCTTCGACTTTTTTGTTTTGTTTTTCCCTCCATTGTACCGAACTCGTACCGAACCGTGATGTCTGAACCAAGGTATGAACAGAACCGTGACTTCTGTGTACCGTTCCACCCCAAATTCCCTGTGTGAGAATTTGGAAAGCGTGAATCAAAAAGAATACTTACTGTACATGGCAGAAACAATGACCGTTTTCTGAAGTGTAAAAAGAAGAAGAAAAAAACCACTGAATATCTGAGTCAATGTGCAGATTAATTATATACAAATACAATCTAAAGAGAAATCATCACTGATCAATCAATATGCTATGCCTATGATCATAAAATGTCTATAATCATAGACAGTAAGTCTGAATAGAATAGTGAGAAATAGAATACTTACTGAGCAGAACAAATGATCTGATTTCACAAGAAGAAAGGGAACAAAAAAATAAATTAAACAAATTAAAAGTCAAATATTACATAGGTCTGCATGGATAAACATGTACTGATAAACTTTATTCAGTCAATAGAAATTATTACACCAATATGTTACGAATACGAACATCATAAGTAGACTATACTGCAACAAATTATGGAAAGAAAAATAATTGGGTGGACAATATGTGCTAGAATATGTTTATGTTGCATTTCATAACCGGCTACAGATCTACAGACATTATATCAAAATGCTATACTCTTATCAGTAAGTGTTATCATTTATACTTAGTCCCGGAGTTAACAGACATTTAACGGCACTTTAAAGGTTGTATCAGTGATTTCAGGCCCAAACATAAATGATCACATTCATCTAATATTTCCTAACGATCCGCTAGCTGCCCGCCCCATAAGCATGCCGTCAAAAAAACGCGTCTCTGTAGGCAGCCTAGGCTCTGAGATCTGCACACAAAAACAGTTGGGTTCACCAACCACTCAAAACCAAAATAAATAGTGTTCCAACCAATCAAAGACTGGGGGAGGGTGTTGTGAGGTTTTTGGGCGGGCAGCTGGCAGATCGTTAGGAAAGATTAGATGAATGAATTAACTGTACAAAATCACCATGTGGCAGAGAAAAATAGTTACTTCTTACATAATTTAATTTCTTCCTGATGTAAACATGGCCTAAATATTTTACTTTGATTGCACATTATTATTACTTATAATGCAAATCTTCTCTCTCTCCAGCGAGGTGATGAAAGAGAGCTCGCACGCTCACAGCCAAAATAACGTACTTGGTTACTTACGTAACCTCGGTTCCCTTAGAGGTTGGGCCACTCGTGGGCCAACGCATCCCTGTTCTTTGAAAAGAAGATTGGGCAGTGACAGTTGTCTTCTGAGGCAAAGAGGTCTACCTCTGCCTTCCCGAAGACCTCCCATAGTAGGAGAACCGTCTGGGGGTGGAGTGACCATTCTTCTGGGGGAACGTTGCCCCGAGAAAGCATGTCTGCTCCTGTGTTCATCGTGCCCGGCATAGACCCCTCTTTCTGCCGGCTAGGACGGCTTTTTGGGCTCATGGTCGAGCGTGAGCTTCGGCCGGGGCCCCTGGCGCTTAGGGAACGGGTACCGTTTCGCGGGCTTCAGGTGCTGGCTGGTTTCAGCCGCTGGGCGGGGCTGGTGAACCTGTGGCACTGACTTTTCTGGCCGCGGCGTGCTCTTGGGGCGCCGTGAAGCCGAGCTGGAGCGTTTAGGAAGAAAGTGCTTCATTGCACTTGAAGCTTTCTGAGCCTCGGTGAAACGCTCTGCGAAGCCGTTGACCGATGGGCCAAAGAGACCAGTTGTGGAGACCGGAGAATCGAGGAAGGCGGTTTTGTCTGCGTCCCTGATCTCCGTTAAATTAAGCCATAAATGGCGCTCCAAAACCACCAGGCTGGCCATATTGCGACCGAGGGCTTGCGCCGTGGTCTTTGTAGCCCGTAGCGCCAAATCCGTAGCACTTCGGAGGTCCTTAAAAGCGTCCGGTTCAGGTCCTGACTCATCCATAGAGCGGAGGAGCTTAGCCTGGAACACTTGAAGAGTCGCCATGGCGTGTAGTGCGGAGGCGACTTGACCGGCGGCAGCATAGGCTATAGCCGAAGTAGTCCTGCACGGTTTAGATGGGTGAACCGTCTTTGACCTCCAACTACCTGCAGTGGGAGGGCACAAATGCGCGGCGACCGCTTCCTCAAGTGGTGGGAGAGACACATAGCCCTTTTCCTCAGCGCCGTCGACAGTGGAGAGCGTGGAAGAGGAAGAGGAGCGCGTTCGCGCTGAAAAGGGCGCGCGCCAGCTTTTAGTGAGCTCTTCGTGGACCTCCGGTAGAAACGGAGCGGCGCGCTGGCGAGGGGCCTGTTGGCGCCCCGGCAGGTACCACTCGTCGAGGCGGCTTCTGGGGGGTTCAGCTGGGGAAAGCCAGTTGAGTCCCAGCTCGTCGACAGCGCGAGACATGACACGGAAAAGTTCGGCGTCAACACTCGCTCTAGTGTCGAGACGATCACATTGAGAGGAGGGGGCGGGGTCCGCGGAGCCCGACCAATCCTCGCTCTCAGATGCCGCCACAGAAACTGCGTCATCCATGTCTTCAGCAGATCCGCCGAACGAAACGAGTCCCGCCGCTTCACGTGAGGGGCGTTGGTCGCTTCGAGCGAACAGAACTGGAGATGGGGGTGTGGGCGAAGCACGCGGGGAAGGACCCGGCGTGCATTCATCGAAATCACCGCGTTCAGGGATCCTCTGATCGCGCCGCTTCTTCCTACGGGGCTCGCGGGGCGCCGAAGATGGAAGATGGGCGGGTTCACTCTCTGACGTAGCGAGAGCGAGCCTTGATCGGAGGACTGCCACAGGCATGCCATCGCAGTGTAGACAGCCGCCTTTAGTGAGCGCTGACTCGGCGTGCTCAGGACCGAGGCAGGCAGCGCACTGTGTGTGTCTATCAGACACGTGCAGGGGAACCCCGCAGGAATCGCAGATGGGAAGCGGCATTTGAAACAACGCCGCTTTGCGCTGTGAAAACAGCGATTTGCTCTTTTAGCAATAATAGAAAAAGGATACTCGTCGGATGCCACAGGGAAACGCTTGGCTGGCGATCTGCCGAGAAGCGAAGCTGTTCCGCTGAGAGGCTTCTCTACGACGAGCGGCTTCCTATCTGGAGAAATCAACGACGAGGTGAGTCTCAGAGCTGAAGGAGATAGATCTGTCATATGGCGAGTTTTCTCTGTATTTATACTCTTCTGTCACGCCCTGTTTGGCGCGCTCGAGTCTGGCAGGGCGCCAAGCGCTCTGATTGGTTCGCGCGCCTCTGCCTTCTCGCCATTGGTTCATGCAGTTGCCTCAGCACAGCCTATCAGCGCGCGAGATGCTCTCGCCTGTGCTGCAGCAATGCGTTTTAAAATAAAGGCTTCAATATTCTCGAGAAAAGGAGTTTTCCCACAGCGTTTGCAACGCAGTACGAGAGAACGTTCTCGTAAGGGAACCTTAACTTTTGTAATGATGAAAAGCAAAAACTTACATGAAATACATTGTGTGTGTTTTTTGTGAAGCCAGCTATCAATTAGGGAGTTTGATTGACAGGCGATCTGACCAATCATAATCCGCCATTTTGTCTGACAAAGCAGTCAGGAGAGTTAGTAGATTAACCTTGGAGGATTTGAACTTGATAAACGGAGAGTACTGACGTCTTTCCATGGTTAAAACAACATTCCTTCTGATGTTCATTCATGTTTACTTAATGCTATAAATGAACTAGAAGGAAGAGATGATCGGTTCACGAGCAGCTTTAACTTTAACCGCTCTACAGTGATCTGTCAGACACATTAAAGAGCCCACAAAACCGTATTTATTGTTTAAATATCTTTAAAAAATGACTAAATTTGAAAGGTGAGACTTTGTTTCATATAAAAAGTAACCTGGTCTGTCCTGTCTCTCAGCGCGTTGTCAGTGTCCCCTCTGCTCCGCAATGTATTGTTCACTGCATGAGAACATGGAGTGGCGTCGCGTGAGTGAGAGCGTCGTCGATAGCAAAGGTAACTAAAGGGTGCGGGTTTTGCAAACGCTCAATTGAGAAGAAGCGCGTGTAGGTTTAGGTTATGTATTACATTTACATGGAATAAAGCTTCGTTTATGTTTGTATTTAAGACGTAAAGCCTTCATACATGTTCAATATGTAGGCTAACAATATCGACTTAGCCCGGCCTTTATATCCATAGCTCGGCCATTAACGTCACATCCCTTCATAACAATAAATAAAACGGACATACATTAATTCCAGTTAATTAACTTGTGTAAGTTTTAAAAGATAAACATTTAAAACAATTACAAAAGTAATACTCGTAAGTCGTAATCAGGCTAAAATTCATGTATTTTTAATCCAATTAATTAATTCACCCCTATTTTGAAGATTCTTACAAATTCTTACAAAAGACATAAGACACTTACCTGATGGAAGCAACAACAAGTTCGTAGACGGGAGAACCTGATGATTTCCCACGTGCAGTTCCAGCAGTCTCATTGGTTATAATCAATCACGTGCTGAAAAACTGATAACACCACTTAAATTCTTAATTTCATTTATTTCTATAAACACTGAATGTTGACAGCTCTCAAAGAAAAGTCTTCACCTAAACATACAAAATGTGATGCAGCGTCATCTGCTATCTGAACAAGATGACTAATCTAGTGGAGTAATAATACCATAATTTGGAAACTTTTGTGTATTTATTATAAACTTCTCTTTTCAACTCTCTTTTCTTAGTGATTTGGTCTTTTGAATCTTACATGGATTTTTTTGGACACGTGTGATTCCTGTATAAAGATTATGTTTTAAAGTTAGTCCATAGTCTTTACAAGAGTGTGGAGCTTTGCATCACTATGGTGTGGTAAAATATGTTGCAAAGATTTAAGCACAACTATTTACACACATACTAAATAGGAGAATATCTAACTGTATATTGTAGATTGTGAACATTCCATTATCTGTTTATTTGGGGTCAGAGAACATCCTTAGCTCATACATTTCTTTAATTTTGTGCTGGATGTTGAAGTGTTAGTTAAAAGATGAAGGTATTAGTTAATAACAAACAAACAAAAACTTTAAATCAACATGAAGCCATAATATAAATAAATAAAATATGCTATAATTACAGTTTGAAAATTACTTCCATAATATTGAACCAGGGATTGAACCACCAACCTTCCAGTTTGTAGACAACCTGTCAAACTTTGACAACATGTTTCATGTTGTATGGACAAAAATACTGTTTTGAAAAATATTTTTGTATAAATAAGATCTAAGACGCCTAAGCATAGTTTTTGCTTTAATTTTTTTTAAATTCTGGTCTATAACTCCTCCGTCTCTGTGAGGGTCTGGAACATTCATTTAACACTGTGGTTTATTACTGGGAGGGTCTGGGACTGTTTTGTTTATATGACAACTTAAACTATTTGCTTTTTGGATTGTTTTTTATCATTGCATAAACAACTACTTAAGTGCTCTGAAAATGTAAGGTGTTTATATATATATATATATATATATATATATATATACTTTTTATTTATATATTCATTTAGCTAAAAATATGTTTGCATTTTTTAAATACATTTTAGTAACATGTTATTATTCATTGGTTATATATTTAATTTATAATAATTTTAAAATAGAGATTAGTTCATTTTTTAGAACCGACTGTGTGTGTGTGTGTGTGTGTGTGTGTGTGTGTGTGTGTGTGTGTGTGTGTGTGTGTGTGTGTGTGTGTGCGTGCGTGCGTGCGTGCAGCTTAGAAATTATATTAAATTATTTATTTATTTAATTTTAGAAAATATAAAAATGCCTTTTTCTGTGGTGGTCGTGTTTAGGTGTACATGATAGAATATGCAGTTACAGTACAAAAATCATTATGGCTATGGAAAGCCCCCACCATACAAATTGAAACCCCTCATGGACAAAAATGCTGATTGAATCTTTTCATATAAATGATATTTAAGACGACAGTACAGATTTCTTTAAAATTGTCAACAATCTAAAGTTTTTGAACAGACATTGTTTAATAACAATTATACTTTAGGTCACCGTTAAACAAAATCATTACACTAACCTTCTAAAAGATAAATAGAAGATACGAATGTATCAAAACTTTAAAGATTTAATTTAAACAATCTTTCATTTTAAAAGAGCATATTGAAACTTTTACGATTATGCTTTGAAATAAATTTAGTAAGAACAAAACTTTGGCTCTGGAAAAGCGTTAGCAGACTAACATTACATACGCTGTGACATGATGCACAGAGGCTCCTCTGGTCTGTCACCCTATATCCTGAAGCTATCATTCATGATTGTCAAGGAACTTCTTTCTATCCCAAAACGAGTAGGCAGAAGCTTTGTTATTACACATACTGTACATTTCAGTAGATATTTTACATTTCAATTGTCTTTTTCAGTGGTTCTTTAGGGCTTCCAAATTACAAAAGCACAGACGTTGACATGTAAAACATATATTGCCAGCATCAAAATGGTACAAAATGTTATGAAGAAAAAAAAAACCTAACATTAAAATAAGCTAAAACAACAAAATTCAACGATTTTTTAAATTGTTTTGGAAACCATCTTGGAAACCTGGATATACAAGATAGCCTAAATTTAAAAATGGGATTTTCTAGACCTGGAAAAGAAGATCTAAAACCACTATGGTTAAACTAATACACATGCGTTTCTGCCTACTTGTTGTCTTTTGTCCTCTTTGTGTTCTGGCTTTGAGTTCTAGCGCTTCCAGAACTATTTTAATAACCTTTGGTCTAGTTTTAATTTAGCAATGTGGAACTAGTGTGACTACGTATTTTCAGGAGTATTTTCAGAGCGGTGAACTCACTGTTGAGGTTTGGAAACATGTTACTGGTGAGTGTGAGAACTCTGTTAGTTTAACCACACGTTTTTAGAGAAACACATGTGGTTAAAGAAGAAAGAAAGAAGAGGAACTGACATCTTAACCCACACAGAACTGGTCATCTCTGAACCCAGTTTGGACTGAACCTGGTCAAACAAAAATAACTTAATTAATGGATAAATACAAGTATTTGTCTGGTACCTTTTATTGGATGCTGAATAATACAAAACAAGAGAAGATTAGCTTACATAATTGCAGATCCTTTATGTATTCCTTAACATGATTTTAATGACAACTCTTGAAATATTAATAATAGGTTATTAATAATTAATTATATAATTAATAATGTACAAATATCTGTTTTTATGTACTTATGGGACTGAATAATAAGTACATTTTAAAATGTTTTGTCTTATTCAGCATCCAATAAAAGGTACCGGACAAATACTTGTATTTACCCATTAAATAAGTTATTTTTGTTTTACCAGGTTCAGTCCAAACTGGGTTCAGAGATGATCAGTTCTGTGTGGGTTAAGATGTCAGTTCCTCTTCTTTCTTTAAATATTTCTCTAAAAACGTGTGGTTAAACTAACAGAGTTCTCACACTCAGCAGAAACATGTTTCCAAAGCTCAACAGTGAGTTCACCGCTCTGAAAATACTCCTGAAAATATGTAGTCACACTAGTTCCACATTGCTAAATTAAAACTAAAGACCAAAGGTTATTAAAACAGTTCTGGGAGCATTAGAACTCAAAGCCAGAACACAAAGAGGACAAAAGAAAACAATCTGTTACAGTTTGTTTGTTAACATGTAAAAGACATTGAAAGTATTAACAATGAATGAACCCACTAGGATTGAGTTATATTAGATTGATATTCCTCTGCTCATGTGGGTTTTGTATAATTATTTGACTGATTTGTTCTTGTTCACAGAGGCATAAAGTTGACTGCAGTTCTCCTGAGCTCCAGCTTTTGCTCCTCTGATGGAAGCATAAGTCACTTTATCATCACAGCGAACCTGAATGAACATCACAGTTGTTTCAACCCACAATTATTACAGCATGTTGTTTGAGCTCAATTCATGAAGAACTGCATATAATCACACAAATCAAGAAGATCTGCATATAAGAGGAAAATATACAAAAATCATGTTGAGAGAAGCTGGACAACATCGAGGAAGTGTTCGCTCACCTTGTCCTTTTTGCTTCGTTTTTTGCTGTACGCAGCGACTTCAGTATAAGTCACATCATCTGTCTGCTCCTAAACATCAATGGAAATATGGAAAAATCAAGCTATTAAATGCCATCCATCAATAATATTTTCCTCAGGTTCTGCAAATGTTCAGGTAATATATGTGTAAAATGTGTGTCCTGGCAATTTCACATAAATGTTTTGTGAAAATCTATTATACAGACATGACGTTATGATGACATCCTATTGTAACATGACAGGATGATTGACTTGACTTGACCCACACAACAGGAACAACACATGATGAAACCACAACTAGAACAATAGGCAATTAGTAACAGGCACAACACACTCCGGGCACGTTTACATGAAAACGATATGCTTAAAACTGAGAAGTTTTTCCTTTGAGTTTTACGCGTACAGACGACACCGTTGTCAAAATTATCCCCATTCACATTAAATAAGTTATTTTTGTTTTACCAGGTTCAGTCCAAACTGGGTTCAGAGATGACCAGTTCTGTGTGGGTTAAGATGTCAGTTCCTCTTCTTTCTTTAAATGTTTCTCTAAAAACATGTGTGGTTAAACTAACTGAGTTCTCACACTCACCAGTAACATGTTTCCAAACCTCAACAGTGAGTTCACCGCTCTGAAAATACTCCTGAAAATACGTAGTCACACTAGTTCCACATTGCTAAATTAAAACTAGACCAAAGGTTATTAAAACAGTTCTGGGAGCACTAGAACTCAAAGCCAGAACACAAAGAGGACAAAAGAAAACAATCTGTTACAGTTTGTTTGTTAACATGTAAAAGACATTGAAAGTATTAACAATGAATGAAACCACTAGGACTGAGTTATATTAGATTGATATTCCTCTGCTCATGTGGGTTTTGTATAATTATTTGACTGATCTGTTCTTGTTCACAGAGGCATAAAGTTGACTGCAGTTCTCCTGAGCTCCAGCTTTTGCTCCTCTGATGGAAGCATAAGTCACTTTATCATCACAGCGAACCTGAATGAACATCACAGCTGTTTCAACCCTCGATTATTACAGCATGTTGTTTGAGCTCAATTCAAGAAGAACTGCATCACACAAATCAAGAAGAACTGCATATAAGAGGAAAATATTCAAAAATCATGTTGAGAGAAGCTGGACAACATCGAGGAAGTGTTCGCTCACCTTGTTCTTTTTACTTCGTTTTTTACTGTACGCAGCGAAGTCACATCATCTGTCTGCTCCTAAACATCAATAGAAATATGGAAAAAAATCAAGCTATTAAATGCCATCCATCAATAATATTTTCCTCAGGTTCTGCAAATGTTCAGGTAATATATGTGTAAAACATGTGTCCTGGCAATTTCACATAATAGTTTAGTGAAAATCTATTATACAGACATGACGTTATGATGACAGATCCTTTTGTAACATGACAGGAAGATTGACTTGACTTGACCCACCAACAGGAACAACACATGATGAAATCCACAACTAACAATGGGCAATTAGTAACAGTAGCACAACACACTCAGGGTACGTTTACACGAAAACGATATGCTTAAAACTGAGAAGTTTTCCTTTGAGTTTTACGCGTACAGACGACACCGTTGTCAAAACGTTCCCCATTCACACGGATCTGCGAAAACAACTAAAAACCCTGTATTCTGCTGCCAGGCCACTAGATGGCGATGAACCACTATAGACTGAACACGTAATACGCATGTGCTTGACCTCATCGTCTTCACAGATTCACGTTTTGTTGTTTACATGGAGAGAGTTCTCTTACGAGAGGTTCTCTCGTATTGCGTAAGTTGCTTACGCTACGGGTAAAGTTGTCTTTTCTCGAGATCTGAAGCCAAAAATGATCCTTAATTTTGTATTTATTGTCAACGCAGTGCGGCAGACAGCAGACCATAGCAGGCTGTACGAGCGTGCTCATTGGCTGTCCTGTGGCAACTGCAGCAGCCTACTAGTGAGCCCCGTGTGACGTCATGCCCAATGCGCCCTCCACGCGCCCTGCCCGCCAGACTGGATGTGGCTAGCGTGTATAAAAGAGGGGCTCACAGGCTGGAATTCTGATTTTCATGTCTTCAGCGAAGCTCTTCGCATCGCTGGATCTTAAGAGTTCAGCGATTGATTTCAGCGACCAGCAAGCCTAGGAAGCGTCTGAAGAAGCCGGCCGTCTTCGCCGCCTTCAGCCATCCGTGCCTGCTACGCCATCCGGCGACATATCCTTTTCTGCTGTGTGTGTTCGCCCCGCGACGCACACTTTCCTCTCCTAAAAGAGCTCGAGACGTTTTTCTAAAAATGCCTCGCCCGCGCCGCCGCCGGTTCAGGGGATGAGGCAGATGAACTGGAAGAGGACGGCGCCGCTGACAGCTGTTCTATCCTGGCCTCTGACAGCGAGGAATGGTCCACCGCCTCCTCGTCAGTCCAGGAATCCAGCCGTACTCGAGCCGGCGAGGATGCGGAGCTTCTGCGCCTTCTCACCAAGAAGAACCAGCACCGAACAGGCTCGACGGCTGCTTTCTCCACCGCCGCCGCCGAGCACCCGCATCAAGGACTGCACCTTTCCTGCCAGAGCTTCACGCGGAACTCTCTAAATCGTGGAACGCTCCATTCTTCGCGAGAGTTTCCTCCCATACCTCCGTGGCGCTCTCACAGGTTGACGGCGCCGCCGAGAAGGGGTACAATGCCATTCCCCCTGTGGAAGAGGCGGTCGCAGCGCACCTTTGCCCGCCCTCTGGAAGGCGTTCAAAGGCAGCCCTCCCGTCTAAAGCCTGCAGAACTACTTCTGCCCTTGTCGGCCGCGCTTTCTCCGCCGCTGGACAAGCTGCATCAGCCCTGCATTCCATGGCAGTGTTACAGATCCTCCAAGCTGATCTCCTCCGTGTGTTAGACGAGAGAGGCCCGGACCCTGTTTCCATAACGGATCTACGCAGCACGACGGACCTTTCCCTTCACGCCACGAAATCCGCTGCCCAGGCTCTTGGAAGGTGCATGTCATCGCTGACCGTCACAGAGAGGCACCTCTGGTTGATGCTCGCCGACATGAGGGAAACTGAGCGCAACGTGTTTCTCAACGCCCCGCTCTCCCCCTCCGGTCTCTTCGGCCCAGCGGTTAACGGGATCGTGGACCGCTTCTCGGAGGTACAAAAGACCACGCAGGCTATGAACCTTTTCCTGCCTCGACGCTCGAGCTCAGCCGCACGCCGTCCACGTGATCAGCCTGCGCAAAGCTCCGCACAGCGTCCAGCTCGACCTCCGTCTTCGCAGCGACGACAGGGCGGCCGCCCTGGATCGCGCTCGACCAGCCGCAACAGGCCGCCTCCCTCATGGGGACCTCGACCTAAGATCGCGCTGAAATCCGAGCCCACAAAGTCCTCCTAGCAGCACGAGGGAGGAAAAGACGGTTAAGTCCCGCTGCGGCCGGACTACCGTCAAAGCTTCACGCTCTGTCAGTCCCCGTCGTCATGGCTGCTGCAGACGCTTATTTCGCAGCCAACGAGCCGGTAAATCTACCCGCTCGCCTGCACAAAACCGCCGTTTTCACGGCAACCCAGAGAAATCTCAATTAGAGCTTAATGTCTGGTTATCCGGCTCACGCAGCATGTGTTTCAAGTGTAGAAAATGTGCCCACGTTTCTGTGCTCACCCCTACACACAAGCACTATAAACCCTGTGTCTCTATCAGAGCCCACTCTCATAAAGCGGACAAAAGCCGCTCGAGTGTTGAATGTAGGTCACGTGTCCACAGCCCCGTGCCCACACCTACCCACTGCCCGCTCTGTTACACGGCCCTTCACTACCGGTCACTCGCTGTGTGTAAGTCCTGTGCCCGCCCCCGAGCGCTCACACATGCTGACGAACACTGCACCCCCGGCGCCGCTTTCGCGCGCCGTCCCTCGCACAATATGTTCCCCGTCCAAAGCCACCGGGACAATGTGTGTAAAACGGCCAGCCATCTCTGTATGAGAGCCGCCGTATTCAAGCACCAAGAGCGCGCGCGCCGCGCCCGCGCCTCCGAATCAGGTTCCCGAGCCCGTGCATCACGGCTATCGGAACCCGGAGGTCATTCTGCCCTTAGCTGTACATGCGAAAGCATGGGAAGCTATTCCAGGCGTGTCAAAATGGGTGCTGAGCACAGTGAGAGAGGGCTATTCACTGCAGTTCGCTCGCTCGCGCTTTCGTGTGCGAACCGAGACGAGAGTGAATGGGGAAGTAGCACACCTACTTCGTGCAGAAATAGCGAAGCTTCTGTGCAAAGGGGCTATAGAACCGGTACACCCTTCTCTGAGCGAGGCAGGTTTTTACAGCCGTTATTTCCTCGTGCCCAAGAAGGACGGAGCTCTCAGACCAATTTTAGATAACTTTATTTGAACAAAGCTCTTATGAGAAGACCGTTCAAAATGCTCACAACCAGACAGATTCTCGCGCAGATTCGCCCGAGAGACTGGTTTATTTCCCTCGATCTGAAAGACGCTTACTTTCAGCCTGGGTTCTCCCAAGGTTTTTTTTCTCCATTAGGTCACCTGATGGAGTTTTAGGACACCATTAGGTCACTTGATGGAGTTTTTCGGTTCCTTGCCACTGTTGCCTTTGGCTTGCTCAGTTGGGGATATTTTGGGGATATTTAATTTAATTTTATCAATCAATAAATTCCTCTTGAAACAAACTTTGTTGTATTATTTAAATTTAATACTGTGAAGCTGCTTTGATACAATCTGTATTGTGAAAAGCGCTATACAAATAAACTTGACTTGACTTGACTTGACTTACTTTCAGATCCAGATAATACCCCGTCACAGGCCATTCTTGAGATTCGCCTTCGGCGGTCAGGTATATCAGTACACCGTCCTGCCGTTCACAGGCCATTTTTAGCACCCCGTACATTCACGAAGTGCATGGACGCGGCTCTCGCTCCCCTGAGAGGTCAGGGCATGCGAAATTTGAACTATCTGGACGATTGGCTGATTCTAGCACAGTCAGAGGAAGAACTTATCTCTCACAGAACAGTGCTTCTCAGCCACCTGGAAAGCTTGGGTCTCACGGTCAATTGGACCAAGAGCTCATTACTGCCCAGTCAGTCAACCTCTTTTCTGGGCTTGGAACTGGACTCTGTGGCAATGACGGCCCGGCTGTCGATACAGCGTGCGCGCCGTATCCAACGCCTGGCCGCGTCTTTCCAGTTGGGCAGCGCCGCACCCCTGAAAACGTTTCAGAGGATGCTGGGTTATATGGCATCAGCTGCAGCAGTGCTTCAGCTGGGTCTACTACATATGCGCCCCCTACAACGCTGGTTGAACGCTTGTGTGCCTCGCCGAGCCTGGGTATCCAGCGGCATACGAATCAGAGTGACTCAGAGCTGCGTTTCAGCACTGAGACCCTGGTTAGCAGCCGACTGGTACCAGCGGGGAGTGATAATGGGAGCCGTCTCACACCGCAAAGTTATCTCGACGGATGCATCCAACTTAGGTTGGGGCACTCTGTTCGAGGGCAAACCGGTCTTTGGCCTGTGGTCAGACCAGGAGAAATGCCTCCATATAAACTGTTTGGAGATGATAGCGGTCGAGAACGCGCTCAAGCACTTCCTCCCACATATACGGGATCACCACGTGCTAGTCCGTTCGGACAACATGTCTGTGGTGTCCTATGTGAACCGACAGGGCGGTGTCAGATCCAGAAATCTCTGCAACCTGACAAAACGCCTCCTAGTGTGGGCTCATCACTCGTTGCGCTCGCTGAGAGCCGCGCACATTCCTGGCCACCTGAATGTCGGTCCAGACAGACTGTCCAGAGACAACATTCCCCCGGGAGAATGGTCCCTGCACCCTCAGACAGTCCAGCTACTGTGGCGTCTGTTCGGCAGGGCGGAAGTCGCCCTATTTGCTGGGCCAAACCTGGCCCAGCCGCCCGCTGTATGCTTTCCCTCCGATCTCTCTGTTACCACAGGTAATAAAGAGGATCAGGGAAACGCGCCACTCAGTGCTCCTCATAGCCCCGTGATGGGAGAACCAAATCTGGTACCCAGAGCTAGTGAGGCTGTCGCACTCACCCCCATGGCCGATCCCGGTGAAGAGAGATCTCCTCTCTCAAGCCGGTGGATCGATCTGGCATCCCCATCCAGAGCGCTGGTCTCTGCATGCGTGGATAAACAACGGATACCCGCTGATCTGCCAGATGGGGTCATAAACACGATCACGCAGTCTAGAGCCCCTTCCACGAGAAGACTCTAAGCGTCTAAATGGTCAGTGTTCACTAAATGGTGCGCCACTAGGAGCCTGAATCCACGCACATGCGGGGTTTCGCGGGTGCTCTCCTTCCTACAAGAGGTGTTGGACAAGGGCAGGTCCCCCTCCACGCGGGGCTCACTAGTAGGCTGCTGCAGTTGCCGCAGGACAGCCAATGAGCACGCTCGTACAGCCTGCTATGGTCTGCTGGCTGCCGCACTGCGTTGACAATAAATACAAAATTAAGGATAATTTTTGGCTTCAGATCTCGAGAAAAGACAACTTTACCCGTAGCGTAAGCAACTTACGCAATACTCGTTCCCTCTTCTAGAGAGAACAGAGGTTACGTTAGGTAACCGAGTACGTTTTCAATCTTTGCATTTTCAAAACTTTGTGATTTCAAAAAATGCAGTTGTTGTGTAAATGAAAAGCCAAAACTTATAAAAGGTTTTATATTTTTGGTTGAAAACGGTATCATGTGAACAGCCCCTCAATTACAACGAACTGGCAAAACATGAGGGAAAACAGAGCAAGCTTTGGTGAAAACTAAGTGAATATTTAATCACTTAAATGAATACTTGATGACATCACAAGTGGAAAACGTTAATCAGCTGCAACTTTCAGACGCCATCTTTATTTTTCTAGCTCAACTGTCACAGAATGGAAAGCACAGGATTGTGGGATATCAAAGGCAGTGAAGGATAGATCTGTGCTGCCTTCAAAACTCGATCAGATGAAGGAATCTCAGGAGACAGAAGTGAAACTAACATTGCATTCAGACGTGTTTTTCAAAACTTTGCGTTTTCAGGCACCCAAAACGCAGTTGTCGTGTAAACGAATGAGCAAAACACATACAATTTTTTACTGTGTCGTGTGAACTCATCAACGACTTAACAAGAGGGGCGTTGTCACTGGAAACTAGGAGGCGGGACAAGAGGAACACATGGCCAACACAAATAAAGACAGAGCCATGTGCTCAAACACAACACAGACAAAAGCCCTATTCGCACGGGATTAGTATTATCTAGGGACCTCCGGTAATTTGTAATAATCGCAGAGGTCGTCTGTGATTTTTATCCTGTGCGAATCTGCCATGTCTGTAAAAATGTCTGTAAAAATTCCCCCGAAAATTACCTACCGTATTTCGGCCAACACAGGGGTCCTCTGATAATACCAGTCCCGTGCGAATCCCCATGTCTGTGATTTCCTAAAGAACGTAATAACCATTATGGGCCGTTTAACAGTCCATTTTACGTCTGTATTAAAACTATATTAACAATAAAATCTCTCGATATGCTCTACTCCAATCCGATTATAGTTTTTCTCCAATAAAAACTATGAAGTGCTGCAAAAGAGAAAACAAACTACAGTAAAGACGTGATCCGTCTTTTGGAAAGTTTGGACGCTTTTTGTGGTAGTGTAATTTAGTAGTCTGTATCGTGGAGCATTTCTTTGTCTCACACGGCCTCTAAAGACGTCCATCCTGTAAGTATCTCAAGAAATGAAAGTGTGAAAGAGTAAAAATTATATAAAATGAAATAAACCAAATAAAATGAATAGAAAAACAAGCCTATCGCGACGTTTCGGTATTTATAATACCTTCTTCGGGCAGGCTTGTTGTAAATATGGACAAAGAATAAAAGAAAAAGAAGATATATTATATATTTATACAATAATATCATATTCTATAATATATATCATATATTTCTCTAATAAATTGGTTTTAAATAAGTTCTTTTTTTGAATTGCAATACTGCAGCGCGATCTTCGTTTCAGCACGTTCAGCTAGTGAAGTGTGAATGGGTGGGCGCACGCTGTAAAGTCCGTAAGGGAATTACGAACATTTATTTGCCCGTGTGAATGAGCCACCAAAAACACAGACGTCAGGGGGTAATTTCTTAATTACAGAGGTCCAGGGGT
This sequence comes from Leuciscus leuciscus, assembly GCF_965113295.1. Lineage (NCBI taxonomy): Eukaryota > Metazoa > Chordata > Actinopteri > Cypriniformes > Leuciscidae > Leuciscus > Leuciscus leuciscus. Next base: position 20,226,604 of record NC_138725.1, on the reverse strand, counting down.
AATACTAATCCCGTGCGAATAGGGCTAAAGACAGATTAAACTAAGACAAGACTGACAGAACTGTCTGCTGAGAACCCTGACATTTTCTAATCTGAGTAATAAGAGTGTCATATTTCAGGGTCAGTCCTTATGAACATTAATAACTCATGGATCAACCTGCAATACTTACCACAGAGTCACCAGTCCCTCTTCTGTTGCCTGAAACATAATGTCACGGGAAAGTTTATGATCAAACACACACACAGTCTCTAATGCAGATGACAATCAGTTTTTAAAAGAGTCTAGAAGAATCTAGTGCTGTAGAATACAAACATTATTTTTGTTAACTCATTGATTTCTCTTCACTTTTAGAGAAATAAATTTGTCTAAATTACATATTTGTTTTATCAGATGTTTTTGTCTGTTGTTACAAAATATGAAAAACTCACCTGCTCTTTTTTTACGAATCACCCAGAGAAGAGCCAGAAGGAGAAGAGCGAATGAAGCGGCAACAACAATCACAATCACTGAGAGAGAGAGAGTATAGAGAGACACATTCAGCAGGACTATATTACTGTGTTTAACCAAATACATAAAAATGGTTAAACACTGGTTAAAATGGTTAACATTTTTTAAAAACTGGTTAAAATGGTTAAAAACATAAATAAATCCTTATTTATCATGAAGTAAATTGATGCATGTGGTGAATTTATAGTAAATTCAGTCGGAGATTATTACAGTGATGGTCCTCTGAGATACTGTTGTCACTTCAGAAGTTCAGCAGCTATAAAGTGTTTATTATCTTAAAGCTTCCACTAAAAATACTCAAGACAAACTCTGCAAAAATTTCAGAGTAATATTAAAGTTGCAGTCTGTAAGAACGACAGGCACTGCAGTCCAAATTCATAATATCAGAGATCGTAGTTTCCCCGCCTCCTCAGACTCGACGCTCACACGGGTCGCTAGTTTGAGGACACGCAACAGAACGAGCGCAATTGACAATGAATGCCGAGGAGACTTACACACACTGTAAGTTGATGAGTTGATTTATCCGTGTTTTAATAAGCTCTTGTTCATAGAGATGTTTAGATGGATATCGAGGCTTTTTAGGTTGTGATCTGCGATCTCTGACCCAGTTTGTTTGCTCGTTTCCAAGGCTGCGATACACTGTGTTTCCTGCTATCTGGTATCCCAGGGTGTGGAAATACAATTGGCTGAACTGGCAGTGGGCGGAGTCACACAGACCAAAACAAAAACCGACTGAATATAAATAATAAGTAAAATAACTGGCTGTAGAAGTGTTTTTCAGAGAAACGAGGAAGTGAACTAAGCATGTTTCCTAAATATCTGCAAACATATTATGGTATTTTTATGCTTTAGTAGAGTGAAAAAAGTTACATACAGCACCTTTAATACTGACGTCCTCTGAGGTCATTTTCACTACAATATTCCCCCCACCCCCTTGTTGAGGCTGCAACCCGATTGGTCCCTATCCCTAAACTCCGCCCCCAAACCTTACCTTATCATACTGGGCAGTGAGAGCGGACAGCTGTCTGATATACAGTGTTGCCATGGACAACGGTGAATATGAGGAAATATATGATGGCTGAATGCTACAATTGACCAATCAGCATCAAGTATTCCAGAGAGTTGTTTATATGTGCTGAAAGCATCTGTACACTAACAGACTGTACCTCATATGTTCACTAAATGACTGTCATTTTAATATGATTGTTTAGGATTGTCTGGATGAGAATGATGTGTCTGACATTTAATGACAGTTACTTTTTACATTACGGTATTAGTTTTCATGTTTATGATTGTTGGTGATGTACAAGAGAGTGGAATTAGAAAGTGATGTAGATTACAAATTAAACATGGCTTGAGTCAAAATCTGTGATCAGCTGTTCGAACAACGAGTCGGTCAAATGAGGATGATGTTCATACACACCTGGAGTCAGAGAGTTTGCTGTGGTATCTGGAGTAAGTGCTGTTGCTGAAGTTGACGTTACAACTGTTAAAAACAAAATGGAAATAGAAATATATAATATTTTAATGCATGAACACAATATCAAGGCATTTATTTCACAAACTGCTGTAGTCCAGAGCTACAGTATCAGTGCTGAAAGCTGCTCATACTAACATGGTATGAGTTATGTTCAAAATATCAGAGATCGTAGTTTCCCCGCCTCCTCAGACTCGACGCTCACACGGGTCTCTAGTTTGAGGACACGCAACAGAACGAGCGCAATTGACAATGAAAGCCGAGGAGACTTACACACTGTAAGTTGATTTATCCGTGTTTTAATAAGCTTTCGTTCATAGAGATGTTTAGATGGATACCGAGGCTTTTTAGGTTGTGTAGAATCTACAATCTCTGACCCAGTTTGATTGATGGCTGCGATACGCTGTGTTTTCCTGCTATCAGGCATCCCGAGGTGACAAAATACTATTGGCTGAACTGGCAGTGGGCGGAGTTACGCAGACCAAAAACAAAACCCGACTGACAACATGGAAAGTGTAATCCAGAGAGGATTCAGATACTGATTCTAGAAAACTCCACGAGTCGGTCAAATGAAGATGATGAACATACACACCTGGATTCGGAGAGTTTGCTGTGGTATCTGGAGTAAGTGTTGTTGCTGTAGTTGATGTTCCAACTGTTAAAAACAAAATGGAAATATGTAATTTTAATGCATGAACACAATGTCAAGGCATTTATTTTATAAATTGCTATATGTTTAATAAATCCTCACTATGGGCCCATTCATACACCCGCGCAATACAGCGCCAGGCGCGACGCAAGTGTGTTTTGCTAGTTTCAGCCCGACACAGTTTTAATTTTCACGTCCTGCGACACGTTGTTTAAATAGCAAATGCATTTGTGCCCATCTGCGCACCCATGGGCTGCTGGTCTGAGAACGAGGTGTGTGTTCTGGCGAACACAGTTCTCAGTTTTGAGGAACTGAAATACACTGAGCCATTTACCAACTGAAACCTGGTCTAAAGTAAATGGTGCAGTATTATAATTTTTTTTGTTATTTAAAGAGCGCGTTAGTAATGTGCGCCTATAGGCGGGTCAACAACGCGCGTACACTCTGCTTATTACACACACACTCTGCTTATTACACACACACTGCTTATTACACACACACTCTGCTTATTACACACACAGGGACGTGCAGCAGCACACAAACATGCTAAATATTAAAAATAAAAGGATTACAATGTAAAATATTATTATTGTGTACATAAAGATAAGGTGAATCCAGCACACACACACAGCTTTAACTTCACACATGAGCAGATCCGTTTCCTCGCTAGAGAAGCGTTCAGTATTTCCGCTTGCAAATTTTGTCATGTAAATAGCGAATCCGCGATGGCGCAAGCGCAACTGACTTTTAAAGGGAATGGGAGAGGAGACTCTGATTGGTTTATTTCACGTTATGCCCAAAACACACCCATTACTCATTAAGAGAATAAGGACAACACTTTTAGACCATGCGCTGGGCGCACAGATCATTTTTCCCGTCGTTAGCAACTAGCAAAAGTGGATTCAGACGCCCTAAGTTCACTTGTGCCGCGCGCTTTAGACCATGCGCTTAGATCGTTAAAATAGGGCCCTATGATTTTATTAATTTATCATGTGAGTGGCGTGAGTTACACTAGCTGTATATTATGATTATTTTGTATCAGACAACACACTGTACAAGACCGGTCATATGCATCAAAACTCACTGACAAATCTGACTAAAGAGCTTTTTTTGTAGATAATATGTGTGATGATAAAGCAGTCTGTGAGAGCCAGTGCAAACCACTGAAGCGAGAGACTGATGATGTGTGACAGTGATCATGTGATCATGAACCTTGTGTAGAAGCTGCTGCTGTAGTTCGGCTTGATGTCTTCTCAGAGTTTGAGCTTCTGACTGGAGTCAGTGTTGTTGAAGCGACTGGAGCTGCAGAAGATGAATGTTCAGACGCATCATGACATTAACATCATATTTTCATATTGATCATGACATGCAGTTTGTGTTCAATCATCACAGCTTACAGTGGCAGTAGTTGAGAAAAGAGATGTTACTGTATCATTTATTCCTGGTTTATATGAGAGTGAAACACAGTGAGCTGCTTCCCATAAACCTTCAGCTTTCCTGAATCAATGACATTATTAAGCCTTATACAACTGCATACAAATGCATACAAATCCTTATAATTCCCAATATTGACGTCCCTCATGGGTCTGTAATGGGAGATTTTTGATTTTCATTACTTTCTTTGATTTTCATTAACATACACTAGATTGACTACTATGTGTGTTGCTGACTATGTGATATAATGATTGATGTGGAACTTCTGTGAGGCAGGAGAAAGAGGGGGAGAGCTTTGAAGGCTGAAGCCCTGACCCCTAAGGTCAAAGGGCTGTCCAATTTAGGACTTGCAGGCTGTAAGTTAAGCTAAACTAAAGTTCAGTATAATAGGATCACTGGTGGTGTCTTATCCATCTCTGGAGTTTAAAGAACCTTGGAAGATAACAATAACAGAGTATAAAGACTGGCCTGCCCCTCCCTCCTGGTCGCACTTGTTTCACAGACTGTACTGTCTACCTCTGTGTGGCAATTGGGTCTCTTGCAAGACAATAAATTACTTTTTAATGATCATTTGATTTCAGACTGTCTCTTACGCCAAAGATGATTGTTTAGTGAATTAAACTGCCATAACAGGTCATACATGAAATATTGCATAAGTCAGAAGAGTCTATTTTAGCCTAGTATGACCCATAGGAGGTCAATATTGGGAATTATAAGGATTTTTATGCAGTTTATGACGTTGACCACTAATATTTTACAATTGCCAAACGTATGAAGCCATCAGAAAGAGTAGAGCCAGTGTGTGAAAGTTTCCACAAATCTGTCAGTAAAGAGTGTTTTCTCACCTGAATACTTGACAGTGTATCTGACTGAGGTCTGGAGTTGATTTCTGTGAGTAAGCCGACATCTCCACTCTCTGTTGTTATCTTCATTCAGGAGTGTTGTAGTCAGAGTGATGATACAGCGATATTGATCTGATGATGATGATAATATCTGATATCTGGAGTCTGTCTTCAGATCAACACCAGCCTGATTCACCCACAACAGCTCAAATCTCCCAGAACTGACCCGATCATCACAGGAGAGTAGTACTTATAGGACACCTTGTGTCAAAATGATTAATGACTTTGACCTTTGACCTTTTGACAGGTTGAACTTCCGGTGACCTTATGATTGATGGGTTGAACCTCCTTTATGAGGTCATGGGATTAACCTTTGGCCTATCGATCATGGTTTTTGACAGTTAGTTTTGAACTATGACCTAGCTAGTACTAAATCATAGTTTTGACGGTTAGTTTTTGACCTATTTAACTAGAACAGATGTTTGAACTTTGTCCCAGTTATGTGTGTGCGTGTGTGGTTATATGGCTTGTGCCTCCCATTACATTCCTGAGCAGTATATAAATGGGGTCAGTGTGTTCTACATGCACCACCAGAAACATGAGCTACATGAGCATGGATGGTTTATCCTCCCCTCAATCCCCAGATGCGGGGTTGAGCAACAGGATGATGGAAAGTCTGACTATGGCGCCGAGAAAACCTTTAGGACACATCCGTTTGACCAGTTTTCTCCATGAAATTTCGGAATGGACTAAAGCTGAATTTCTGATGTGTAGCGGGCGTGTATTGGGCTACAAATTTCACAAACCAACTCGAGTTGTTACGCTCTACACCACTGATGGCGTCGACGAGTTTCAGCCGGGGCAAGACGCGTGCGTGGTATTTCCTGAAAAAGACTGGACTCTATTTTACAAACGTGTCTGGAAGGATCTGAATGACGGCGGCGAGGAGCCTTTGTACGTGGGGGAGTGGGACGGGGTGACCCCGAATGTCCGGTACCGTGTGGTAGGTGACCATACTCAAAAGAAGCCGAATGATTCTGTTTACATATTCTGCTGTAAAGACAAGACAAAGCTCAACAACACTCGGATGGGGCCCATCCTGCCTAAAGAGCATCAGGATCTGTATGAAATGCAATTCTTGTTCAAGTGGTGCGATCTGGATCTGCTGAGTAGTGTTTTTTCAATCATCAACAAAATGTTCAAATGGTGCGACATGCATGACGGATACAACAAAATTAAAGTGCAGCTGTTTCACCCTGAGAGATGTGCACGCAGCAGTACATACGCTCTGCCGTCCCCGCCCATTTACTACAGCCATCATAAAGCTCGGCGGCCGGACCTTGTCAAGCGTCGTATATAAATCAAAGGCTGAAGCGCTCCAACGTCCCCACCCCTTTTCCACAGCTATCATAAAATACAGCGACCAGACCCTCCCAAGCAGCATTTATAAACCATGGCTGAGGACGACGCTTCAGAACCCGCTCATGTATGCAGCTGCGGTATCTCTTTCGGCAGCATTCTCGACCCTCCCGACGACGACGACGCAACCCTCCATACTCTGACTGACGCCTGTGGACCATCGGGCCTCCACAACGACTGGGCCTCGGCCAAAACTATCAAACGCCGCATAGACTTGGAACCGTGCTTTGAAAACGATTGGGCCCCCGGCAACATTATCAGCCCTGAACCCTCGGATCTCCAAAACGACTCTGGTCTGGCTATCAAACGTAGCTTAGACTGGGATCTGGAGATCGAGTGCGACTGCGGCTGCACTAAACCTTCACCATCCAACAAAAAACATGGATCTTGCAACCTGACTTACCTCATCAGCCCGGAATCGCCCAACGATGAATTCTGCACCAGTCCGGGTAACAATATCAAGCCCGGCATCGAGCGCGCCTGCCCCCAAGGAGGGGTCCATAACGATCGGCAATCGCACGACTCATCTACAATCGACCGGACCCCGCCTCATTCTAATCGTGGCTTCGACGCCACAGACGGATGTTTCAGCGACGTCGGATTCAAAATCATAAAAGCCGCGACCGTGGTTTTGCTGCAACATCTCATCAACGACAAGCAGAAGGACGAGTGCGAGGGCTGTGCGATTAACCATCCTAGCCAGCTGCAACATTCCTGTCTGTTTGACCCTCCCAACTACTACTTCGACACACACTTTGACGAACTTTCAGGCAAGCTGTTTAAACCCTCTTTTCATTCCATCATCTCTACTCTCCTGGAGCGTTGCGGGTTAAAATCTCGACCCCATCGTATTCAAGGAACAGTCGGGACTATTCTGCGCGAATTAAAAGACGAACCATTCATCGCCGCCAAGGTGGAAGAAATCAGGGCGAGACTTCTGGACAAACCCTGCAAGGAAATAGTCTACGACGTCGTTGATCTCTGGGAAAATCTCCCCAATGCGAATGGCCAGTGACCAAACCACCTCCAACATGGGTGCAGCCTGTAGCCTAAAGTGGTGTATGGAATTATTGTTTAAAGAGCATTACAGAGACCAGATGACCGATCTCATGAGCAAGATTATTATGGACGCATCCCACACCGATACTCCGTGTCATGATACTGTGCGCGAGGCAAATCTCAAGAAAAATATGGTGTATATAAGAGGACTGGCTAGCTCATGGGACTATATGACGGACAAATGTGTTGACGGTAACGATCCACCCATTGTAATGATAAAACAGGTTCTAGATATGCTGTGTGAATCACAATCCCCGCTCGGGATCACCGATCTGCTGTGTACTTGTACGTATGTGACGGATGTCTGTATCGAGCTGGCAAAGAAATCAAAAGAATATGACTCCGATGATGAGGACGACGCTGTCAAAATCGTTGAAGTGATTAAAAACGTCGACAAAATTGTCGTAATGTACGTCGATTACATACTAGACAAAAACATGATGGCCTGCCGCGATTTTCTTTTCTGGTTAGATTACCACTGACGACATTATTAATCCATTTTGTATCCTGTAACATCGATGTATAACCATTTTACTTTTTAGTCTGTATGTAACGTCATTATATCCCTTTTGCATGTTGTATTATATTAATCCCGCTATATCCATTTTTTACTTAGAGTGTGTATTTTTATTATATCCCTTTTGCATGTTGTATCATATTAACCCCATTATATCCATTTTACATGTTGTATTATATTAATACCATTTTACTTAGTCTCTCTATGTATGTTTTGTATTATATCCATTTTTACTTATAGTATGTTTACTATCTTCTATTATATCCATGTTTACTATCTTCTATTATATCCATTTTACTTGTGTTATATCCTGTAACGTTTTTAATAAAAGATTGATTCAAACCACTCATATGCGTCATTCTTTCCCAACGGTTGAAACGACAGCATGTCGGAGCTCATGAAAGAGGCTTATTATACGCCCTCCAACCCAGGCTCTTTAGGGGGTAAAAAACGATTAAAAGACGCCGTCTTGAAAGACAGCGGGGTCCGTCTAAGCGATAAACAGGTTTCAGAATGGCTGGCTGGTGAGGATGCTTACACATTACACAAAACAGCGCCTATAAAATACAAGCGAAACAGAGTGGTCGTGTACGGGGTCGATGCTCAGTTCCAGGCCGATCTCGTCGACATGATCGCCTACGCCAAGGATAATGACGGTCATAAATATCTGCTGACGTGCATAGACGTATTTAGCAAGTACGCCTGGGCTCGCGTGTTGAAGAATAAGAGCGGCGCGGAGGTCACTAGAGCGTTCAAGTCTATACTCGAAGAGGGGCGTGTGCCGCAGAAATTGCAGACGGATCAGGGAAAGGAATTTTTTAACAAACAATTTCAAGATGTAATGAAAAAGCACGACATTAATCATTTCGCTACCGCTACCGATTTGAAAGCCAGCGTCGTGGAACGATTTAATAGAACGTTAAAAAGTCGTATGTGGAGATTTTTAACGGCTACAAATTCCCGACGATACATAGATGTCTTACAAGACATTATGCTGGGGTACAACACCAGTTATCACCGAAGTATCAGAATGAGACCCGTGGACGTCGACAAAGTAAACGAGGGTCAAGTGTTTCAAAACTTGTACGGCGATATAAAGAAGACCGAGAGAGCCGTATTTAAATTCAAAGTCGGTGACGTCGTCAGGATTTCTAAAGTGAGAGGTCCGTTCGCCAAAGGTTATGAGCAGAACTACACGGAGGAATTTTTCACCGTATCCTCGCGTATTCCGCGACAACCACCGGTCTACAGACTCAGCGATTATGACGGCGATGTCATCCAGGGGGTTTTTTATGAAAAAGAGCTGCAAAAAATAATTGTGAGTAAAAACAAATCTTTTAAGGTGGAAAAGATTTTAGGTCAGAAAAAACAAGGGAAATCCACGCTTGTTTTAGTGAAATGGCTAGGCTGGCCTTCAAAATTTAATAGTTACATAGATAAAAAAACTCTGCTGGACTTAAAACACCCCGACGTTTAACGGATGAGATCATACGAGCCAAGGACCGCCATGGATGACCACGGGTTCTACGTCACGTTGCCGTGCAATGCATCGTCCACGGTTTACCCCGAAAATCGCATATCCTCCTATACAACCAGGTTAGCAAAAGCTATAGACTTGAAAGGACAATGGGAAGTCGGACTCGCCGAAATCGAATATCCCAGAAGTTGGTACAGCTTTAATGACGAAGATGGTCATTTCATCCTACATACGGCCCCGGAACCCCCGGGTAGCAACCCCTCCAAAGACTCAGATACCGTTTTTTCTAATATTGCGAAATTATACATAAGCGGGGGTTACTACGCAAACATTCGTGCGATCCTCCGTGCTATAAATCAACTTTGCGCACCAGTGGCCGTATTGAATCACGACGAATTAAAAAACAAGGTGTTTCTGGTCGCGAAACCCAACATTTCAGTGAGTTTTCGAGGGAGACTCGCCACTATTTTAGGAATGACGCTAAAACCTCTCGGAGGTTTAAACTATCATAAAAAACCCGATTTTACCGCAAACGTCATCATGTACGCCCCTCATCAATGCGATATCAACGCGGGGTTCTACACATTGTACGTTTACACAGACATCATCCAGTATCAAGCGGTCGGTGATTCTTACGTCCCGCTTTTGAGATGCGTACATATATCGGGTAAAAGCAACGACTCGGTCATTGCTAGATACAACACCCCGCATTACGCATCGATCAGCAAGGATCACATCACCGACATTACCATAGAGTTGAAGGACGATCAGAACCACTGCGTACCATTTTCTTACGGGAAAGTCATCGTAAAACTACACTTTAAACCAAAAAATGGTTTATTATAGACCCGGAGAGACCGCGGACTATGTCAGCTACTACCGAAATCAGGCCGGCGGGGATTTGCCGGGCTATGCCGGGAGGGGGGTTATGTACGGAGCAGGCTTAGGGGGTCTTTTCAGAGGCCTGTTCAGGATGGCTATACCTCTGTTAAAAAGAGGATTTAGCATCGCGAAACCCCACCTAAAATCGGCCGCTAAAAATATAGTATCCGACGTCGTCTCAAACGTATTTACGCGATCGCATAACGATAAAGCTCAAGACGGATCAGGTCTGATGGTCATGGCTCGTAAGAGGATGTCTAAACCACCGGGTGTGAGGAGGCGTGGTCAGTGGGGAAAGAAGAAAACAACACTTGGCCCAAAGAAACGCTCAGTCGTACGTAGAAAGCGTAAGAAGTCTGTTAGTCGAAAGGCGTCGATCAAGAGAGTTGGAAAAACCATTTTCTAACATGGCGTTTTTGCACCGCATGTCGGGAGAATGCATCAAGTCCGAGTTGGACCTATTTACGGTCCCCCTGACGCAGACCGTTATTGAGAAAAACGGCTATTTAGAAGTAGCCCCATTATCGGCCATATCGGACTCTGCCCCATTGGAGTTTTTTATCGCCGGCAACGGTGATGATTATTTGGATCTCAATAACACAATGATCTATCTACGGGTGAAAATCAAAAAGCCTGACGGAGACGATATCCCCCACCCGACAACGGTGGGTCCAATAAACTACCTGGCTGCTACTATGTTTTCACAGGTCGACGTAACCCTCGGCGACCGCCTGATATCTCAAAGCTCCGGAACTTATCCCTATCGTTGCATCATTGAAAGTCTGCTCAACTACGGTAAAGATACGCTGGAATCTATTTTCTCCTCCGGGCTGTTTCACAAAGACACAGCCGGTCACATGGATGTGCATGACCCCGCAGGCCGTAACGAGGGGTTGACGAAGAGATCGACCTACACCAGTCGAAGCAGGGAGGTGGAACTTCTTGTCCCCATACACAGCGATATATTCTTCCAGGAGAAACTTTTAATTAACGGCTTGGACGTTAAGTTACGATTTATAAGAGCGAAAGACGAATTCTGTCTGATGAGGTCCGACGACGTGGCTTACAAATTACATATAGTGGCGGCGTCCCTATTTGTCAAAAAAGTTTCTGTATCGCCGCCGGTGAGACTGGCTCACGCCCAGACGCTACTGTCGACAACGGCCAAGTACCCCATCGATAGGGTCTGTCTAAAATCGTTCTCCATACCCGCCGGTTCTCGTGTTTCGAATCAAGAAAATCTGTTTTTAGGAACGCTGCCAAAGTCTATCGTTATTGGTATGGTCGACAACGACGCATTCACCGGCTCCTACGAAAAAAATCCATTCGCGTTCAAACATTACAATCTGGAATTCCTAGCAGTCTACGTAGACGGTCAACAATTTCCCGCCAAGCCTCTACAACCTAATTTCGATGCCGGTTTGGCAGTACGCGAATATTATCAGCTGGCGATGACGACCGGGAGACACCTTAAAGATCGACCGCTCCCTATTGGCAGGAGAGATTTCCTGAACGGATACACGCTCTACGCATTTAACCTGACGCCGGACGAGGACTGCGGACAGCACATTTCCCTCATCAAGTCCGGGAACATCAGAGTCGAAGCTCGTTTCAGACAAGCGCTGCCGAATACCATTAATTTAATAATTTACGCCGTATTCGACAGCCTCATTGAAGTGTCTAACCGCAGACAGGTACTGATTGATCACTACTGAGAGATGAACACGCTACAACTCACAGCTATCATGGATAAAATAGCATGCAGGACTCATTTTCTCGGCGTTCTACCGAGCGATCAACTACCCAAAAAACCGTTGAGGATCTTACCGTCGTTCTGCGTCATTAATACCCACCCGGCTCGATTGCCGGGTGAGCATTGGGTCGCCGTTTATTTAGCCCGAGAGGGGACCGCTTGTTTTTTCGACAGCTTCGGAAATCCGCCCAACAGCCCCCGCTTTCCAATCAGCATCAATAACTTTCTAGCCGTCAACGACGTCGACGTATTATATTCTGACAGACGCATCCAGGATTATTCATCGGAGACCTGCGGACAGCACTGTGTGTTTTTTCTATATCATTTAGCCAGAGGTCGCGACTATAACCACGTGATGAAACTATACACCGATGATTATATTAAAAATGATAAAATGGTGTCCCTCTTTGTGAAGAGATTGAGACCGCATGTTTGTAATGATAAAATGTTATCCTGCATTCATTGCGTGCAGACGTGTTTGACGTATAAATAAAAAGCTTAAACCATTATATTTCTTATCGTCTTTTATTTATTTAATCATATTAATGCTCACACAAAATCGTTACATTTCCAACCATTGCCCTCGGCTGATAGCCGGCGAGTCTCCGAAATCTGGAGCCAAGCGAGGCGAATATCTCCTCGCCTTTTTTTTATAAGGTCTAACAGGTGTCGATGGGGTGAGAGTGTCGGGTTTACTCTTTAGAGCCGAGTTTCCGAACTCTGGAGCCAGGCGAGGTGAATATCTCTGTACCTTTTTTTTATAAGGTCTAACAGGTGTCGATGGGGTGAGAGTGTCGGGTTTACTCTTTAGAGCCGAGTTTCCGAACGCTGGAGCCAGGCGAGGTGAATATCTCTGTACCTTTTTTTTATAAGGTTCTACAGGTTTACTCTTTAGAGAGTTAATCGTGCATCTGACCTGTTGATTGGGCACCATAGAAAAAGGAATGTTTAATTCGGCAAAGGCCCGTAGAAACTCGGACCATCCTAGAGGTCTCCGGTCATCCCTGACCTTTTGCGGAGCCGTAACATTTTTTAACAAATCGAGCATGTGTGAACCTTGTACGGCTTTACCCCTGAACACAAACTCCCCCGATTCGTTCCACGAACTTAGTCCTTTAGCTTTAGACATCTTGTCTAATATGTATCTGCTGTTTTTCACACTTCTCGATGGCACATTCTTCAGAACTTCGTCGACGACAGCCCCGTCAGCTTTACCGTCTTCAACGTTAGCACCAGTCGATGATTCGTCTTTATGACCGGGATCAAGATCGGGTAACGAAAGCGTTAAAACACCGCTCTCACGATCCCCTTGTTTAACGATGGCCAGAAACCTGCTCAGGGTATGGGTGTAAAGTTTGACTTTTTCGTAAGGATTCAAATCGGTGCGGCGTAAAATATTTCTTATGGCGGCGTCCAAATCGTTCTCCACAGTCTGTTGAATGTTCTCGCGAACATTTTCACTCTTGAGCTTATCCAGTTGATGGTGAGGGACTAAATACATTTTCTCGGCATACTCCATCCTAACGATTTGCTATCAAGCTCGTGAGAAAGGGTACAGCGATGCTTAGGAGCGGTAACAGGAACCCTCCCTTCTGGTTGAAGACTCGTTTCTTGGCCGCTATGCCAATTTTTTTATTGGCTACAAATTTAATATCCGCTTTTCTCTTTTTCAGTTTTTGGTACTGCTGTCTGTTGACCGGAATGACGCCATAGAGAATGTTTAGAGCCACTTCGCAGAGCGCTAAAATGAATTCGTCGGACGCCGATTGTAAAATAAGGCGTCGTTGTTTAGGAGTGGCTTTATGTAGCAGTTTTAACACCGGCAGATGTTTACAAAGTCTGGCGGACATGGTTATCACGCTCTTCTTTTTTTCGGGATATAAACCACTTGACGGTCTGAAAGCAATCCTGTTCTGAGACGGTACTGCTCCGGAGTTTTTGCTTTATAGTCTATCATTAGATAGCCGAAAGGTCGGTCGACCGCGTCGTGATAACACTCCATAAAGTATTTTGTGTTTCCCGGGTACATTTGACGACCTAGCATTGCCACTTGATGAACGTCCCGAGGATTTTTAAACAGGATCATATAATTGGCGTTTAAACTGATGGTTCGGCTGGACTTTCCCTGTGCAAATAAATTTTGCACTATGTAAATAGAGCTGAGATTCCTGTGGTGGCAGTATTGCGTGAACACCCGTTGCAGTTCAACGTTAGCGCTAGCTTGCTCCATGAGGTCGTCCACCACGAGAAGATTAGTGGTGGTAACAGGCAGTAAATCATCATCATTCAGAGTCTGGGGTATTCCTTGTATAAATTTAATGTCATACAATTGAAGTAAATCATCGTACAAAGTTTGCCAGCAATCATACAACCAAACAATGTTTTCAATTTTCTTGGAAATGATATTCAAACCTTTTTCCAACAAAAGTTTTACAAAATAAGACTTGCCACTATTCGAGGGTCCAGAAACCACGCAACTGAAAGGGTGTTGAAGTCTGAAATCAAAATCGGAAACATCCTGAGACCCTCTGTGCATCATCTGATCAGTAGCCATAAGGAAGTGTGCTATAGTCGCTTAAAAGTCGACGTTTATTGTAGACGACCTTAAACCTTTTAACGACTGATTTGTTGTGCAATGTGAGAGACTTTTTATTTCTCACAATGTCTTCCGTCTGAGCCAGGATGTATTTGGATCTATCGTGCGACGTCACATAGCTGTCAACCAGACCAATCAGGGATTCGAGACAGATAGCTCGGGAATTTTTAGCATTCAGGGTAATACCTTTAGCTTTCATGGAAACTTTGCCTTTGGCCGTCTCAAATCCATACGATTTGGGACCGCTCGAGCAGAAGGTCGCTATATAATCATCTTGGTCTAATTCGCTCGTCAGCTCCCCTAAATGATCACCCAGAGGAGGCTCCCAGTCGCCGTCCCTAGACACGAATACGACGCTGTCTGTGTCAGAGTATAGCAGACGGTCGCCGAGTCTATCCATCAATTCGTACAATTCCAGTCGGGCGTGCGCGGTAGTGAAAGCGCCTACAAAAACATTCACGTCGTGCGCCTTGCAAACATCCTCTTTGTGGGGTTTATGCTGGACTAGAGCTACGTCGTCTGAGATGAATGAGAAATACGTCAACGTGTCGGTATTGCCAAAAACAATTCTGGTGAAATCTTCAGGCTCGCTCACCAGAATCGTTTGAGGTAAGTTCTGTCTTAAAGAGAAGCGCCCCCACAAACTATTCAGAATTAATTTAGTGATTGCCCTTTGGGCTGCGTTGTACTTGATTTTTTCCGGATCGAGTTGAATACCCTCTTTTTCAAAATAGTCACGGATGTAAGCCTCTTTCTCTGCATCCGTGACGACGTTCGAAGGGTAGCCCGAGGCTTGTTGTTTCAAACGCAAGAAGGTTTTTACGTATTCGGCAAACAACGTGTCTGACCGTTGTGGAAAATGCCAAACCTCGTCTATCTTGGCTACCGCATAGCCCTTCTCGATGGCTTTTAAAAGCTCGATACTGACCCAACAGCCCGAGAGCGATCTTTCCTCGTCTGTGTGGGTACAGCTCGAGGTCTGGTTTTGGTCCTGGGCGCAGGTTCTACATAGCGGAAACATGAGTTTTCCTTGGCATCTGTAAGGGAGAACCGGGTGCAGTAAGTTGCGGGGAGGGTACACGGTGGCTTTGATAAGTCCGTAATAGTTTTCAATCGGTTCGAAATCTGCGAAAATGATTTCGGGGTGCTCGATCGGGTAGCTTTTCCTGGCCTGGCAGAAAGGATACAGACTGGTGAAATCCAGATACCTTATTTTCTCATCGTCGCTCACTTTGTGGTATAGTTTATAGGCGTTCGTTCGGCCTCCGTAAAGCGCATCACGAGGATTCAATCTCTCTGGGGCGGAATAATTGGCCATAAATTCTATCACGGAGGGATCGGTCTTTTTCATGCGGTTCCATTCGCATTCCCACAGAACCTCGATTTGCAAACCGTACGCGTTCCGCAGAATTTCAACCTTATCGTCAAACTGGTTCCTGAGAACCCCGTAGGGTACTCCGGACAGGGGGTGCGCCTGATGGGGTTCAAAGCGACAGCAGTGCCCATGGAAGATGCACCCCGCGTATTCTAAGCCGTGCCTGACGCCGTCCTGCTCGTAGTAGCCGTCTAAAAAGTACTTACCGATCGATACTTCGCCGTGGTTTACGGCGTGATGAACATCCGCGTTTCGAGTCTTTTTTATATACTCGAGCCATTCGATCGAACCGCTTGAGTAGGACTTATTCTGATGGATGTACGCTTTGTTATGCGTGAGGGCGAGCGTGTTTCTGGCGAGATAATGTGTTTTGAAGACCCCCATCGCGCAGCTGGCGAGCGTCGTGAAGCCAAAAGGGTCGAGTTGGGTGCACTGTAAGAAAGACGCCCTGTATGTCATACATCCTTCGCGCAACAACACGACGTCGTTAACGCCGTAGGCGTACAGTTCTTTCTTGAAGTTAAAGAACTTGCCCTTCACTGTGCTGTACCACGCATCAAACTTTTCTCGGTCTTTATCCGACATGTTCTCGTAGTTGTAGAACTTTTTGTCGGGGTACGGTCCGACATAGTTCTCATTTTCCACCCTGTTGAAAAGATGGGGGAAGTAGCCTTTTTCAGTCGTCGTTAAGTCTAACGCCGCGGGCATTTTGGCGAGAGCGAATGGGAAAAATGAGTAGCTATCGATGTATCGCTGGGCAAAAGCATCATCGTACATCAAGAGTAATTTGCACCCTTGCATTATGACCTCAATCGCGATCCCTGATTTGCAAAAATACTCGAGGATTAGAAAGGCGTCAAATCTGGAGGCGTAATGAGCGATGAAGCAGTAGCCTGTATATCGGGGTTGTCTGAAGTGGTTGATTAGCTTAGCGATGCAGTCCGTACCGTGAGCAGTAAATTTCTTGCCTTTGAATGTGATGGCGCAAACAAAATTAGCCACGTGCCTACCGTTTTCGTAACGCGTTTCGAAATCGTAGAAGATGTATTTCTCGCACGGCTCCTTAGGCTCTAGAGGTTGTATGAAGCATTGATGCTCACCAACGTTCGTCAGACGCTCGCGACAATGCACGCATTTGTCTGGGGCGCAGATGTGTTTGGTTTTCTTGTCGCCCGGTTTAACGGTGTAACGTCTGTTACACAGTTTGCAGTATTTAATCATATCACAGGCGGGGTATTCCTGACCGGGAGGTGTGTTTTTTTTATGCATTTCAAAACAATAAGCCGATTTACAGTACCGCAGGCAATCGGGGCAATGTATGATTCTTACAGGGAATCGGTAACAATTCGCGTCAAAACAGATGTTGCAGACGTGCTTACATCGATGGTTTCTGCGGTCGGTGTAAGATTTGTAGCAAAATGGACACACGTATGGTGAACCGATGAATGCCGTCAAACTCGTTATCATGTAGTAGTGGTCGTTGTGGAGGTACAGGAAGACCGTTTTTGGGTGAGGTTCGTCAGAATTTTTGTACGTTTCTAAAACCATTGCGTTAGATCTGTGAAATACGACGATTTTAATGTCTAGCGCTCGTTCAAACGAGGCTATGTCGCCGAGACCGATTCGGTCTTGGATTGAGAAGCCGATGTTGTTTTGGATGGCGGTAGCCAGTTTTTCTAGCGCACTCTCGGTGTGTTGGGGGTTAAGGAAACGGGCGAGACAGATGGAGAAGCACAAATTATTTGAAATATTGGTGGGGCAGAATAAACTCGTCTTTTTTCTTTTGATCACCTCGTCAACAGCCAGGTCAGTGAGTTTCCGACGACCGCCGCCTTGTCTGCTCATGGATACCGAAGCTTCAAATTCGACTGCGTCGTCGGATAGTAATCGATCGTTACTCTGTAAAACTTTTTCAATTTGATCAAAAAGTGTATCCACGTCGTAATTATTACCGTGAGTTAAAACCCCGCTAACGGGTGTTTGGAGGCTGGGAGCCGTCAATGTAATATTGATCACCGGTGAATTTTGGTCGAATTCTCTTGCAAAATTCACAATCCCACTGAGCATATCGTGTAAGCGGGTATGATAAGAGGCCAAATCTGTAGAGTTAATCTCTCTCAGATTCGTAGTCCTTCTCAACGTCACGCTGTTGAAACGAGGTCGTGGTAAAACATGATATCCGTTAACGTCCCCACCCTCGCGAATCAATCTGTCAATGTCCGTACGGTTTAATCGAGTCTGTGTAGTAGGGTCGACATTACCTGATGCGGGCGATTGTGAAGTATCATTACCGGCAGGGTGCTCTGTGTTGTCAGGATCAGGGTCGGTAGATGGTGGGCTGTTTAAAACACCGCCATGTTGTACAACGGGGTCGTTGTCTAGGCTTAGCAGAGGATCAAACAAATTCATATTTGGATTTACAGCTAATTCAAAAAGATCCAACATAGCAGGGGATTCTAGATTAAACAAATACTGTTCTAAAGAATCGGGCAGTATACTTAGCATTTCAATCTCGTCCGGTGACAGTTCTGTGGAGGATTGGTCTGATTGGCATAAGTCTGTGTCGTCTGACCCGTCCATTTTTAGATTTCAGACCAAAACACGAACTATTACAAAATCATAGAGTTAAAACAAGCATATATATGAAATATCAGAGTATATATATGTAAACAGCATACATGAACTATTACAAAATCAGAGTATAAAAAGCATAAATGACATATTACAAAATCATAGAGTGTACAAAGCATGCATGAACTATTACAATATCAGAGTATAAAAATCAGTGGGTATACATGAAATATTACAAAATCAGAGTATAAAACAAATGAAATATCAGATTATATGCAAACAATGTATAGATGAAATATTATAAAAAACGTGCAATATAAGAATTACTCGGAATACATCTATATTCAATTTGACTCCGTCGTCTCATCTATGATGGTGAGAATAAGGTGATGCAAAATGAGCACCAATTCCCGATGGTATTCGCTCACCATGCGATCATTTCTATCAAACCGCTGTTCAGTCGTTGATCTCATACCATTGACACGACGGAATATTTCATTGGCCAGACCCCGAATAAAGCGATCCTGCACATCAAATCGGCTGCGTGTCTCGAGGTGGTAGGCACGGAGCTCACCGCGCAATGCGTCTAATCTGCTATGGGTTTCGATTTGTCTGTCACTAGGCTGACTGTGCAACGCAATCAATTTGTTGTTAATATCATCTTGTACGTCACGAAGTTCGATGTACTTGTTGTTTATGTCGACCTGTGCATCGCGAAACTCTTGACCTAATGATTCTATCGAATTAATGAGCCTATGCGTCGGAGGCGCATCATCGAATGGTACATCGGCCGACTGAGGCGCCGGCACTTCTTCCACTTCTACTTCTTCCGACGACGGTGAGCAAGAAGGATATGGTGTTTGACCCGCGTTGGTGGTTGACACCTCGCCGCGCTCGCTCGTCCAAGAACTCTGTTCCCAAGCGTTGAGTTGAGGCGTATCCCAGGTAGTCACGTCATCCCCATGGCTTCTACTCGAGTCTGCTGTGTGTAACAAATAAATAAAAAAATCTTAATGGCGTGACTCCGCCGGAGTTTAAATGCAAATAATGAAGATGTTCTTACCATAAAAGAAAGCGGTCTCAGGACTGGTGGGCGGGCTACTTGGTGGTGTCAGACAAAGAGTTTTCCTCTCTGGAGAGCTCTCAGGACTGATCGCCGGGGTAAAACGATAAGTCTTTCTTGGTAGTTCGCCGTTCGGTTCAGGTCGGACCACCGCTGTAAAACGATAAGTCTTTCTTGGTGGTTCGCCGTCTGGTCCAGGACTGACCGGCGGGGTGGGACGATTAGTTTTTCTAGTCTTCTTTCTTGCTGGTTCGCCGCTGGGTCCAGGAAGTGGTTCGTCGTTGGATCCTATTGGATTCTCGACGCGCGCCGGAGTGGAATCAGGTAGGATGTGGGGCCTGTCTGTTACATTGACGGTGGGATCTTCATTGCCATCTTGCGTGAGATCGATAACTGTCTCGAAGCCGGGTTGGGTGATAAATTGTATGAAATCTAAAAATAAAATTTGATTTCTCATAAACATAAAAGAAATCTAAAATTTTGATTTCTCATAAAAAAAAATGTTGGAGATGGATCTTGTTTTACCATTGGCTGCGCTGTCTGGATCAACAGCCCTAGCGGTCACTGTGAATTAAAATGCTTTAAATTTATAAAAAGACAAAATTAAAATACGTTCATTTTAATTTATAAAAAGAATAGTTAATACGTACTTACATGTATTAATAGCGTCAAAGGCTTGCTGCTCAATATTTGAACCTGAGATAAAAAATAAAAAACCCTGTTATGATTTAAAACACACGGTGAGGGTTTTTATGTGCTTGTTTAATGGAGCACACACACACACACACACACACACACACACACACACACACACACACACACACACACACACACACACACACACACACACACACACACACACACACACACACACAGAGAGAGAGAGAGACAGACTGTGACAAAGAAATCATGATGTTATATCATCAAAATCCAGCAGATGGCGCAATTTTCACTATAACAGGGTGTCATAACATTAAACCGCCAGCAGATGGCGCAATTTTCACTATAACAGGGTGTCATAACATTAAACAGCCAGCAGAGGGAGGCATTTCAATGTCATACCATTAAACGGCCAGCAGAGGGAGGCATTTCAATGTCATACCATTAAACGGCCAGCAGAGGGAGGCATTTCAATGTCATACCATTAAACAGCCAGCAGAGGGAGGCATTTCAATGTCATACCATTAAACAGCCAGCAGAGGGAGGCATTTCAATGTCATACCATTAAACGGCCAGCAGAGGGAGGCATTTCAATGTCATACCATTAAACAGCCAGCAGAGGGAGGCATTTCAATGTCATACCATTAAACGGTCAGCAGAGGGAGGCATTTCAATCTCATATCATCAAAATAAAAGTGTTTTTCATACTAAACACTATAGCGCTGATATTAAGACAAATAAAACATCGAGGCATAATCATAATTTGTGATAAATTAATAGAGTAGTTAAAATATCTATCAGCAGATAAAACAGCATAGTTTATGAATATAGCAGATAAAATAAAACATCATAGTTTATGAATATAGCAGATAAAATAAAACATCATAGTTTATGAATATAGTCACTAACAGTAGATAAAATACCAGTGCATGTTTTATTACAGTAATGAATTATACTTGTAATATGGTTTAAAGACGTCATAGCATAATCATAATTTTATGATAAATTAATATAGTAGTTAAAAAATCTCTATCAGCAGATAAAATTCCAATAGCATAATGCATGTTTTTAAAACACTTGTAATACGGTTTAAAGACAACATAGCATACTTTGTTAAATGAATATTTCCATCATCAGTTACAACAGATCAAACACCATAGCATAATTTATATGAATCAGCAGATGAAACTATAATCCATGTTTTAAAACACTAATGAATTATACTGTCTTTTGTATAAACAAACTTTTTAAAAATAAAACAGCATAGCATGAAATGAGAAAATACTCACGTTTATCCATTGTCTTGTAGAGGGTGGCAGATCAGTGAGTCGTCCGAAAAGTTTTAGGGCATGTGTTGGTTGAACAGGACAAATTACATTTATACACTTGTTTCAATATATAAAAATGTGTTGAGTGACCACTAGGTGCCATCCTTGTTCTATGAATGGACCTGTACAATCCGTGGAAAAACAGAGTAAGGTCACCCGTGTCACCATAAATTCGTGGGCACAGGAGATGTTAGACGTGGGCCAACGTAATTCATAGATAGAACCGTCAGAAAAC
Source organism: Leuciscus leuciscus (assembly GCF_965113295.1). Classification (NCBI taxonomy): domain Eukaryota; kingdom Metazoa; phylum Chordata; class Actinopteri; order Cypriniformes; family Leuciscidae; genus Leuciscus; species Leuciscus leuciscus. The sequence continues at coordinate 20,204,760 of NC_138725.1, read as the reverse complement.
TGTCAAAAACATGCTACTCCTTTATAAGATATAATGGTTTTAATTAACAACATCTTTGAAAGAGATTATGATTTGAAGTAAATTCAGACGAGAGTGAACGGTGGCACGTTAATTTACAAGACCCATTCGCACGCACACACACACATAAGGACTGATTTGGAGTGCCGCAGGTCAGAAAAGGTGATGTGAAAACACCGCCTTCAGCTCTCTAAAAAATGTAGAATGGATTTTGTTTATCTGAAACAATTGGTATGAGTAGATATTTTTTTATAACCATTTCATTTATAACCTTTTAAAAGAACAGAATGTTTTTCAACTTGTTAGTCTGATATACACTTAACAGTTTCACTGTTACCTATGGAATGTGGAGGAGCAGAAGGAGGGGGATGTCAGACAGAGAGAGCGCGCGCATAGACACCCACAGACGCGCGCGGCCCCCTCCTCTTGCTGCTGACACACGCGCGCTCGGCTCACTATGTTTTGAGACACGGGTAAGCTCATTCAGGAAAGGAGTATTTTTGTTTTCACCACTTTTAATCATTTGAAAACATTATTACAACTTTTAAAATTTTTGGATTATAGTTTGAAAATCATTTTAACCCTAACAAAACATTGACCGTGTCTCATTCTGATCGTCGATTCAGAGAGAGACCAACAGATGGAGCTGCGAGCCCGTTTCATCCCTGGTAGGTTCTCTCTAAAATAAGGTAAGACAATTTTATATACTTTTATCTAAAACTAAAACTATTGGTTTTAGTAAGCTTTTAAAAGAACAGAATATTTTTCAACCTTAGTTAAATTGCTTTAGATTATATCATTTATGTTATACACTTTTAAAAAGAACTTTAGCATGATAATGATTATATTATATAAAGGATGTTTTACATATGAATGTGAAATAACTAAATGTTTTTTCAACCTTTAATTGTTTTAGATTATATAAAGGATAGAATGTTTTACATATGAATGTGAAATAACTGAATGTCACATATATGAAATAACTGCAGGCACACACATAACTGGGACAAAGTTCAAACATCTGTTCTAGTTAAATAGGTCAAAAACTAACCGTCAAAACTATGATTTAGTACTAGCTAGGTCATAGTTCAAAACTAACTGTCAAAAACCATGATCGATAGGCCAAAGGTTAATCCCATGACCTCATAAAGGAGGTTCAACCCATCAATCATAAGGTCACCGGAAGTTCAACCTGTCAAAAGGTCAAAGGTCAAAGTCATTAATCATTTTGACACAAGGTGTCCTATAAGTACTACTCAGGAGTATACAGTAAATGAATACAACTGACAGGAGAGAGTCACAGAGCGGCCTGGACTGATCTCAGTCTGTGAGGATGAAGATGATGATGATGATGATGATGGAGACACTGAAACTGAACAAAAGACACAAATCACAGACTCTTCAATCATCATCTGAGTTTAAAGGGAGAATCTGCCCTTTTTAAATTGACCACATAATCATAAACTTATCATGAAGAACATGCAGATAAACATCAGCATCAGGTCCTTGTTTCTGTCCGTTCACATATTGTCGGCATTTGTAAAATCCATAATCTTCTTCTGTGACGTTCTTGATGTTCAGAGAGCAGTCAGACTCCAGACTCAGTCTCTCATGTCTCTCTGTGTTCTTCTTTATCCCTCCAGCAATCAGTTCAACTGTTGCTGAATGTCTGAATCTGTTATAGTTCCATGTAGTTGATTTGCAGTCAGAAAGAGCATTATTACAGGACAGACGCACATTTTCACCAGAACTGATGAACACATGATCATCCACTCCACTGATACCTGAAACACAGTATATCTCAGTGACCATTATGATATTAATAAATGAAACCATAAACCATACCAGCATAACAAGCAGAAGATTCAAATCATACAGTCTTTTTCCGGTGTTTGATAGTTAATGCATTCATAAACATTTATGGATAAACCAAATCAAACGCCTCTTTAAGAATGAATAAGAAATACCCTGACTTTGAAACAAATGTAAATAATGTAATATCATCATATCTTGAACTCTTGATGTCAGCTTTGTCATAAACATTACTGGACGGCACAGGATTAGTTGATCCTCCTCTTCAACCGTAGAACATACACTAATAACTGCCCTTAAAAGCTCTTTATCTGTTCTGTGTTTCTCTCTTTCCTTCAAAATCACCCTACTGTGACTTATGCACAGCTAAATACAAAATAACAATTCAAAACCCACAAAGAATATTTGTGGAACAGTTCCCAAAGGAAGGAGCAAAACTCAGGGAAGGTTTGCTGGGATCAGTAGTTCACTCTCCATCCAGACACAGTCGTGATGATACTGTACTTCTGTTCTCTGACCACACAACATCACTTCACTGAGCTGAACACTCGTTGTGTGTTTGATAGTAAGTTTATGATCAATCATGAGCTGAGTTTGGTAAGAAGTTAACAGTGAATTTGATCATGATTAGGGCCCTCTCAAGTAAATGTAACAGAGTTAAAAAAAAAGAACATTAATTCTAATGTTATTCATATTGTCTAATTACATGAAATTAGAAGTGAAGCTACATCAAATGGTGTTTTAGTGCCCCCTAGTGGTTATTATACTGCAGACGTTTGTTATTTTGTCCGCAATTGCGCACCGTAGTTCAGCAGAAATGGCTGACACTTCTGCGGGTGAGCGTGCTTCTCTTCTCTCCTGTTTATTGGGTTTAAAAATGTGATACAAGTGTATTTAATATGAGTTCTTTGAGATGTAAATGTTTGTAGTGATTGTCAACAAACATACATTGCGTTGGATGGGTTTATATGTCCAATGAAACTTTGTTGAGTAATTATTTTTGTGCCTCGTGTCTCATATAGGAAATTAACATGTGCTGCTGCTAATGTAGCGCCGGATGGCTAAATAGTTAATTTACTCTCAATGAGAATGAGTTGTTGATTTTTATGTTTTTCTTTATTTCAGTAATTTATGTCTGCAGTGTTTTCACCCAGTAAATTGATACATTTCGATGTATTCTTCAGACACGATCATCATTGCTGCGGAGAATAAAGATAACAGAGAACCAGAGTCCTGTGTGCGTCGTCCATTTCGATTTGATGACGGTTGTGGGGGATGTGTAAAGGTCACATTAAGAACAACAATCGTTACACTGGTGCCGTGACCCTTTGGATCGCCCTGATCAGCCTGACGCAGATCGACCGTGGTTGCTGCTCATCAGCTGTGGTTATACCCAGATTGGATCTTTTTCGTGGATAAAGACCGTAAACGCATACACTTGCTACACAGCTGAGTGACTGTAGGAGCCGCATTTGAGTTTATTTTTGGTTTCATAATTTACTTATAATTGTCTTTTCTATTGCATTTGAGTGGTACACCTTCTACAGCCAGAGAGGGCGCTATCCTATAAGTTGGAGCATGTAGCGCAGAAGGAGAGACACAAGGAGAAGGCGTGCCAGCAGATACAGTCTTTGACCTCGGCCTGGATCTGCGTTACTGGAGATAGGCCTGTATGAGAAAGCTGAACTCCAAGCGCTACAAAGGAATGTTTAAAGACATTTAAACCAGTTTTCATTTTTGTTTATGTACTTTATATTTATTTGCAATAAATACAGACAAACTTTCAACGACAACACTCTTGGATTTTCTTGGATTCGGGCTGTGAGTCTGACCCCGTGCTCGCATTCTCCAGGTGGTTGGAAACAATAACAGGGGGTTACAGGAAAAACCCAACATTGTTTTTGCCACTACAGTGACTGACAATCACTTTACACAGTTTGAATATGGACTTTTGAGCACACTTATACTGATATTACCATCTTGAACTTTGTGTTTCAGTGTCCCATCATTTTCACTGTTTAAGTCTATAATACATATATATACTAATTTTCTTTATTGCTTGTAAGTAACAGTGACTGAGTTATGACTGAAAAAATGTATTGTGATACCGATATGGATAGGTCATTCATGGAAGCCACCGGTTTTCCCAGAGGGAGGGGTGGTTGGCTCATTGGTGCTTCTGGGAATGGTGTTTTCAATGAAAGTAGCAGTAGAGGGGTGGGTCAGTCAAGGTCTCACACTGACCACAGTGGGGGTCGTGGTTTAAATCTAACTACAAATGATTCCCCTGTTGGGCGTGCCACAGCTGAGTTCCCTTGTACTTCGACACCTAATGCTGAGAAAGATGCTCTAAGCCATCTCACAGATATGGTGGACCAGTTAGGTTCACAGATTGGAGAATCAATCGTCTCAATGTTACTTTCTGCAGGTTTAGTGAATACAAGCAACAACCGCCAGAGCGATTCGATAGACCACACTCGATCGCAGATGAGATCAGAACAGTCTATGCCAATGATAGTACCACAAGTGTCGTTACACATGGGGTCAGAACATGACATGTTCCGTGGTGACAGATCTGACAAGTATTGTATTAACGAGTGGGTTGATAGAACCAAAGCTTGTATAAAAAAGCAGAAATGTCCCATATCGGAGCAAGCTGAGGAAATCATGAGCAGGCTTGCTGGAAAAGCAAAATATGTTGTTAAGATCAGTCTGCGTAGTGATTGCACGCTTGATGTACAGCAGAACCCTGAGCTGATTTACAATATTTTGCTACAGTATTTCAGTGAGACTTCATCATGCCTGCCCCTTGCAGATTTCTATGCTACTCTTCCCAGAGCTGGAGAAAATCCTGTAGACTATTGGATTCGGATCAACAAGGCTGCTGATCTGGCGAATGATGGCCTTCATAGACAAGGAAAGCAACTGGCTGATATGAGTGAGGAGGTGACACGGATGTTCATCAAGCACTGTCCCGAGCCAGGTTTGGCTAGTGTATTCAGATGTAAACCTATTCATGAGTGGAGAGCTAAAGACATACAGAGCAGAATTGATGACTATCAGAGAGAATAGATGGGTCGTGCTGGTGCGTATGTAAAGAGCCATACTTCAGTAGTGCTTAAAGGGTTAGTTCACCCAAAAATGAAAATTCTGTCAGTAATTACTCACCCTCATGTTGTTCCAACCGCGTAAGAGCTTTGTTCATCTTCGGAACACAAATTAAGATATTTTTGATGAAATCTGAGTGCTGGGTCACTCTCCATAGGCTGCTAGGTGGCCCAAACTTGCTGGCCCAGAAAAGTTATTAAAGAGATCGTTAATATAGTCCAAGTGACTACAGTGGCTCAATCTTAAGTATATCAAGCGACGAGAATACTTTTTGTGCGCAAAAACAAACAAAAATAACGACTTTATTCCACTATTCATTTCCTTCTCTCTGGGCCTCGTAGTGTTTTTGCGTAGCGCGTCTGTGTTACACGTCAGACACATGACCAGCGTCGGCCAATAGTGAGCCTACGTGGTGACGTGTAACACAGACGTTCTGCGCAAAAACACTACGAGGCCCAGAGAGAAGGAAATGAATAGTGGAATAAAGTCGTTATTTTTGTTTGTTTTTGCGTATTCTCGTCAAAAAGTATTCTCGTCGTTTGATATACTTAAGATTGAGCCACTGTAGTCACTTGGACTATATTAACGATCTCTTTAATAACTTTTCTGGGCCAGCAAGTTTGGGCCACCTAGCAGCCTATGGAGAGTGACCCAGCACTCAGATTTCATCAAAAAATATCTTAATTTGTGTTCCGAAGATGAATGAAGGTCTTACTTGGTTGGAACAACATGAGGGTGAGTAATTACTGACAGAATTTTCATTTTTGGGTGAACTAACCCTTTAATAAGGAATGTTCTGTGCATGATCACCTTGTAAGATTTCCTCAGTCTGCTGTTCAAGATGCACTGAGTTCTTCATTAATGGCAAATAAATGTGAGCAGCCAGAAATCTCAGTGGAGCCCAGTACTGTTCAACGTCGTTCATGTCCTGATCCAAACCTGCCTGCAGTCCAAACTGTGACACAGAATACACAGCAGCCTGAAAGTCAAGTACTCTCACGTATGATGGAGATGTTGGAGCAGCTGATGAATAGAGTTCAGACACGTGAAGTTCCGGCTCACAGAGGCAGCTCGAGGTCAGCGGCGCTTTGGCAAAAATAACTGTTGTGTATGCGGTGAGTCGGTGACAGCAAGCACAGCACCGTGACGCACTGCATGACAGATAAGTTGTGTTTTGAATGCTTCTCACCTGGACATGCGAAACGTGATTGTCCCAAACATTCTTCTGGCCAGGACGATATGGAGGGAAACTTGTAGACACGTATTTGGAGGGAGGCAGCACGGGTCATTCTTGCATCTCCCAAGATATTACCGAGTGTGAAGATGCATGCCAATTGATTGAAAATAGTGTTGATGAACTAAATATTGTGTATCAGAACACGCATGTTGTCAGGGGACTTGATAGCCTCTTTTATACACCTGTGAAAATCGGAGGAAAAGTGACTATGGGAGCCATGTTGGACAGCGGATCGATGGCATGCACCTTAAATGACACTGCTGAAATGAAGCTGAGAAAAGCAGGAGTAGTTGATGGAAGTAGTGAGCTGAGCACTGATGTAGTCCTTGTGGGCTGTGGTGGAATTCGTGTCAAGCCTAAATCCGTTTTAAATCTGACCATGGACCCAGATAGCAACATTGTTTCGGCCCAGATCCGGCCCACATCTGGCACTTGTGGAATGCGGATCTGGCCCACATGCAGCGTGGAATGACGGCCCTTGTGTGGCCCACTCCTGTTTGCCAGATCTGGGCCACAAGCAGGCCATAGCAATGCCACATGTCAGCCAAGAGCAAAGAAATAAACCAGAACTGGACCTTATCTGAGCCACAAAGTCTGTGTATATTAAATATAGAGTCATCTCATCCTTAACCCTCTGGGGACCAAGCTGTTTTTGGGGCCCTTGAGATGTTCTGACATGCTCTGACATTTGTGCTTTTTTCAGTTATTTATAAACATGTTAATGGCAAAGGTGTAAATTCACTCTATATAGCACAAACAGGCCTACCATAATATGCGAGCAACATGTATGTAGATGTTTGTATTTTTAAGAGAATAATGTTTATGCGTGGTTATTTAAAAAAATAAAAATGAAAGTTGCTGAAATAAGACCACAAAACTCATACAAAATATGTGCCCACAAGACTTTTGACTAATGGATGTTTTCTCTTGGAGTTCTAGCTTCAAAATTATGTGAAAATAGTCTTGCTTTATCGTTCACAAAAAAAAAATACATTGATTTAAATGGTGTAAAACAGGTTTTGCTTGGAAAGCCAATATGCGAGGGGGAGGAGTAGTTTACACCTTAGATTACCCAGTCCCACCCACTCTGCATAATGACTCTGCATAATTAGCCATTCATTCAGGTGTGACACTGACTGAGCCACAATGCAAGGACAAAATAGCCTATATATTTAGAAGAAGACTTATATTGACCATTTAAGATTTTGCTTACATCTATCTTGTAAATATGTTTTGCTATTTTATTAAAAAGGTTACAATTACAACAATAATTACAATTTCAGCAATATTTCTGCAAAAAAAGTACTCTTTCTTTGTAAAAAAAAAAAAAAAAGATTATAGGCCTACATTTTATCATATGTATTCATTAGTTTGAATATAGCCAACATTGGAACATCTTAGTCTATGACTTTATTTTTGACAAAATAGTATTTTATATATATGAGCAGAAAAGCTTATTTGATGTGACAGTATATTCTACAGTAAAAACTGTACCCAAATCTAGTCAACAAAATGTTGTCTTTCATACTTCGCCTGACTGTAACGCAGTAACTGTAACTGTAAAAGCAGTTTATTCTTTCACACACAGACGCGCGATTCATATTTAGGCTAAACAGTCTTTACAAATATGTACCCTTCATTCATCTCACAGAAACGCTATTCATATTATAGAAACGCGATTCATCTTTTCGTTTACATAAGCCTACAACGTTATTCCATAACGTTATTCCACATTAACACTTGAGAAAGGATAACTTAGCCTACCTCACTCCTCAGCGGGATCTGCTCCTCATATCAGCACGGAAAATTTTCTCCATAAGGTAGGCTATATTATGCCTCTTTGTTTACAGCTGATGTGGGGGCGTTTCACAGACTGAAATGGTTCTCAGAATTTGCGTTTGAATAGCACGCGCTCTCCGGGGCGTGGTCAAATTACTTTTGAATGGCTCCTAATGAGCTCGACTGGAGTCGCTCTCTTTTTATACAGATTACAGAAGCTGATAATATTTGTTTTTTATATAAATTACTTCATTTAAAAGCTGCGATCTCAAGCTTTATGCCCGTGGGTCTGTTTGCCTGTTTGACTGAATTTTCGCGGAGTTATAGATAATTTTCGAACGCGTTTCAAATGGGAGTTTACTGACAGAGAGAAGGCAGAAATAGCATCATGTTAGTTTTTCTTTATTTGTCAAAAAGCAAAACACTTTATTTGTATTGTGAGTATACAGAAAAAAAATAGAAACTGAACAGGATCGATTGATGTATTACACGAAAATGAAAGATCAAAATTAACAGAGCATTTTGTGTTTATTTTTCATTGCTAAAAAAAAAAACGAGCAAAACGCGCGGGCGCGTTTTTGGTCCCCAGAGGGTTAATAAGCCTGTTAACAAGCAGAATCCCTGAAGGAAAGAAGAGAACAGAAAAAGAGACGAGCAGAAACACAAGAACTACAACTGACTTTAGACACAGCCTTAGATGAAATCAACTGAAGAGAAAAGAAGACATTAAATCTGTGAAGATCTCAGCATAGGAGGATTAAACAACTCCACAAACAGCATTACCAGCTTCACTTATTACTAACCAGACTGACTTTATTTCTGTCAGACGTCTACAGAAGTTTTTATTGAGATTTAACAGAGGTTTAACTCTAATGTGTTTCATTTAAAGTCACCATAAGAGTGATTAGTGTTTCCATTAGTTGGGCTCTTAACTCTTAGTATAACTTATGTATTTTTTGGCCGCTGTGACAGTGTGTTTGTCAAACACATTTGCAGCAGCAAAGAAAGCTAAAGTGAACCGAGATCAGGTGATCATGGTTACCTGTTGATGATTTTATAATCATCATGAAATAGACTGATTCACTGATGATTTTGGACTCTAACAATTGTGTTGATCCATTAATATTGTCACATCACAAACCCTGTGTTACTGCAGCATGAGATCTAGCAAAAAAGAAAAAAGATATAATAAGAGTTAAGAGCCCAACTAATGGAAACACTAATCACTCTTATGGTGACTTTAAATGAAACACATTAGAGTTAAACCTCTGTTAAATCTCAATAATAACTTCTGTAGACGTCTGACAGAAATAAAGTCAGTCTGGTTAGTAATAAGTGAAGCTGGTAATGCTGTTTGTGGAGTTGTTTAATCCTCCTCTGCTGAGATCTTCACAGATTTAATGTCTTCTTTTCTCTTCAGTTGATTTCATCTAAGGCTGTGTCTGAAGTCAGTTGTAGATCTTGTGTTTCTGCTCGTCTCTTTTTCTGTTCTCTTCTTTCCTTCAGTGATTCTGCTTGTTAACAGGCTTATTAAGGCTGAGATGACTCCATATTTAATATACACAGATTTTGTGGCTCAGATAAGGTCCAGTTCTGGTTTATTTCTTTGCTCTTGGCTGACATGTGGCATTGCTATGGCCTGCTTCTGGCCCAGATCTGGCAAACAGGAGTGGGCCACACAAGGGCCGTCATTCCACGCTGCATGTGGGCCAGATCCGTATTCCACAAGTGCCAGATGTGGGCCGTATCCGGGCCGAAACAATGTTGCTATCTGGGGAGGTTTATGGCTTGAAAATGATTGTACCTACCTTAGTGGTTCCCGGTCAACATGACAAACTCATAATTGGAACTAATGTAATCAAACATATTGTACGACATTTTAAGCAGAGTGAGGATTTTTGGAGAGCTGTGTCAGGCCCTCCATCAAAAGATCCTGAATGTGAGAGCTTTTTGTCCATGCTCGCCGGACTAAATCGCTGGAGAGGAAAAGACATGCCTGAGAAACTTGGGACAGTGAGATGCAATTCGGCTGTTTCTATCGAGCCTGGTTGTCAATATTTGGTGTGGGGGAGACTATCAAAATCAGCTGTTCCATCACCAGGCAGTGCTGTCATGACAGAGCCCACCACTTCTCATTCAATTCCCAGAGGTGTCATGGTGGCCAGGCTTGTCACATCATTGCATAGTGACGGATGGGTCCCTTTGAAGGTGATTAACACGTCAGGGAGGCTTGTGCTGCTGAGACGTAATGCAAAACTGGCTGATCTATATCCTTGCATCGCACTTGAGGACGTCGATAGTGTGGATACAGTCAAACCTCATCTTGTCAGTTTCCCTATGGGTTTGTCAGACTGCGGGGCCCAGTCAACATCTGCAAGTGAAAGGTTGAAATCCATGGGACTGTCGGACCTTGATGTAGAGTCATGTGATGTCTCTGACCAGTACAGGCAGCGATTAGTCAGTTTGATCTTGACTTATGAAGACATCTTTTCAAGAAATCACCTTGACTGTGGAGAAGCTACGGGCTTCGTACATAGAATCCACCCTTCGGATCCCAGACCGTTTCGACTTCCATTCAGGCGGGTAGCCCCTAGTCAATACCACAAGCTGCGCCAGGTCCTGACGGAGATGGAGGAAAAAGAGATCATCCGTCGTTCTACCAGTGAGTACGCATCTCCACTTGTTTTAGTGTGGAAGAAGAATGGGGATCTTCGAGTTTATACTGACTTCCGTTGGTTAAACAGAAGAACATTTAAGGATGCCCACCCTCTTCCACATCAGGCGGATTGACTTGCGGCACTTAGCGGTAATGCTCTGTTCAGTACGATGGACCTCACGTCAGGTTTTTACAATATGCCGCTGCATGAGGATGATCGTAAATTCACTGCCTTTACCACGCCTATGGGCCTGTTTGAGTATAATAGGCTACCCCAAGGTCTTTGCAATAGCCCTGGCAGCTTTATGAGAATGATGAACAGTATTTTTGGCGATCAAAACTTCCTTAGCATTCTGTGTTATATTGACGATCTGATCGTCTTTGGACCAAATGAGCAAGTGGCACTTGATTGCTTGGAGATGATGTTCGGAAGGCTACGAGCCCATGGCCTGAAACTCGCTCCTAAGAAATGTCACCTCCTGAGAGCATCAGTGAAGTTTCTGGGGCATGTAATAAATAAGGACGGAGTGTCTACTGACCCTGATAAGGTGGAGTGCATTTCCAAGCTCAACAGTTCTGACCTGATGGACACGGACGGGAAAACACCATCTCAGAAGAAAATCAGATAATTTTTAGGCATGGTGAACTATTATCAACATTTCATTCCGAATTATTCTGTCAAAGCAAAACCGCTCTTCGATCTTCTCCAAGGCCAGAAGGTCAGGGGACGAAAGAATAAGACAGGGAATGTGTGCCAAAACAGGAAGTTGAGACCTAAGGATTGGACTCAAGCACAGCATGATGCGGTTGAGCAGCTGAAATAGTCTCTGGTTGAGAGTGTTGTTTTAGCTCACCCGGATTTCTCACGTCGCTTCATATTGGCGACAGATGCTTCCTTGGATGGTATCGGAGCTGTCTTGTCACAAGTCCAAGAGGGAGAGGCCAGAGCGAGGCCAGTTGCTTTCGCCAGCAAGTCCCTATCACAGCGGAACTATCCAGCGCACCGACTGGAATTTCTGGCCCTGAAATGGTCCGTTTGTGAAAAGTTTAGCCATTGGCTGAAGGGGCACAATTTCACCGTTTTGACCGATAACATTCCGCTTGCCCATATACTCACAAAGCCTAAGCTTGACTGTTGCGAACAGCGTTTGGTGGCAAAACTAGCCAGCTACGACTTTGATATAAGGTACGTGCCTGGTCCGCAGAATGTCATTGCTGATTCCCTCAGCAGAGTTCATTTTGTTAAGAGTGGGGTGACACAAAGACTACTTCAATTGCCTTATGATACCATGTTGACTGATATGAGAGGGATGTCAACTAACTCTGTGCAGGATGCCTTCAGATGGTCCTGTGGCAATAATCAGGAAGAGAGTGTTGTCCAACAACAACAGTCATGTACAGTCAATAATGATTTTGGCATGGATCATCTTACTGTTGCAAGCTCTGATGTCTCTGCTGTCTTGACTTCACATGTGGACTGGGAACTGTTACACGGGCTATGGCGATTGTGGATCACTTGCCTCAGTTGGTTCCTATGGGCCAGGATACATTGCCACCGTTTTCTGTGGAGGACCTGTGTGAGAGGCAGATGAATGACAGAGTGTTGTCAAGAGTCATGTCTTATGTTGAGAGTTGTCAGAGACCCACAAGACGGGAAAGAGCAGGAGAGCCAGCGGCGGTGCTTCGTTACCTCAAACACTGGGGGAAGTTGATTGTGAGGAATGGTGTTCTCTACAGGGTGTCTCGTAACCAGTCGTCAAGGACGAAGCGTTTCCAGTATGTTGTCCCAGACTCGTTGGTGGATGTAATTCTGAGAAGTGTTCATGATGACAGTGGCCATCAAGGTCAATTCAGGAGTGTTAGTTTGGCGAAGCAGCGTTTCTTCTGGCTAAACATGGAACATAAAGTACGTGATTATGTACGCCACTGTCAACGCTGCATCATAAGTAAAAGTCCTGACCCTAACAGCAGAGCTCCTCTGGAGAACATAACGTCTACAAGACCACTGGAGCTGGTCTGTATTGATTTTTGGTCTGCAGATGCTAGGAATAAATCCATCGACGTCTTGGTTGTGACCGACCATTTCACGAGGCTAGCTCAGGCATTTGTGTGTCGAGACCAATCTGCCAAGCAAGTTGCCAGAGTTCTGTGGGACAGATATTTTTGTATATATGGCCTACCGGAACGTATCCACAGTGACCAAGGTGCAAGTTTTGAGAGTCGGCTGATAAGAGAACTTCTCAGGGTATCAGGGGTGGAGAAATCACACACCACACCTTACCACCCTATGGGCAATGGTACTGTGGAACGTTTTAACAGGACGCTGGGCAACATGATCCGTGCTTTATCTCCAGATATCAAGAGGGATTGGCCGAGACGTTTGCAAACGTTGACGTTCCTGTACAATTGTACGACACATGAGTCAACAGGCTATGCACCTTTTTATTTGATGTTTGGGAGAGTACCACACCTTCCAGTTGATGTTCTTTTCTGTTCTGTCTTGAATGACCAGAATGTGATTGGTTACGGCAAGTTTGTTGAAACGCTTGTTAAAGATCTGAAAGAGGCTATGGTGATTGCACAACAGCATGCCACCAAAGAACAAAAGAGACATGCAGCTTTGTATAACCGTCGAGTGAAGGGGCTCGCCATCAATGTGGGTGACCAAGTGTTGTTAGCGAACAAGGCTGAGAGGGGAAGAAGAAAAGTTGCGGACCGGTGGGAGTCCACGGTCTACACTGTGGTGGACTGCAAGCCTCAAACTCACACTTACAGGATTTTGAACCCTGCCACAGGTCAAGAGAAAGTGGTTCATCGCAATCTCCTGTTGTTGGTTGACTTCCTACCTGTGCCTGAAGTGATCTCTGTAGATTGTCCGGTTCCCCTTGTGAGTGACCCCTGCAGTGACATGCCTTCAAGTTCATCGTCTAGCCTGAAAGACTGCTCTGTCATGTTGAGTGAAGCCTCACCTACACACATGATTGATGACATTGCTTGTGAGAATGTTCCTCTGACCAGTCAAGTGAATGACAATTCTGGTAGAACATTGAGCTGGGTTTCTCACTTACCTGTTGTGAGTCAAGAACCTACTTCGACTGTAGTCTCTGGTGACGTCATAGTTAACCCGACGCCGGAGTCTGCTCCTGCAGTGTCTTTTGGATGGGTATCTGCTGAGTCAGATGATGTAACGGTTGATGTGACTGTCACTGATGAATGCCGTTCTGCTTCAGGAAGCATAGAATCTGAATGCACTGTTCTACCTGGACGAGCTCACTCACAGTCCACTTCTCCTTCTGGTGTGACTCCGAATACTCCTGTGCCATTTGACTCTGGCTCCGTCAGACAGGTCAGATCACGTTTTGGCCGTGTCATAAAGCCAGTTGACCGGTTGATTCAGACAATGTCAAAACAGGCTGTGGTTCAGGATGCAAAGCGTAATGTCGAGGCTGTTTGCAGGTCTATGTTTCGTGCTTTAGCAAATTAAGAAGGTTACTCTCCTTTTATGGAACATTCAATAAAGTGTTTTATTCTCTCTCTTTCTTATCTTGTTTGGACTGTTTTAAGGTCCTTGGTTCATGTTCGAATATACTGTTTTAAGGTCCTTGGTTCATGTTCGAATATACCTGAGGATGAGGGGTACCTTTGGTTGACCGTTGGGGTGCCTCTTTATTCACCCAAATGTTGTTTTTTTTCAATGTATATATATATATATATATATATTTTTTTTTATTTTTTTTATTTCCATTTATTGGTGTATTCAGTGAATACGAGAATTTGGAAGAATATTGTAGAATGTATGTGGACATTCTACTGTCGATTGTTGATATGGGAGCTTAGCGCTACTCTCTTATCGATTCATCCTTATGGGATAATTTTCATATTGACTGTCCTTTTATGGGAGGTTCTTCTTTGACGTGATATGCTTATGTGAAATTTTTATTTTTTATTTTAATTTTTTTACTGTTGGTGTTGCCTAAGTTTCATGTAATTCTGTGGGGGTGAATGTAACAGAGTAAAAAAAAAAAGAACATTAATTCTAATGTTATTCATATTGTCTAATTACATTAAATTAGAAGTGAAGCTACATCAAATGGTGTTTTAGTGCCCCCTAGTGGTTATTATACTGCAGACGTTTGTTATTTTGTCCGCAATTGCGCACCGTAGTTCAGCAGAAATGGCTGACACTGCTGCGGGTGAGCGTGCTTCTCTTCTCTCCTGTTTATTGGGTTTAAAAATGTGATACAAGTGTATTTAATATGAGTTCTTTGAGATGTAAATGTTTGTAGTGATTGTCAACAAACATACATTGCGTTGGATGGGTTTATATGTCCAATGAAACTTTGTTGAGTAATTATTTTTGTGCCTTGTGTCTCATATAGGAAATTAACATGTGCTGCTGCTAATGTAGTGCCGGATGGCTAAATAGTTAATTTACTCTCAATGAGAATGAGTTGTTGATTTTATGTTTTTCTTTATTTCAGTAATTTATGTCTGCAGTGTTTTCACCCAGTAAATTGATAAATTTCGATGTATTCTTCAGACACGATCATCATTGCTGCGGAGAATAAAGATAACAGAGAACCAGAGTCCTGTGTGCGTCGTCCATTATGATTTGATGACGGTTGTGGGGGATGTGTAAAGGTCACATTAAGAACAACAATCGTTACATAAAGTCATGACAAAATAATGCATTAACAAATAATTTAATACAATATGATTAAACATGCATTAGGAGAATATTTGTATTACTTTACACCACCAGTACAACAAAACAAACAAACAAAAGATAAAGGTTATTTGTAGTTCTTTTATTATTTATTAACATCATTAAACATAGACTCATCAGTCAACATGTATTAGAGTAAAATGCCAGCATTACCGTAGCAACACAACACGCGGGAATGGGGGTGTTTCATTAATAATATTATTATAATGGGCCTACCCTTTTATCCTCCTTCTCTGGGCCAGCATCCTCTAACCTGGCCTTTTTAGGGGACTCTCCTCTCAGGGTGAATGAGCTGACATCTTTGAAAGACAGATGCAATGATTAATGCATACATGGCCAGGATATAATTATAAAATATATGATTTTAAAAGTGACCTATAACACCGACTATGCAATACACTTTAATTTATTTAGTGCTAATAAAATTATTAAGCCTATTTGGAGAGAGAGATGTTTATAATGTGACAATATGAAAAATATGACTAGGCCTAGACTACTTGTTCTGAGCAGGGGCCTGTACCATGAAGGTAGCTGAACAAACTCGGGGTTACAGGATTAGTTTTGAGTTGACAAAACCAAACCGATGCAATCAGGCTTTATTGGTACCATGATGCAGCTCATCAACTTTCTCTGTCAACTCAGGCTTTGATCCTCAAGCTATGATTACTCCACGCGCGCGTGCACATAAAAGAGTGACGTCGACACTGAACAACCAATTGCGGGTAGAGTGAGAGCGATATATTTTTCCGCGGAGGAGCAAGAGATAATCATTCAGAATTACGATGAATTTAAATATGTATTTCAAGCTCGAAACAATACGGTCTCTGCTGCCAAATCAAGAGAAGACTGTTGGAGAAAGATTGCTGATTGTTAATGCGTAAGTTAAACAAATACGTTCTATATTTATGTAAAATTATGTAGGGTATGTATGTATGTGTAGCCTATGTATGTGTAATATAGCCTATAGCCTATTTTTATATTATATAAAAAATGTGCATGTATGTACTAAGAAAGATTAATATTCATTGATTTTTAGATGCAACCCCAACTCCAAATGTTCTTGGCAGCAGATAAAGACAAAATATAAAAATATAATTCAAAGTGGTGAGTATTTACCACAACCTTTTATTACTTTTGTGAACATTTTATCACAAACACTTGTTTGCAGCAAACAGAAATAAAGAATTAAATTCAGAAAACCAGAATACACTGGCGGAGGAGTTGGCTCTGAGTAGGCAATAAGGGACGGACGATTATGGATGGGATAACAGGTGCTGTACAATCTGACCCTGGTGCTGGCTCCTCTAAGCAAGTAACACTGGGTACGTGTGCAATACATTACTACTTTAAGTTTTAAATATAGCTGACTATGTTCTGCAGTAGAGGGAAATACAGTGTTGAAGCCAGCACACATACACACAGTCTCCCACACAGAGGTCAGTATGCAGCAGACAGAACACCAAACATAACCTGCTTTACAACAGTTATGCTTTACATTGGCCTATTTTTATTTATTAGGGTGGAGGAAATGAAGACACTCTGTCTGTGTGTTCTCAGACAGTTGCTGATGTGAATGCACTGGGCTTTTTATTATGGCAAACATTTGAATGTGTGGCATAAAAAAGGGACTGGCCCTTACACATCTTTTATTGTAGGATTTTTCACAACCTGCCCCAGAAACTGAGGCCTCTACCTCAATGGGCTTCAGAAGAAATGTGTAAGAATTTAAAACCCTTGACATAAATTACAGTCAGTCCTGTGTTTGTAGGAAGTCAAGGAACTTTTTGTGATTTTTGATGAGCCTCCAAAAAACTTGTAATGATCATGTTTGTGGTGGAATTATGTTTCAGTTGGAAACAGACTCAAGCCGCGTTTCCACCGCAGGAACTTTCCCCAGGAACTAGGAACTTTGGGCTGGTACTCGATGTGTGTACACCGCAGGAACCAGGGTCTAAATGAAGTTCCGGGTAAATATTTCCCCCTCCGATAGTCCCTGCTCATGAGGTAGTACTTTTTCAAAGTTCAGGAACTTTCAGGGGTGGGACTTCTGCGCTGCACAAGCTGATTGGTTGTGTTCACGCCGCATTTTGGTTGGATGACTCAGCATTTATTTATTTTTAACCTCCCTTTTTTAAAAATCTATTGCGGTTCGTGTTGTGGCTTCATGCAGTAAGAGTTGTCGGTCTGCAAATATGGAATTTAATAAAAAAAACTGGTGGACTGGCGACGAGTTTCAGGCTTTATTAAGGGTATTTTTGGAAGAGGAAACTTTCTGCGCGTTCGTCCCAGCCATCTGACGGTCAATGTCCGCAATAGCTGATAACATACAAATTTTATATCTAACGTTAACATTACGAGCTTACTGAACACGCTTTGTCAGTGCTCGTCTCTTTTCTGCCACAGCTTTTATTATTAAGTCATATGTTTACACATTGTCATCTATTGCAAGGCACTCCAAACCATGTTACAAATTTACTATAACAGGATTGAAATAGCGCTTTGAGGTTAGTAACAAACAACTATTTACAAGACTGTCACTATTTATGATTGATAGACGGGGTTCAAGCTTTTTTTTTAAGCGTATTTGCGAAAGAGGAAATGTTTGTGCGTTCGTCCCAGGCATCTCACAATAACTGATAACATATGTAGTCTAATTTTATACGCATACGAGCTTTCTGAACACGCTTTAGTATCAGTGCTCATCTATTTTGTTTTGTTAATTACCTCGTTAGTAAACCAATACATAACTGCAGCACAGTTTGAATCTCCTCCATACTTATTACTGTCCGTCGCAGACTGGTAGGAGCAGTTGCGCGCAGTTTACCTTCCCGGTACTTTAGACCGCGGTGTAAACGCAGAAAGCAACCGGTCTGGGGCAAAAAAAAGTTCCTGGGAAAAAGTTCCTGGGACAAATTGTTCCGGGTAATTTCGGTGG
Source organism: Leuciscus leuciscus (assembly GCF_965113295.1). Taxonomy (NCBI): domain Eukaryota; kingdom Metazoa; phylum Chordata; class Actinopteri; order Cypriniformes; family Leuciscidae; genus Leuciscus; species Leuciscus leuciscus. The sequence goes on along the minus strand of NC_138725.1, from coordinate 20,186,489 downwards.
AAACGCGGCTTCAGTCAGGGACTCAGGGCCCTGTACAAAAGGAGTCTTGAACTAGACTGCATACTAAAGGAGACTTGAAGATGTTCACTAAAGGAGCTGACTGTGAGCTGAGGAGGCTCCAAACAAAATCAAACAGCTTGATAAAACTGATCTCAGTATGTATATAGTTATATTTTATATATATATATATAAAGTATAACTCATTTAACCAAGTAACACTTTAGTATGAATATTTATTAATGCAACTTTCTCTTGCTCTCTTTCTCCCTCCCATCCCACAAAACGCCTCGGTTACGACTGTAACCTCGGTTCCCTGAAGAGGGAACGAGCGTTGCGTCGAGAAATGACGCTATGGGAACGCTTTGCGTGATGACGTCTTGAAGCACATGTAAAATCAGTCCAATGGTGTGGCGGAACGTCAGAGTCGTACCAGGAAACAGAGTCGTACCAGGACGTCACGTACCAGGAAACTATAAAAGCCGGCCCAAAACAGAAAACGAAAGCTTCGTAAAAGTCTGAAGTCGAGCTGACAGGCATGAAGGAGATATGGCAGGGCGACGCAACGCTCGTTCCCTCTTCAGGGAACCGAGGTTACAGTCGTAACCGAGGCGTTCCCTTTCAAGGGAACTCCCGTTGCGTCGAGAAATGACGCTATGGGAACGTCTATACCAACGCCTCCATAGCTACAAATGTCTGTCCTGTGTGAAATCCGTAGAGCAGCACTAGGAAGACAAAACATGAGACCCTGGAGCAGAGTCTAGATCCAGAGAGTAAAACCTGACGAAAGTGTGCGGTGAGGACCAGCCTGCCGCATCACAGACGTCCTGTAATGAAACTCCTGAAATAAGGGCCTTAGAGGCCGCCATACTCCTCATCAAGTGCGACCGGACAGCCAAAGGAGAAGGCTGCCCAGCCGCCTCATAAGCAAGTGAGATAGCCTCGACCACCCACTTGCTCATCCTTTGCTTAGACACCGGGCCCCCTTTGTTAGGGGACCCAAAGCACACAAATAATTGATCACTTTTACGCCACAGGGCAGCTCTGTGGACGTAAGCGTCTAACGCCCGCACAGGGCAAAGCAAATTATTAGCCTCCTGGACAGCATTTTGAAAGGGAGGAGGACAGAAGGCCTGCAGAACAACAGGTCTGACCACATTAGTGGGGACCTTGGGGATATAACCCGGTCTCGGATGAAGGAACGCTTTGACCATACCCGGAGCAAACTCTAAGCATGACGGAGCAACCGACAATGCTTGAAGATCCCCTATTCTCTTGAGAGAAGAAATAGCCAGAAGGAAAAGAGCTTTCAGAGTAAGAAACTTCTCAGGAACCTCCTCAATGGGCTCAAAGGGGGCCTGGGATAAGCCTTGTAGCACAAAGGACAAATCCCAAGGTGGCACCCTAGAGCGAACTGCAGGCCTCAGCCTCCAAGTGCCACGAAGGAAACGAGATACCAAGGGGTCTTTCCCCACAGACATTCCACCCAAAGGAATGTGGTAAGCACCTATGGCCGCCACATAGACCTTTAAAGTGGACGGGGTCAGACCTGCAGTGAACCGTTCCTGCAGGAACTCCAGCACTGTACCAATTGGGCAGTGGACTGGATCCAACCGACGGTCACTACACCAAGAAGTGAATACTCTCCACTTCAGGGCATAAAGTTTCCTCGTGGAGGGAGCTCTGGACTGTAGAATGGTCTCAACAACCTCGGTTGAGAGACCTGACTCTATGAGCTGGGCCCCCTCAGAGGCCAAGCCCACAGGTTCCACAGTTCTGGCCGAGGGTGAAATATCGAGCCCTCTGCCTGGGACAGAAGGTCCCTCCTGACGGGTAACTCCAGAGGATGCCCGTCGAGGAGGGACACAAGATCGGGAAACCATACTCTGCCCGGCCAGCGCGGGGCTATAAGAAGTAGATGGACCCGGTCCCTGCGAACTCTTTCCAGAACTCCCGGGAGCAGAGCCACTGGGGGAAAGGCGTACAGACGTAGCCTCGGCCACGTCTGTACCATAGCATCCAGTCCCAGAGGAGCTGGATGCGTGAGGGAGAACCAAAGTGGACAGTGAGACGTCTCTCGAGACGCAAACAGATCCACTTGTGCTTGGCCAAACTCCCTCCATATCAGCTCCACCACCTCGGGGTGGAGCCTCCATTCCCCGGGCCTCGTCCCCTGCCTCGACAGAGTGTCTGCTCCTATATTCTGGACCCCGGGGATGTAAGCTGCCCTGAGTGACAGTAACTTCCCCTGGGACCACAAGAGGATATGGCGTGCCAAGTTGGATAACGGGCGCGAGCGCAAACCCCCTTGGTGGTTGATATAGGCGACTACCGATGTGTTGTCCGTATGTACTAGCACATGGTGCCCCCTGAGATCTGTGATAAAGCTCCTCAGAGCCCGGAAGACAGCTAACATCTCTAGGCAATTGATATGCCAGGAACGATGATGGTCTTCCCACAGACCTTGAGACGAGCGACCCTCCAGGATCGCTCCCCAGCCCGTGAGGGAAGCATCCGTCGTTAGCAGTTTGCGACGACAAGGAGCTCCCAACACTGGGCCCTGGGACAGGAACCAAGGCTTCTTCCACATAACCAAGGCACGTAGGCATCGCCGCGTGACCTTGATTGTGCGAAATGGGTTGCCCCTCGGGGAAAACCCCCTGGTCCTGAGCCACCACTGCAGGGGCCTCATGTGTAGCAGTCCAAAAGGTATCACGTTGGAAGCTGCTGCCATGAGACCCAACAGTCTCTGAAACTGTTTGACAGTGAGTAGCTGGCCTAGCTTTACACTTTTCACAGCTGCAAGGATGGAATCTATCCGTGGCGGTGACAGGCGCGCCTGCATCGACACAGAATCCCAAACCACGCCTAGAAAAGTGGTCCTCTGTAGTGGAGAAAGCACACTCTTCTTGGCGTTCAGCCGTAACCCCAACTCTTTCATGTGGGCGAGAACAACATCTCGATGTTGAACCGCCATCTGATGCGAATGAGCTAAAATCAACCAATCGTCGATGTAGTTCATAATGCGAATACCCTGGAGGCGCAGTGGCGCCAGAGCTGCATCCATGCATTTGGTGAAAGTGCGGGGTGATAAAGCTAGGCCGAATGGAAGAACTCGATATTGGTATGCTTTGCCCCCGAAAGCAAACCTCAGGAACTTCCAATGACACGGACGGATGGATATATGGAAATATGCGTCCTTGAGGTCTATCGTGACAAACCAGTCCTCGGACCTGATCTGTGGCACGATCTGCCTCAATGTTAACATTTTGAACTTGAGCTGCATGACTGACTCGTTCAGAACTCGAAGATCTAAAATGGGACGCAATCCCCCGTCCTTTTTTGGAACTATGAAGTACCGGCTGTAAAACCCGGTTTCCCTGCTGGAGGGAGGTACATATTCTATGGCCCCTTTCTCTAACAGTGTGTTCACTTCCTGTTCCATAACCAGAACCTGCTCGGGGCCCACCACTGTGGGCAGGACCCCCATAAACCGAGGTGGGCGTTTCTTGAATTGTATCTGATACCCTTTTTCCACGGTCTGCAGGACCCAATGAGAAACATTTGACAGTAGCTTCCACGCTGTCAAAGATTCTACTAGAGGTACCAGCCTCTCGAGACTGGTTTCTGGATTTTGTTGCTGTTGAGTAGTCGGTTCGACGCCCTGTAACTGCGAACCGGCAGGGAACGACCGAACAGACTGCTCTAGCACCCTCCTCGGAGGGGGCGGGCATCCCGAGGCCACTACGTTTCCGGGTGGACCTTGAGATATGTGCTCGCCAGGGACCGCTGCGCCCTGTAACACCAGAGGTGGCAGGGTTGGCAGAACGGTCCCCTGAGGGTACCGAAGAGAGACGGGCACCGTAAAATGAGGTGTTAACCGCTCGACTTCGGGGGGGACTACCCTCATTTGTCCTGGGTCCTCGGACATCAGGACTTTTTCCCAGCAGCCTTCTTGGCGGTAATAACGGTCCGCAGATCCGTTCTACCCCTCGAAGACTGCTGGGTTTGAGCGCGCCCTCCGTGTCCCCGAGGTTTTTGTGGGGGAGCACGGGAGGAAACGCTCTGTTTCTGAGTGGCACGGTGCTCAGCGCTCTTTTTAGAGGAGTGAGGCTGCTCCCGCTCAGCAGCCTCATAGAAAGAACGGCGGGGGAGGAGTTTTTGCAATGCAGCTGCCTGTTTAGCAGCTTCCTGAGATTTAGCTACCGCACTGTTTACTGCATCGCCAAATAAACCCACAGTGGAAACCGGAGCATCTAAGAGAACATGCTTTTCTTTCTCTTTTATATCACTCAGATTGAGCCACAGATGCCTCTCAGTGGCCACCAGGGCTGCCATAGACCGCCCGATTGATTTAGCGGTCTCCTTGGTGGCCCTGAGAGACAAATCTGTGGCTCTGCGTAGTTCAGCCACTGTATCGGGACCAATTCCCCCGCCCTCCTCTAAATCCCCCAATAATTCTGCCTGATAGGCTTGCATAATGGACATCGTATGCAGACACGCTGCTGCTTGACCAGCGGCTGCATAAGATTTATGAACCAGAGATGATGTGTATTTTACTGGCTTAGAGGGAAGTGAAGGAGCTTTCAGGGAAGATGCCGTTGCTGGAGAGAGATAGCTCGCAAGCGTCTCCTCCACCTTCGGCATCTCCCCATAACCATAATCTTTATAATTCTGAATAGATGAATAGTGAGATGTTTGTGGTGCATACACTCTGTATGAAACCGGTTTTCCCCACGATCTCGACACCTCGGTGTGGAGATCGGGGAAAAACGGAAGGCTTCTTCGCTGAGGCTGAGCACGAGATGGCAGGAAGCGTTCGTCGAGCTTACTTTTCGAACGAACGTCCTGCCTATCCTCTGGCCACTCAATAGATAGTCTGTCAACTGCTCTAGTAATAACATCGAGCAGTTCCTCAAACGCATGAGACTGAGGTGGCGAATCCTCAGACTCAGCTTCAACACTCACAACATCCAACTCCTCAGAGCTGGACAATTGCAGTATTGGTGCCTCTGTCAGGGGGGAAGAAACCGCAGCGCGTGCTTCCGCACCCTGATGAGAGGCACTGGATCTGTCAGATTGATGCTGAGATAAGGCAGAGCCCGTCTCAACATCCACTGACAGATCCATTTGCGAACCCCAGGTCTGAGATCGCCGCCGAGCCTCAGCCGCGGCGGGACCCGAGCCCTGGGGAACGTGGTCGGGATTGAACCGAGCCAAACGGGATCGGAGCGTACGCAATGGAAGCGCACAGCAATGCTCACAGTCACCACCCTCGAGTGCTGACTGGGCATGCTCCTCTCCCAAACAAACAACACAAAGAGTGTGTGTGTCACCTCCCGTTAAATAACGCGGGCAGGGATGGACACACACTCGATACTGCTGCTTGCTCGCCATAACTGAATCAATATATATATATATAAAGACAGACAACACCAAATAACAAGGACAGATTTCAACACAGAGCGCAACTGAAGACTCAGAAAGCTTTCGTTTTCTGTTTTGGGCCGGCTTTTATAGTTTCCTGGTACGTGACGTCACCCGCCTCTGACGTTCCGCCACACCATTGGACTGATTTTACATGTGCTTCAAGACGTCATCACGCAAAGCGTTCCCATAGCGTCATTTCTCGACGCAACGGGAGTTCCCTTGAAAGGGAACCAATAAAACAGTTTGAGACCTATCTGCAGTTTCAGTGTGCTTTTATTAAGTGTAATATTGTATGGTGATTGCATCTACATCTGGACCAGCTGGATGGTCAAGTGTGATCGGGTCAGTTTCATCGGGGAGAAGCTGGTTTTGTGGTGTCTCTCGCTCCTTTCTACTGGTGGCTATATTGTGCAGAATGGCACATGCAGCCACTATCTGTGATGCCCGCTCTGGTGACTCTGATGCGCCGAACACAGTTGAAATGTGCCTTTAGGATGCCAAAGGTCATCTCTATCTTCACTCTGGTTTTACTGAGGGCCACACTGAAGGGGTCTGAGGGTCATGATAGGGGGTTATTGTGTAGGTTTTCTATCTCAGTTCAAATTAACAGTGTTGTGTACTGTACCAAATTTAACTTGCTTTCCTCAAAGTGCTGACACAACACAGACTCATGGAAAATTTGTGAGACAAGCACTGGAGCCAGGCCATTTGGCATCCAAACTTGATCATATGTTCATGACCACAAGTCGTCTGCAGATGAAGTGTTTAGTAGATCATTGTTATATCTGTTAAAGTTACTATTAAAGATTAATCTCACAGAAAATAATAATCTAACATATCTCTACCTGAACATTATGACTGTGATAGGACTTCCTATTAACACAATCTGCCTCATGTTCCCTAGAGCAGTGGAGATTGGAGCAATAGACTGCATACATGTTGCAATGACTTGGGAATCCTATCATAAGATTAACAGAATAATAATAAAAAAGATTCAAAATAATTCTTAACATGTATTATATTGTATAGTAAATTTGTGAAATTTGGTTTTTTTTTTTTTTTTTAAACAAGTGTTCATGTGATGTCACCCTATCAATATATCTTACTGGCAATTTTATAAAAGCCCTCTTTTATAGACATGGTCGATAAATGTCCGGGGAACACTATTCATGAAACTTTTCATGTACTCCTGCAGAGCGATGACCACCTTGCGAATGGTTTGACAAACATATGTTTTCCCCGAGCTTCTGTGCGTCACCCACCGTGCAAGAATGTACCACTTGCAAAAAAAAAAAAAAAAAAAAAAAAACGCAACGCAACGCAATACAATACAATTTGCGGCACAGTAAGTGCATGAATTCGACGTGTTAAATTCTTTATGTGCGGCTCAAGAAGTTCGCAAAGATAAGACATTCCTTCCGCGGAAAATCTGTATCTTTCATACAAGTAACTATCAGTTAAGGCAAGGGGATTTTGTCTGACTAAAAACTCTTTCTCTACGAAGTGCTCGTCAAACAATTTGCGCTGAGATGTCCACCGGATTTGGAAGAAAAGGTGAAGTCATTGCAACAGACACTTGGAGTAAGTTACGTCACCTATATGTTTCTTTGCTCTCAGCTGATTGGTCAAACTTCAGTCTGAGATCTTGAATCCAGAACATAACCTGTCCCCGAGCAGGTTAGCCGTGCAGCATAAGATACCATGGCAACGAACACCGATTAAAGCCGAGCTACTTTCATAGTACCTAAAACCCAGGGTTGGCGGAAACTAAGCTGAAACATAGCTGGCTAGCCACCTAATCCGGCTTCATGGTACAGGCCCCAGGTGTTGTCAGTGAACAGGCTGTAAAACTGTTGGTTAAGTTACAGACACTCATGAAAAACTGATGCTAATTATCTCGGAAACATTCTCTAACAGCAGTCAAGTTGTCACTGTTTGTGTCAAACAAGTTGTGAATTTGTTGTAACATTAAAACAGGAGATCATGACTGATTGAGGGTAATTTGTTGGATTTTGATTTGGATACTTTGAGGGAAGTTAGTTTGAGATTTTGTTTATTATTCGTTTGGTTTGTTATTTTGGGCCTTGGGTCTTCCGGAAGTTTACACACCTACTGGTTTCTGTTACTCTGACAATATTCAATCTTATATACGTTTATTTTCCTTATCTTAATAAAACGTTTACTTGAATTTTGTACTCTTTTGTATCTTTTGGTCTGACGACTGGGCGTGGGAGTCATGTCTAAGTATTGTTGTTACGATTTAACCTAGACGGATCGTAATAGCTGCGTTCCACGCACTTGCGAACTTCCCTAAGCACTTCCCCTCGGGGAATCCCTGCCGCCATTTTGAAGTGCGTTCCACTTCGTGAAGTGGACGAGGGAAGTTTATATGGACAGACCCTCGTTCCCTCGATTTTGACAGAGGGAGCGAGTCTACTTCATATGTACACTTCAGGCACCTATATGTCCCACAATGCAGTACGACTGTGACGTCACCACATATCTCGTCTAATCACCACCACAACAAACAACTCTATGATATTAATATTAATTATATTAATTATATATTTTTTATTTAAAACAACCCAAACACATCTATATACATTTGGATGCTGCATTAAACAAATTCTTAAAGGGGAATTTTTAAAAAAATAATAAATAAACTCCACAGCTGATTCCAAGTGATCAAGGGCTTAGGATGTTACAATTCAGCCCGCCGCAGTTTCCGCCAGTAGTGGGCACTCGTGCAACGTAAGCAATGACGTACATCCGAGTGAACGAGACGGAGGAAAGTTAGCGAGTGAAAGGCATGACAATTTTGGACTGGAACACAGCCTAGGAAAAGATGTTGATGTCATTTTCACGCAGCTGACACGCAACAGAAACGCCACGCTCACGCCACGCAGCCAGTGTGTCGCCGGCCTAACACGCCGAGAGCACCTATAGTGCGCCACTAATAAGTGTCTCACCAGAAACAAACCCTACATACTGTAGTTCCAGGAAGAAAAGTAGTTATGACTAAATATTTCTGAATAATTAAAATCAGAAAACGGTTTAGATCAAATTCAATTTATTAGTGGTAGTTATTAGTCTATTTTCCACGTTTAATTAGAGTATAGATCTATTAAATTAATGGCAAAATAATCTTACACCGTTCTAAATATTTGTCATGAATAGGTGCTCTCGGCGTGTTAGTTGTGTTGTTATACGGTAATGCTGGCATTTTAATCTAATATATGTTCACTGCTTTGGTAAACCGAATTGATAATTAAAGTCATGTTTGCATGAGTTTTAAATTGGGAATTTTCCAGGAAGTTATGTACAGTAATTAACTGTTTTGTTTTGTTTTTTAATTGTATATTCTTCAATTAACTTGTGTACGTGGCATATTTGATTGTAAATGTGCCTCGTGTGTGTCTTTACAGGTATGTTTGGGCGTTATTTTGAGTCTATATGTTTAATGATGTAAATAAATGATAAAAGAACTACAAATAACCTTTATCTTTTTTTTTTTTTTTTTTTTTTTACTGGTGGTGTAAAGGAATATTATTATTATCAATATTCTCCTAGTGCATGTTTAATCATATTTTATTAAATGATTTGTTAATGCATTATTTTGTCATGACTTTACTTGCCCAGTCAACACTTTAGTCACACAGTGATCTCACCATGTGGGCACAAGGTCATCAATGTGAGTCACAGTGAGCTAAAAGTGTAACTCTAAAAGTGTAACTCACAGCGCACTCTCTGTGGCCACAATATGAGCTCATCCCAGATAGAAATGTTGTTGTTCTATCAATGTTGTTATGTTCTTGTAATGGTTTCTGTAGATCATTTTATTTTTGTTACCAGAATGTTCTCCTAAAGGAAGGATAACACTCTCTAATGCAACAAGAATGCAGCTCAGTTAAGTTGTTGTTGTTGTGACTTTTCCAGAAGTCAGAGAGCAGAGGTGCAGTCAGGGTACTTCTTATTCCTTCTTAAAGAGTCAGTTTGATTTGGTTTATCCATAAATGTTAATGAATGCATTAACTATCATACATGTACTAACATGTAGTTAAGGCTGCCGTTATTCATGCGTGAATCCATAATGACTCCATCGTTCATGCTTTCAATTATCATTAGTATCAAACTATTAGTCTTTATCAGAGAGCTGTTCAAATCACTGACACACTCTTAATATGAAAATAATTCTTCATCATCAGATGTTTGAGTGACACTATGTCCAGTACAGTATGATCTGTGTGTATCAATACACAACTCACAACGTGAATGTGTGCAAGAATAAACTGAGCATGTTCAAATTAACTCTTTCCAGACTAATTCCACTAAATGTCTTTAGAGAAAATACATATTTCTTTACCTGTGAGAAGTGAAGAGAGAATGATCAGTCCCAGCAGACACAGATCACACTTATCAGCCATTTTGTGTTTCTGTCAGTCTTTCTCTTTCTCTTCATTATATATAGTTACAGCTCTTCCTTTAAACATCATCAGCTCCTCCTCTGGTTGGTTACTTCCTCTGATCTCATCAACTGAGTGTTTAGTCCTGACTCTATGACACAGCTGAAGAAGCGATCAGAAAGATCTCTGGTGTAAAACTGTGTTGACTTTGAAAAGCTCTGGATCAGAAAGTGAGCTGAACTGTACAGTGGCGTCCAGAAACCAACCAAGTCCATAAAGAAGTATTATGTTTGACACTGAACAAAGTGCTTTAAAATGAACAGTTCCACACAAATCAATACAAACACATATTTATCCTCTCAGTTAGCTATGTTTCCATCACCCTGTTTTTATGCATATTTTGAAGTATCGCATCAGAAACGAGTGATGGAAACGCAAAATTTCTAAACTTTACGTTTGGATGGAAACCAGCTATTGTAGCTACTGATTATTTGTCAGAGAAAACAATTTCAACATAATGAAATATAGTTATTTTTAAGTGACCCAATACAGTGTCCTCAGAGTAATTTTCTTTTGTGTCTTTTTTTTTTTCCATCACATCACTAACACATTGTGTTGCTATATGTGTGTGAAACCACAAATTCACAACCTCCAGAAGTGTTGCATTGACAGATGCGTCAAGATCACACTTCATCTATATATACACAGCAAAAACTCCAGTGTTAAATTAACTCTCCTGGGAATTTATTTGACCACACTCAAAAGTGTTAAAATTAGGGTAACATAAAAAGTCAAGGGCCCTACTAAAGCAAACACTGATCACCATAACAATGTGATTTTCTCCTTCAGTGATTCTTAACTGGGATAAAAAGAAAAATAATGATGCAAACAGATTCTCCTGACTCCTGTAAAGACAATAGAGTCATTATTCAGATCAGTTCAGTTCAGTGGTGATTTGCTTCAATAACTGTGTAAGGTTTGTCACAGGTCGGGGTGGGCCAAGCCAGACTGCACCCACCCCTGGGGACCGGGCACCGCCTCGAGGAGCGTGTCAAGGAACCAGACAAAACAGAGGATAAAGGAATAACAATTTCTTTATTAAGTTAAAAGCAGGTAAATTTGAAAAGTCCTAATTAAAATCTCTTCTTTCGCCAGACGCAATTCGATGGGCCCCCTGGACCGGAGCGGGATGGACGTTCGTGGACACCCTGCGGCTCGTCGGAGAGGAATCAGAGGAGGACGCACACCACTCAGGTAAGCCACTGGGTAAGTACTCTTTACAAGGCTCTCAAGGAAGTCTTGGCTACACGGACCCCATTCGGACTGGAACCAGGTAGGTACTCGCAGTGAGGATGGAACGAATGCCGGAGGCTGCCCAGAGGTAAGTATCCAGAGGACGGGGGTCCTCGACTCAGACGGGTCACAGGGACGCAGGTGGCGAGCGGGCCGGGCCAGGAGGGGACCCTTCTCTCCTTCTGTACAGGGCGGAGGCTTTCAGTGGGGACAGGTGGGGACCACCAGACGGAGAGGACACTTCGAGGGAGACACTCCACTTGACTGTACACTGTAACCAGGTAACAGGATTCAACTTTCCAACAGCATATGGAACGTTTCAATTGCAATACCTTCTCTCTTTCTGAACAGAACAAGCCTTCAATGGGACATGTGGAGACCACCAGACGAAGAGGACACTTGAGCGGGACACTCCACTTCGGCTGTGCACTGTAACCAGGTAGCAGGGTTTAACTGTTCAACAGCGTATCAAACGTTCATTCAAATACCTTTTCCTTTCCCGAACAGGACAGCAACTTTCAATGGGGCATGTGGAGACCACCAGACGGGAAGGATGCTCTAAGCAAAACACTCCACTTCAGCTGTACACTGTATCGATGCAACAGGATTTGACCATTCAGCAGTAATAAAACATTCAGCTGCAATACCTTCTCTCGTTCCAACCAGGCAGCGGCTTTGGATAGGGACGTGTGGAGACCACCAGACGGGAAGGATGCTTTAAGCAAGACGCTCCAGTTCAGCTGTACGCTGCAACAATGTAACAGGAATTAATAGATCGGCAGCATTAACAGAGCGGGGCTGTCTCGAATAGTAAGTTGGGCGCTTGATGTGACAAACCCTGTTCAGAAACAGCGGGTGAAAGACTATAGAGGAGAGTGCACAGCAGACTATTAATACTTCTCCACACGATAAACTTCACTCCATAACACAAACCATGTGAATCGTCACTTCAGGCACTGCATTCCACTCGCACACCGTGCATTCGGGCCAGCACTCACCCACCGGTCTTTCTCCCACCAGATCGACTCTCGTCTCTCACACAGGCTCCACTTCTCTCAGAGGCAGTCAAACAGATGTAGTAATCGTCACATTCAGTGCAGGAAGAACAAAGGTTGGAGACAGATCATTAATTCACTCGGTGTAATACTTCACTCGTGCCACACGCTTTCCAGACTCTCCACACCACTTCAGTGTCAGTGCATATAAACAACGGATCAAATACTCATCACTTTGCGTCTTTCCCACTGTCGACGATAATCCCTTGGATTTCCGTTGACAAATACTTCACTTTCTTCTTTCCACTTCTCAACTTCAATCTTCGCCCGCTTCACAGCCCAGCCTCAATACAAACAGCCCGCCGACAAACCACAGTATCTCACGGGAGGAAACCCAACCTCTCACGGGGAGAAAGAACCACCCTGACCGTCTGTTTCCTCTCTCTTTTTAAAGCCCCATCTTAATGCGCGTTCCTCTCACAACACTCTCTGTCATTCTCCTCACCTGCTGTCAATCAGGCAATTGGCCTCGCTGCCATGGCAACAGATTTCGCGGTGTGATGAGACAACCATCCACAAGAGGTCTCCAAATAATACTGCCTTCACGAGGATTTTACTCTCTCCCTTTCTCTGACTTTTGTCACACCGTGACAGGTTCATCAATTATGAAATGATTCGGCAACTCTTCCCCTCATTCTTCAGCACCGAAACAGGGCTGAATAAACGGAACTAAGTGAGCTCACGCCGGTCTATTTCCCGCGTGTCTCACTATCTCTGTAGCAGAAAAATTACAAAAATTGTGAGAGCGAACACAACGCTGACTACGCTCAGCTGAGCACAGTGCTAAGTGTGATGTTCTCCGCTGTGATTATCAGTTGAGACTCATTAGAACGTCTTTCGCCGCCGTTTATTCTTAAAGCTGGGAGCGCGCGATCTCCACCTAGCTGCATTTGCGGACCACTAGGGGCTAAGTGAGCACATGCCAGCCTATGTCCCGCGTGTCTCACTCTCCTGCTGGAGCAAGCACAGTGCTTAAGGGTCTGCAACTGAAAAAGATGTCTCTCCCCTGTGGCTATCAGGGACAATTATTGAGCATATCACTCTCTAAAGAGCATCTTTAGCCAGTGGTTGTTTTACAGCATTGCGCCAATGTGCGTGTCACTTGCCAGGGCTGTGCTCACGCAAGCCCATTCATCAAGGATGAACACTCATGGCAAAGCGCAAGTCTCGTCTCTCTACGCTCGTGTTCTGCAGCTCAGCAGCGACCCAGGCCCCGAAGCAAAGCCGTAAGCCGCGCCTCCGCCCAGCCAAACACTACTTCTATGAACACCAGTCCCCAACCCAGCGTGGCGAGCTGCCATCTGAACTAATTCATCCCTTAGCCACCCGGGCCGAGGCTTGGAAAGCTATCCCCGGTGTGTCAAAATGGGTTCTGGACATGATGACATGAGGTTACTCGCTCCAATTCGCTCACAGACCCCTCCTGCTTCGTGGGCAAAGTCAATGCTTCAGTGAAGAGCAACGTGGCTCACGTCCTCCGCACTGAAGTACTGAGCTTACTGGTGAAAATGCTGTCAGGCTTCTATGGCCGTTACTTCCTCGTTCCCAAGAAGGATGGCGGCATCAGGCCAATCCCAGACCTCAGACATCTGAACTACGCCCTCACGAAATGGCTGTTCAAGATGCTAACTTTGAAACGAATCCTCACGCTAGTATGCCCAGGGGCTTGTTTTTTCTCAGTGGATCTGAAAGATGCATACTTTCATATCCAGATTGCCCCCCTTCACAGACCGTTCTTGAGGTTTGCATTTCAAATGGGTTGCATACCAGTATACAGTTCTACCATTGGACTGTTTCTGGAACCATGAACGTTTAAGAAGTGCATGGGTGCAGTGTTTTTCCCCTGAGACAGAAGGGAATGCACATCCTCAACTACCTCGATGACTGGCTCATTCTGGCCCAGTCAGAGGCAGAATTAAACTCTCTCAGATCTGTGCTCCTCAGCCATTTGGGATGCCTAGGACTCAGAATCAACATAACCAAGAGCTCACTGCTCCCCAGTCAGAGAATCTCTTCCTGGGTGCAGTAAGAATTTGGCTGAAGGTTTGGCTGACACCCGAGCACGCTCAGACTATTCAACGGCTTTTGACTTGGTTCAGAGTAAGGGCCCGTTGCCCTCTCAGAACCTTCAAAGGATGCTAGGCCTCATGGCCTCGACATCGACAGTCCTTCTGCTGGCTCTGCTGCATTGCGCCCCCTGCAGGACTGGCTGAAACACCAACATTCTATAGTATTCCTGCTAGAAAAGTTGTTTGTCCATGACAAACCTGTGATATTACTTGCATACTAGTCATAATCTGAAGATATAGTACACATGTAAGACAAGGCTTTAGTGGTGACATGTTGATATACAGGGTAAATTGCTACATTCTGTCATGTTATGTGACATCAAATACACTTGTTGTATTACATTTTAACATTTATTCACAACACATACCATGACTGTTCACAAACATCTGTATACCCTACAAACTAGGGTAAAAGCACAATAACACAAAGAATGAAATGGCAACTATATATGTAGACAATACTTTTATTAGTTTAAATTAGTAACAAATTTGTACATGTAGAGACTGCTAGGTTTTCGGTCATTTGAGAGTTTGTTGCGAGTCCAAATCAGGGAATGCTCATCTCAACTTTCCTGCAAGGGAAAATAAATAGTACAGCGTAGCTGAATGCCACTGCATAGTATAATAGAGGAATCATTGGTAATGGGTCATGGAATTACTGAAAAATTCATTTTCAATAATTCTACAGTTTAGAGAAATTTCTTTACTCCATAAACATTTTTCAGGTTTATGTGGTTTTTGTCCCTAAATTGATTTTCTAATATTGTACAATACTGGTTCCTGTCAATTCCTAACCCTCACTGATATACAATTAGTTAAAACAATTATTTAGTGAAATCTGCAATTTTGGGCCGAAATCTAGGCTGAGATGGGAGAAGTGAAATCAGCAAGTGATTTCTTTTTGTGTGTGATAAAAGTCATGAATTTAGAGAGCATGCTAAAATACCATGTAACAACTTCACAAAACAATCAATACCAAGGTTTTTTCCTGGGTCAGAAATGGTCTTTGGTGGAGGCATAGGCGTAATTTGCGGGTGGGACGGGTGGGATATGACCCCACCACTTTTTGCCAGAGTCCATTTTGTCCCCACCACTCAGCTGATCAGAACACTAAATGAGGATTATATCATTATCTAGGGCTGGGCAATATGGCCAAAAAATCATATCTCTGTATCTTTTGGTAAAATGGCGATATATGATATATATCTCAGTACTTTCTACGTTTTTCTATTTGGATAAAGGAAATCTATATTTATTTAAAAAAAATTTCACATCCTGCCCAATGATACAAACAATGTTGATATTGAACGATATGGAAAATACATTCTATTTTAATTTAATTAGAATATAATATTATAATCTTGTAGGATAACGGATTATAATCAGGTTACAAGCATAACCTGTCAGTCAGGGGAAAAATGTAATGTAAAAAAAGAATCTGGGTAATTTAAGCCCTAAGGGAAACAATGTTGTTGTTTTTTGTTTGTTTTTATATTGGCCAATGTCTGAGAGACCACAACCCATAAGATTGGTCTTTCATTACAGAAAAGAGGGTCTACACTTTGTGAAAAATGTGTAATTTCTGCTAATATACAGTATCAAATCATGTTATATCATTTTAGAATTGTATTACAATGTATACCTTTTAAAAAGAACTGCAACATGTTCAAAACTGAAACCAAAGGAAGAAATATAAGCATTCCCCTGACTTACTGCTGCGGTTGCATTTTATTTATCTAGAGTCTAGATCATGTACCGTTTAACTTGTGTGGTGACCTGCAATTGTTAATTAATTGTTTTAATTAGCTATACATGTTTTTTTCTTTATTTAGAAGCATATCTATAATGTGTTTAATAATTGTATTTTCATACTTTATTAATGATCAATTTATAATTTCTAAATGAAGTATTGCATTATTTGCAAAGCAGTTATTTAGAAGTTGTCAGTGATTCATAAGATCACTTAGGTGGAAGTAAATGTTGTAAATGCAGGTAGTTATAAAGCATTTAGTAGTGGTCAGTTAACTATTTTTGTGAGCTCATCTAAAGTCAGGACTATATATGCCTTGTAAAGCATTTATAAAGGAGATTTACTGGAAACTGCTGTTTCTGTAGAAAGTCATCCGGTTTTACCTGTCATGTGACTCTATAGAAACCAGCATCCACTTCTTGTAAAGTGGAATTACAGTTTCAAAAGGTAATAATGTAGTCATTTTTAGTTTTTGCTTCTGGCACTGCATTCCTCAGAGTCAGAGATGAACGTAGCAGTGGGGTGGGGTAGATAACTCTTTATAAATGCAGTGGTACTTGCTTTACATTCCATTACAAAGCTGACAGTCGAGGAAACAGCAGTCAGATCACAGAAGCATGAAGTTTTACACAGCTTTAAGTGTTGCTGTTATCATACTTCTCTACATAGCAGGTAAGATCTTACAAAAAAGTCAATAACATGACAAAATTACATGTAAATTGTATGATTTTTCTTTTATTTAAAAACTGACAAGCAATTTAATTCCTGATAACCTTTGTAAACACATTTGACAATTTATGTTTCTCATGATTGTAAAAACCTTTGGATCTGAAGAGTTATGGTTAAATGCTTGAAATTAGTTCTTTAGATATATATACATTTCTTTACGAATGCATAATTTCTGTATTTTAATGGATGGGTTTAATTCATGTAAATTCCCGGATGCCAAGAATCAAGATGCAGTTGGGTGACTGTGAAGGAGCTATAAGATAGTTTTGATTTATTTAATATTTTGGTCACTACATAAATTCCATTATGTCATTTATACATTTGATGACTTTAACCCTTGTGTGGTGTTCATATTTTTTGTTATTCAGCCAGTGTTCGTGGGTCTGGTGGACCCGCTGCATTTTGGGGTTTTTAATTCAACACAATCAAACAATTTTATGTTAAAATACTCAACAGATGTTTACTTCATCCCAATTACAAGCAATATAAACAGCATATATGGTTAATATTTTCCCTTTACCTTTGTTAATCACATTTAAGAATTGCAACCCTGTGCGGGATCGGCAGGGGTAGAAACACAAAACTCACTCTTGCACTCACACTCTCTATGACTGTATGACTTACAGAAGGAATACTTAACTAAGAATGTTTTGGGAAACACATATTATTGATAAGGTACAGCTTAAGGTGTAACTTAAGAATGACATAGTGTTAAGAAGGTTTTGGGAAACGCAACCCAGTTTATCAGCTCTACCCACATGATTGTCTACTTACTTTGTCTTTGTCTAAACACACAGGTTCCCTCGGCCAGTTAGATGGTAAGTTGTCACAATAAACATAAAAACTCTTGTTCCACACAGAATGTTTCTTCTATGTCTGTGAGGCATTTTAACAAGGAAATCTCATATCTTGCTCTATCTCTACAGTATGTGGTCGAGCCCCCCTCAACAGCAGGATTGTTGGAGGGGAGAATGCGGCGGCGGGGGCTTGGCCGTGGCAAGTCAGCATTCATGTCATCGGCTTTGGCCATAGCTGTGGTGGGACTCTAATCACCAAAGACTGGGTTTTATCTGCAGCTCACTGCTTCGAGAGGTATGGGGCCTGAAACGCAAATATCAAGCGCAAAACGCAAATAACTTTGTGGGCGGGTCTTGGGCACTGTTGCTATTATACCAGCGGGATAAATGACTCTTGCGCCCGACGCAAATCTAAAATGGGTTGGTCTGAAGTAGCTTCATTATTCATAGGTGTGGTTTGGGTGTAACGTGAAATAAACCAATCAGAGCGTCATCTCACATTGCCTTTAAGAGCGTTCTATAGCAAATTGCTATTATAACGGCGGATTTGCCAGGCGCACGCGAGGAGAGGTTCACAGCCGAGGAGACCGACGTTCTCGTCAGGGACTTTGGGGATGGAGAAACACACCCAAATTAACTTCAGTTAAACAGGCATATGATAATTTGGGTAAATGTGTAAGCTACATGTATGCTTTTATAATAAACTATCTATCTATCTATCTATCGTAATAATGTATGATTTGCAAAAATGAAAACTGCTGCGTCTGTGTGTAGATGAGAGAATCAAAGTGTATGCGCGTTGTGCACACGCTACATTGATTATGGCCCTTAAAATAGCATATGAATAACATGCGCAACGCGCCACTGACTTTAAACTCTTTTTTAAAATAGCATGAGGGAACGTTTGCGCCGGAACACGCCTCCTCTTTGCGCTGAACCGCCGCGGGGAGCGCAAGTGTATTTCTTAGTTAACCGACATGCGTCTGTGGAGGGAAAATTCCGCTTTGCGCGGGTGCAAAATAGGAATGATACATGCGTCGGTGTACAAAGTCAATTGCGCTGCAAGATAGGGCCCATGAAGTTTAAAACACTTAAGATACATTTGTAGATTGATACTATTAAAGCAGACTTTCTCTATTTACAGGTTTAATGCATCTTACATTGAGGTGTACTTTGGCCGTCTGAAACAATCTGGCTCAAACCCTAATGAGACATCCAGGACAGCGAGTCGAATCATCAGCCATCCTAACTTTGTCCATCCAAATCCTGACAATGACATAGCACTGGTCCAGCTCTCCTCTTCTGTGACTTTCTCTGATTACATTAAGCCTGTCTGTCTGGCGGCGGCTGGTAGTGTATTTTCTTCAGGCACAGAGAGCTGGGTCACTGGATGGGGCAGGCTACAGTCTGGAGGTGAGTGAGCAAGCAAGGCAATTGGTTTAAAATTACCATGATGGAGATCCATGTTTGCTTTAGTTGGGATGCTGACCCTTGACTTTTCAACATTAGTTTTTCTCTTGCTGCTTGAACTGTGTTTTTGCAAGCAACACTTGTGTACACACACGGTTTGTGAATACAGTTTGTTATATTGAATATGATGACAAAATTACCATATAGCTTGTTCTTTCAATAATCTCATTCATAGTTTAATCCTGTCAAGTCAAGTCAAGTCAAGTCAACTTCATTTAAATAGCGCTTTTAACAATGTAGATTGTTCCAAAGCGGCTTTACATTGATAATAGTAAATTGAAGTAACAGAGATTGTTTAGGCTTTACAGCAGCTCTACAATAAAGTTATTGTCCAGCTAAAGTTAGTTTTGATTGATTCACTTCTGTCGCAACGATCATTAGTTATTAACTTAGGGGCCGCTAACACGACAGCGTTTTAACAGAAAACCCTTAAGTTTTCTCTGTGCAAACTTTAAAAACGCGAACCAGTGAGAACAGTGGTGTTCAGTCTATAGGATTATATCTATAGGCGCGTTTGAATATATGTGCGCAGGCGTGTAGTCCTTCCCTACAAACCAACCCTCAAAAAACTACTTGTCTGACCTTATAAAACGGTTAGTTCCAATCCTTGATTCTGATTGGTCAATAGCTGTGCTTTATTCACGATAAAACATGGCTATGACCGCTTCACCCAACTGTTCTATGTATCACTACACAACACCCCTAGCAACCACTCTTAGTAACTTAAACACATGTTTGATCTCATTGATATTGTTCATCGAAGCTATATAGTAGAGTATTGTGAGAGATCGAGTAAGCGAGTGTACCGGCATTTACAGTAGATATAGCATTTTCCTTCAGGTCAGTCCTATATTCATAATAAAAAAGAAAAAAATCCGTTTGAATGTCCGCTGCGATATCTTGTCCTTTTAACAGTTAAGGTTTTTTTCCGTGCCCATAGTCATCTATCAGTTGCGTCTTCCTTCTCCGTGTTCACAAGTTTGATTCCTTTCAATGTAAAAGTCTTCTCTACTGACTGACTCACTCATAAAGACAGTCTTTTGTCGTCATCTATTGGCGAAATAATGTATGTAACTTTTGTTGCTGTTTACGGTCAGGGACTTTTTTTCCCTTATTTCTTTATTTTAGTGATTTTACTTCATAAAAGTTGCATAGATACATGTTTGTTGGCTTTAATAGTTGTATTGTGTGGTAACCGTTTTTTAAAAGCAATAAGGTACTCGAGACAAGTGCTGTATCGTGAATAAGTAACGGCTGAAGGGGTTGCAGGCACTCCGCTTCACGTCGTGCCTAACAACGCCCTTCAGCCGTTACTTATTCAAGATACAGCACAGCCTCTCGTACCTTATTGCTTACTTAAAATTAATAATACAGAATTTGTATCGCTTCTGCATAGCCACACGAACCAGAATTATCCAGACAGCGCTTTATCTGTAGAGAGGTAAAGGGAGCGGAGGGAGGCCTTCACGGGAGAGAGACTAGTTGACACTTCAAGACTGCTTTGTCGTCGCGTCCAGGCGAAGGTCCTTCATCAGATCTGGATACGGCCTTTATCCGGCTGACTGCGGTAAACCTTGGGATAAACAGAGAGACTAATATTAGCATAGACAGCATTCTTCTTATGATGTAACGAGTACTTCCGGTGCGCTGCTCAGCGGCAGCACTGCGTTTCAGTATACCATGTTTACGGTTTGTTTGTTTGTTTGTTTACGAGTGAGTAAGTCCGGTTGGTGATTAGTAGTGGAAAGATGAAGGTTGAGAATAATGTACTCCTGATCTGGATTTTGTGGATGATCGGCGGCTATGGACTATGTTTGACAATGCAATGCCCAACTGCACTGCACAATGCAATGCAATGCCCAACTGCACGTGGAATCTCAAACACATGCGGTGTCACGAGGGTTGCACGCCCCTACACTCGGGAGATGTTGCTGGAGTTAAATTTCAAGACAACGCAAGAGTCGATAACAGGCCTGTCTAAGGATCTGTTTGAAAATGTTCCACGTGAGCTGGTGAGAACAAAACGAAAGAAAAGAGGAAAAAGAGGAGGAATTCGGAGCCGACTGCGAAGGAGATTTAAACGACCACCGTTGCCGTCAATTGTCTTCAGTAATCTGCGTTCTCTGAATAACAAAATAGACATGATAAGATCACACACAAGGTACTGTAACGAATTTCGTGAAGCATCCTTGCTTTGCTTCACGGAAAGTTGGTTGAAGCCTACAATGCCTGACTCGATTTTTGAAATCCCCGATTTCACTTTAGTTCGAGCTGATAGAGATAAATCGTCAGGTAAAAATATAGGGGGAGGTATCTGTGTGTATATTAATGAGAAATGGTGTCGAAACTATTCAGTAAAATATAAGATATGTGATCCAAATGTGGAAATTCTCGGCATGACTTTAAGACCTTTTTATCTGCCTAGAGAATTTGGTTGTATCTTGGTGTTCGTGGTATACGTACCGCCCAGCGGCAAACCATCTCAGGCAGCAAGCCTGATTGCGGACTATGTTCACGAACTACAACTCAGCTACTCCGATGCCCCTGTGATTATACTGGGTGATTTAAACCAGTGCAAATTGGAGACTTTGTTGCCGGGATTCGAACAGTATGTAAAAACTCAAACAAGAAACAATAATATCCTTGATAAGTGCTTTGTGAATGTCAGGAATGCTTATGTGTCCAAAAGTATGCCACCAATTTTAAATTCTGACCACAATGTTGTGCTTATGATTCCCGTGTATAGGACTAAACTTAAAAAAAGTAAACCAGAAAAGAAAATGATCAGAATATGGTCAAATGAAAGTGTAGAACAACTGAAAGCCTGTTTTGATTGGACAAACTGGGAAATCTTTGATGAAGGCTCATTAGACGAAAGAACTACAGTGTTAAATGATTATATAAACTTCTGTGTGGAGCTGAACATACCTACTAAAGAGATAAAAGTTTATCCAAATAACAAACCATATGTGACTAAAGATATTAAAGAAATGATAAATGTGAGGAAAGTAGCTTTTAAAGATAAAAATAGTCTGGTACTTAAACAAACGGAAAGAGAGTTAAAAATTAAATTAAAAGAAACAAAAGAAGTTCATAGGAAGTGTTTGGAGAAAGCATTTAAAATTAACAACTCTAAAAAGGTTTGGGATATTATGAAAACTATGTCTGGACTGTCGTCCTCAAATAAATCCATTGTAACTGATGATGAACTTAGGTTTGGGAACGAACTAAACACCTTTTTTACACGGTTTGAACTAACAGGCAAACAAGATAAGAACAAAGAAACAACACATAGGGCCCTATCTTGCACCCAGCGCAAGTGACTTTGTACACCGACGCATGTATCATTCCTATTTTGCACCCGCGCAAAGCGGACTTTTCCCTCCACAGAAGCACGTCGGTTAACTAAGAAATAGACTTGCGCTCCCGGGGGCGGTTCAGCGCAAAGAGGAGGCGTGTTCCGGCGCAAACGTTCCTTCATGCTATTTTGCAGGTTTAGAAAACAATTGCGCCACTAACCAGGAAAAAATAGTTTAAAGTCAATGGCGCGTTGCGCATGTTATTCATATGCTATTTTAAGGGCGCATGCTTAGCCATAATCAATGTAGCGTGTGCACAACGAGCATACACTTTGATTCTCTCATCTACACAGAAGCAGCAGTTTTCATTTTTGCAAATCATACATTATTACGATAGATAGATAGATAGATAGATAGATAGATAGATAGATAGATAGATAGATAGATAGATAATTAGATAGACAATTTATTATAAAAGCATACATCTAGCTTACACATTTACCCAAATTATCATACGCCTGTTTAACCGAAGTTAATTTGGGTGGGTTTCTCCATTTCAATGTAACTTCTCTCTTTTACGGCCGTGACGAGAGCGTTGCTCTCCTTGGCTGTGAACCGCTCCTGGCGCGCGCCTGGCAAATCCGCCGTTACAATAGCAATCCGCTATGGAAAAAGCGCCTCTGCTCTTAAAGGGAATGTGAGATGACGCTCTGATTGGTTTATTTCACGTTACGCCCAAACCACACCTATGAATAATGAAGCTACTTCAGACCAACCCATTTTAGATTTGCGCCTGGCGCAAGAGTCATTTATCCCGCCGGGAAAATAGCAACAGCGCCGAGACCCGCCCACAAAGTTACTTGCGCTTTGCGCTTGACACTTGCGTTTCAGATCGTTAAAATAGGGCCCATAGAGTTTTAATACCATCAGATAGAATTGTTATTGAGGTTGAAGATGTCAGGAAAATGTTTCAATCTATTAATACAAAAAAGGCTGTGGGTCCTGATGGATGTAGTGCAGGCCTTTTAAAAAATTTCGCTCAGGAACTAGCACCTGTGTGGCAACCAGTATTTCAAGCTTCAGTTGACACACATGCTGTTCCTGTGATATGGAAAACCGCAGACATAAAACCACTACCGAAGATATCATGTCCAAAAAAATACAAAGACTTTAGACCAATAGCTCTCACTTCCGTGATTGTGAAATGTCTAGAGAGACTGTTACTTCAGTATTTGGTTGCGGCAGTTAAAGATAGATTAGATTCATGGCAGTTTGCCTATAAGAAAGGCTGTAGTACTGAAGATGCAGTTGCTGCTTTA
Source organism: Leuciscus leuciscus (assembly GCF_965113295.1). Taxonomy (NCBI): domain Eukaryota; kingdom Metazoa; phylum Chordata; class Actinopteri; order Cypriniformes; family Leuciscidae; genus Leuciscus; species Leuciscus leuciscus. Next base: position 20,162,878 of record NC_138725.1, on the reverse strand, counting down.
GTGCATATTATCTCTAAAAATCTAGATAAGCCAAGAACAATTGTGAGAACTCTGTTCTTGGACTTCTCTTCTGCATTTAACACCATACAGGTTGACAGACTGGTGTTAAAACTCGTACAGCTGAGGGTGAACCCTTATCTGATTCAGTGGTATACATCATTTCTCACAGATAGAGTTCAGAGAGTCAGGGTGAATAAAACCGTGTCGTCTGAAATTATTACAAATGTCGGAGTACCGCAAGGTTGTGTTAGTTCCGCCATACTTTTTACATTATATACTGACGACTGTCGAACGGACATGTTAAATCAGTATATTTTGAAGTACTCTGATGATACTGTCCTAATATCTGTGTTGAATGACTTAGATAGTTCTGAGGTTCATCATCACGGTGTAAGTAAATTGATTGAGTGGTGTGAGAATAATGCTCTTATCATTAATACGAGTAAAACTGAGGAGATTGTATTTGGGTCAACGGCAGATATAGCGCCCGTCTTTATTCATAAGGAGGAAATTAGACTGGTTAAGACATATAAGTATTTGGGAGTGACCATAGATGATATGTTGTCTTGGAAAGATCACATTGAGACCCTATGTAAAAAGACTAAGCAGAGAATCTATTTTCTTCGCCGTCTTAGGTCTTTTGGAGTAAGAAGGCAGATTCTTCTGCTGTTTTTTAGGTCTGTGATAATGAGTTTACTGCAATATTGCAATTCTAGTTGGTATAAAAGTCTGTCTGTTGTGTTAAAAACAAAGGTTTTTAATCAATTAAAAATCTGCTCAAAGATAGTAGGTCAGCCGCTTGAGAAGCTTTATGACTCAGCTTATCACAATAATATTCTCAGGTTGGCTGACAATATAGCTTCTAATCCCATGCATATTTTGCACAAAGAGTTTGAACTACTACCGTCAAAGCGGAGGTATAGAGTTCCCAAATTTAATAAGGTGAAGCTGAAACACTCTTTTGTGCATCAGGCAATCCTAGCGCTGAACAAAAAAACCTAATCAGAGATCAAGAGTATTGGGATGGTGGGGCTGTAGATGGATAAGTGTTGTATTGAATGTATAATTGTGTGGTCTGAGTGAATGTCAATGTTAAATGTATGTTAAATGTTGTAGTAAACATGGATACTGTTATGTAAGAAAAATTTCAGACTTCAGTCTGACAATAAAGTATAAAGTAAAGTAAAGTAAAGTAATCATCATACAAAAATTCATGGCTCCCAGCATGCATTGTGGCATGAATACATTATGTAGATTAATTATTTATTGATTGTCACCATTTTTTGAGGTTTGTATAATGAGTGTTGATGTCTAAGTGTGTCGTTTTTAACTTTTAAGTATTTTCGGACAATCTTACACAAATTTCTTCAGTGTTAAAAATGAATTTTATTACATCAATTGAGTTCATTACTTTCTCCTCAAATAACATTCATATTCCAAAAGTGAGTAAAACTACAGTAAAAGCAGTTGCTTAAATCACTTTATTTGAAGTCCCTTGTCTGTTACATGTTGATCTGCTTTATCAATGCAGAAATGTTCTCCATAAACACCTGCAATTGCTGATAAAGCACCAACTTAACGAAAGTCAAGGGTCAAGAGTCTAACTACATGTCTCCCCTGACATGATTGTAAAGCGCTTTGGGTGTACAGTAGTACATATGAAAGCGCTATATAAATGCCCGATTCTATTCTATTCTATTCTAACTATAACAAACACTGATCATCATAATGGTGACCCTAAAGGAAACATTTTCTATCACTCATCAACATCTAAACCTCTGTTAATTCTCAATAAGAACTGCTGTAGATGTGTGACATAAATATAGCCAGTTTGGTTAGTATTAAGTTAAGCTGGTAATGTTTAAAAAGATCTTGAGAGAGTTAACGTCTTATCTTCACTTCATCTAGTGGCTGAAGAAAGTTGTAGTTTGTGTTCTTATTACTCTTTTGAAAGATGATTGAAAGAATGTTTCAGGAACATTTCACTAACTTTTAAATAACATTTTATTAACATTCCGACATTTTTATGTTCTTGGAATGTTAGGAATCAACGTTCCTAGAATGTGGAATTGTTAATCAAAATTAAGTTGAAAGAACGTTTGAGGAACAACATACCTAAGAAAGCACGTTCCTCTAACGTCAAGAAAACTGGAAAAATTTTTACGTCCCCAGAACCGACACTGAATATTTGGAGAACGTTCTTACTTTTTAGGTACAGTAGTACTCATACTTACTGTTTTTAAAACTTATATTGTTTAAGGCAATTGGTTCCCTCAAATGGTTTGAGTTACTGTAACTTATCAGGTTTAACATTGTGTAAACCTCAACAATTTACCGTGAAATGTTTTTTATTTTAAAAGCCATAAAATGTGTACTCTGATCTGTGTCACAGGCCCGTTTTCTGATATACTGCAGGAGGTAAAGATACCAATTGTGAACAACAGTGTCTGTAATAATACTTTTGGAGGGATCAACGTAAGCATCACAAACAATATGATGTGTGCTGGATTGTTACATAAGGGAGGAAAGGGTTCATGTCAGGTAAGATATCAGTCGTTAATTTTAACACTTTTTAATCCAAATCAATTTGCAAAACACTACTAACCTGGCAACTTTACACTGCCAACCTAGTTGCACAATGAATCCCAGTCTTTACTCCACGGATCACAAACTCGTACATTAGGACTGCTTTTTGATACTACACCTGTGGTCGTTTGTATAAATTGCTTAAAAGTTAGTCGTCTAATATTTTTCTGCAAGACTGTTCATAACTTTTTATAGTCAGTTATGTAAAAATATAGCTAGGTCTAATTTGATTACGAAAAGTAAGACTGATTCCCACTTGCTAGATAGGGCAAGCTCACACTACAGCACTACGAGACTACATGAACCGGCATGGTGCTCACACTATTGTTGTTGCATTGTTGCATACATTTCCAATTGTTTTTAGTTTTAAATTAGACTTTGAATAACACATGGTCATTCATGTGTTTGAAATGATCAGATAGGTATCCGTTTTGTTAAAACTGTTCTTATTACAATGGGCAACTATAACTGTGTCTCTACAAAACGAACATAAATCTAATCTTCAATTCCTGCGCTTTATGCAAATTTTGCATCAAAAAAAGCAAAATCAAGATCAAAGACTGCAATTGGAGAGCGAGAGCGAGAGCGAGAGAGAGAGAGAGAGAGAGAGAGAGACTGACTGTGTGCTTTAGGATGAGACGCTACTCCTCTGCGGCGATGCTTGTAGTAGTAGCGCTGTCGTATACCCGGAGCCGTTATAAAACGCTCTTGCATGTTTAGTTTTTACCATTTTAGGAGGAGTAAAATTTACATTTGTGGCTTCAACAACCAGGTGTATTTTGTCCACACTGTAAAAGAAATCCTAATTTTACAGAAAATAACTGATTTTTTTACGTTCATTTTCTTTCATTTTAAATTGTACTCAAATCTCTGTAAAATTACAATTATACAGAAAATGTACTGTATTTTTCTTAAATTACATAAAAATTTATGTAAAATTACAAATACAATCTTAAATTAAACTTTGAATTGTTGAGATTCATACACCGATTGTTGCTATCTGTGTGTGTCAGCATAGATTAACTATTTGTGCTCATGTTTGTTAAAATATTCTAAATGATTGCTGCAGTAACACAGGGTTTATAATGTTAATGTATTAATGGAACAACATAATTAATTGTTAGATTTAAATAACATCAATGAATCAGGCGATTTCATGATGATTTTAAAACCCTCAACAGATACTGTACACTTCATCACCTGATCTCATTTCACTTTTGCTTTCTTTGCTGCTGCAATTGTGTGTACAAACATACTGTCACAGCAGCTGAAAAAGACAAAAGCTATAATAAGAGTAAAAGGGTTATATAATAATAATAATTCGTTGTCACACTACATTCTTATGCATCGCTTTCTGCCAGGACTTTTCCCAAATCACTGAAGAGACGTTGACATTCGGGTTAGTAGTAGCATGTAATACTTATCCCGCGCGAATAGGGCTTAAGGCTGATATGACCCCATTAATATACACAGACTTTGTGACTCAGATAAGGTCTAGTTCTGGTATATTTCTTTGCTCTTGGCTGACATATGTGGCATTGCTATGGCCTGCTTGTGGCTCAGATCTGGAGCTGTCCGCCCAAGTGCCACCATTCCACGCTGCAAGTGGGCCAGATCATCATTCCACATGTGCCAGATGTGGGCCGGATCTGGTCCGAAACAATGTTACTATGTAGGTTGCGCAGTTCAATTCTCACACTTTAATAATATGTATGGGCTAACTCCTACCTTAATATAAAAAGCTGTGTTACTACGAGGAATGATTACCTCAAAATGCAGATCTGAATGCAAGTACAAGGTATTTTATCTGAATGAAATACATACATCTCTCTCACTTTTGCTCAAGTGCCAGTGATTAACCCTCAGCGTGCTAGTGCTGGCACGGTTGCCAACCCCTACTCTAACCATTAGGCCAGAACTGCCCCAATATGGCAGCGTCTGTGACTGCTGGAGACAGGCTCAGATCACATCACTGACTTGCCCATACTAAACAAGCATCGCTGACCGCAATGAGCAATAATTTGTCGTTCCTGGCTTTTTGTCACAGAATTTGGAAATCAGTCTGCAGACAGCTAAATTCAAGCAAAAGTTGTGTTGTGTGAGCTTGCCTTAAGTCAAACTAGTTCTCTTACGAGAGGTCTCTCGTACTGCGTAAGATATCTTACGCTAGGGGAAAATCCTTTTCCGCGAGATATTGAAGCCAAAAATTATCCTTAATTTTGTAATAATGCAAAACGCGTTGCAGCAGCAATGCAGACATAGGCGAGACAGCTCGCGCGCCTATTGGCTGCTCTGCGGCAACTGCAGCAGCCTATCGAGCGAGGCCTGGCGTGACGCCAGACCCAATCAGGGCACTTCGCGCCCGCTGCGTCACGTCCCGCCGAAATGGGCGTGGTCTAGGCCTATAAATATCGCTCGCAGGCAGCTATTATCTGATTTTTCATCCTTCAAGCGAAGCACACGCATCGCTGGAGCTGGATTAGAAGCCGCGCCGTCGAGAGAGAGCACCTTCAGCGGGACGAGTCACTGAAGTCGCTGGCCGCGCCGCCTTCCTGCCTTCCTGCTGCGCTTTCCGGCGCTTATATCCTTCTCTTTTATTTGCACTGTATTTCTGTGTGTGTGTGTCGCCGCCGCGACACACATTTCTAAAAGAGCTAGCGTCTTTTTAAAGATGCCTTCCTGCGGCTCGTGCAGAGCCACACTCAGCGACGGGGACCGCCACGTGATCTGCGTTTCCTGCCTGGGTGAGGAACATGCAGCTCTCGCGCTTGCTGACGGCGGATGCCCTCACTGCGAGCTGATGGCAATGACGACTCTGAGGACTCGCCTAGCCGTCTTCACCGAGACTGCTCCCCCGCCCGCCGCGGCGTCGCGCCGTAAAAAGCGCCGTGCCCAGCGGGCCCCGGAACCCTCCCTCAGCCGCCAAAGCTCGCCGGTTCGCCCGCTTGCTTCCCCGGCTTCTTCTGTTTCGCTTCCTGACGGACAGCGGCCGCCGTCTGCCGCCGCTTCCGTTGATATCGCGGATGAGGAAGCCCTGCTGGGAGAGGATGATTCCTGCTCTATCCTGGCGTCAGGCAGTGAGGATTGGGCGGGCTCTGAGGACCCCGCACCCCCTGCCCGCACTTCGTCAGGCAAGAGAGCTTCTATTGAGACGGAACTCATGCGAGTACTCGCACAGGCCGCGGCGAGCCTCGGCCTCGAGTGGTCTTCGCCTGAGCAGCCCGCTCACAACCGGCTGGATGGATTTTTCCTGCCTGGGGAGCGCGCTTCGCCTGTGTCCAGACCGGCGCCTTTTCTTCCTGAGTTACACGAAGAAGTCGCCAAGTCCTGGAGCGCCCCCTATTCTGCTAGAGTGCGTCCTGCTGTTTCTTTGGCATTCTCCGCCGTTGACGATGCCAAGAACAGAGGATACCTCTCGCTGCCGCCGGTTGAAGAGGCGATAGCGGCCCACTTATGCCCGCCCTCCGCTGGACGGCGCGCTAAGCCGGCCCTGCCCTCTAAAGCTTGCCGCACGACGTCGAGCTTGCTCCACCGCGCTTTCTCCGCCGCCGGGCAAGCTGCGTCAGCGTTGCACACCATGGCAACGCTCCAGATCTTCCAGGCCGATCTCCTCCGTAAGCTGGATGAGGAAGGACCTGACGCGATCTGTGTGCCGGACTTAAGGAGTGCCACGGACCTCGCTCTTCGTGCTACTAAGTCCGCAGCGCAAGCCATTGGACGGACTATGGCTTCTCTCACCGTGTCTGAGAGACATCTCTGGCTGACGCTCTCGGAAATGGCCGAGTCTGAACGCACCGCGTTCCTCGACGCCCCGCTTTCCGCCACAGGCCTCTTTGGATCCTCCGTCAAAGATTTCGCGGAGAGATTCGCAGAGGTACAGAAAGCGTCTCAGGCCATGAAGCACTTCCTCCCGAAGCGCTCCAGCTCTGCAGCAGGCCGTGCGAAACCGTCTGCTCAGAGCTCACAGCCACAGCCACCGTCCACTGCCTCCACTTCACAGCGCCGCCAGGCCAGAAGCGCGAGACCGCGCTCCCGCTCATCCGGTCGCCGCCCCGCAGGACGCGGCTCGCGACCTAGGATCACGGTGAAGCCCGAGGCCCCGAAGTCGTCCTAGCACAGCTAGGAAAACGACGGTGTTCCAGTCCCGCTGCGGCCGGACTCACACCAAAGCTATTCGCTCGTCCAGTTCCAGAAAATGTGACTGTTCCAGTGTTTTCTGCAGCCAACAAGTCGGTTCTGTCACCCGCTTGCCTGCACACAAATGCCGTTTTCACGGCTATCCAGATAAATCCCCAAAAGAGTGTGTTTTCTGGTGTCCCGGCCACGGCCGATGGTGTTTCGTGTGTAGTAAGAATGCCCACTGCCCAGTGCCCATCCCTACACATAAGCACAGCCTGTCACACAGGGCTCGCGCACATAAAACCGACTCAGATCGGTTGCGCTTCAAACATGGTGAACGTGCCCACTACCCAGTGCCCACTAACACCACGTTATGCATGTCTCACGGTTTCTGTAAAAACGAAACCAAAGTGCACTCGCTTCACGCAAGCGAACGATGCTTTCAGTGTGATAAATGTGCCCGCTGTCCCGCGCCCACATCCACACATAGACATGACAGTTCCCACGGGAACCGCCCAGCCCTCCCCCTCGCGGTTAACCACCGTAGAGGAGTCGAGCGCGGGCAATCTGCCCGCTGTCATCAGCGCGCCCCATGCCTCAAATGTCACGAGCGACACGCTTGTGTTACAGCACACCGAAGCTTCTCCATCGCTGAGCGAGCGGAGCGCGCTTCGTATTCGACCCCTAGCTATCCATGCAGACGCATGGGCAAAGCTACCCGGGGTTTCGAAGTGGGTGCTGAACATTATAGAAAGAGGCTATTCGCTGCAGTTTCGCCGACGCCCTCGCCGCTATGTGGCGCGCGTCGAGACCACGGTAAAAACAGAAGTAGCACATCTACTTCGAGCCGAAGTGACGAAACTATTGAGCAAAGGGGCCATAGAACCTCTCTCTCAAGATCAGAGCGAGGGAGGGCTATACAGCAGATACTTCCTGGTACCGAAAAAAGACGGGGGTCTCAGACCCATACTAGATCTAAGGCAGCTGAACAAAGTGCTTGTGAAGCGACAGTTCAGGATGCTCACGACCAGGCAAATCCTTGTGCAGATTCGCCAAGGAGATTGGTTTGTGTCAATAGATCTGAAAGACGCGTATTTTCAAATACAGATAGCGTCACGTCACAGGCGATATTTGAGATTCGCCTTCGAGGGCCAGGCATATCAGTACACAGTCCTGCCGTTCGGTTTGTCCCTAGCACCCCGTACATTTACGAAGTGCATGGACGCGGCGCTCGCACCCCTCAGAATGAGAGGCATGCGAGTGCTGAACTATTTGGACGATTGGCTGATTCTAGCGCAATCTCGCGCAGTGCTCATAGAACACACGACCATTTTACTCGATCACCTCGAGGATTTGGGTCTGAGTGTCAATTGGGCGAAGAGCTCCCTGTCACCCAGTCAGAAAATATCTTTCCTGGGCACAGAACTGGACTCACTATCCATGATAGCGCGACTATCACAACAGCGCGCGGTAGACATTCGACGCACAGCGAACTCTTTTCGCTGCGGCGCGTCTGTCCCGCTCAAAAGATTTCAGAAGATGCTAGGTCTCATGGCCTCAGCATCGTCAGTGCTCCAGCTGGGTCTGCTACGCATGCGCCCGCTGCAGTTTTGGCTGAAAGCGCGAGTCCCACGCGAAGCGTGGGCACCCGGTTTGCTTCGCCTCAGGGTCAATCAGAAATGCGTTACAGCTCTGAAACCCTGGAAAGCGAACGACTGGTACCAATCAGGTGTAAGCCTGGGGACTTCCTCGAGGGTGAAAGTGGTGTCCACGGACGCGTCCACCTCGGGATGGGGAGCGCTGCTCGAGGGCAGACCGTTCTTCGGCCAGTGGTCAGAACGGGAGAAGCTCCTGCACATAAACTGCCTCGAAATGCTGGCAGTAGACAACGCGCTGACGCGTTTTTGTCCCCAAATAAAAGGTCACCACGTCTTGGTCCGTTCGGACAACATGTCTGTGGTGTCCTACATAAATCGCCAGGGCGGCATCAGATCCGAGAAACTGTACAGGCTGGCAGAACGCCTCCTAGTATGGGCTCAGTGCAACCTGCGCTCGCTCAGAGCAGCGCACGTGCCAGGGATCATGAATATAGGACCAGACAGACTGTCCAGGAACAATGTTCCGGCAGGCGAATGGTCCCTACACCCACAGACAGTCCAACTGCTGTGGAAGAAATTCGGCAGAGCGAAAGTGGACCTGTTTGCGTCTCAAGAAAACGCTCACTGTCAAGAATTTTTCTCCAAGAGCAGGAGCGCGCTGTCCCATGTGTGGCCCCGCCGCCCGCTCTATGCTTTTCCCCCCGTCTCTCTCCTGCCTCAGGTGATAGAACGGATCAGGGAAGAAGGATGCTCAGTACTGCTGGTAGCACCGTTCTGGAAAAACCAACCTTGGTTCCCAGCCGTGATGCAGTTAGCAAGTACTGCCCCGTGGCCGGTACCAGTGAGGAGAGATCTCCTCTCACAGGCCCGCGGCTCGATCTGGCATCCTCACCCGGAACTATGGTCCCTTCATGTCTGGGCCATCAACGGGTACATGTTGGACTCCCTAAAGGAGTATTAAACACGATCACGCAGGCTAGAGCTCCGTCTACAAGACGACTCTATTCTTCGAAATGGTCAGTGTTTTCGGGCTGGTGCACAGCCCGTGGTGTGTCACCCACAAACTGTGATGTGACGGAGGTGCTTTCCTTCCTACAAGAGCTGTTGGATGGGGGCAGGGCCCCCTCCACGCTCAAAGTTTATGTGGCGGCTATAGCAGCGTTCTCAGAAACAACGCTTGGTCAGTCAATAGGAAGGAACGATTTAGTCATCCGCTTCCTTAGAGGAGCTAAGAGACTGAATCCTCCCAGACCTCCCTCAGTCCCCGTATGGGACCTTTCTACGGTTCTGGAAGCCATGAAAGGTGCGCCATTTGAGCCTTTGCAGTCAATCGATTTAAAACACCTGTCTTTCAAAACAGTGTTTTTGCTGGCTCTCGCTTCAGTGAAGCGCATAGGGGATCTGCACGCGCTCTCTGTGAGCGCGGCGTGCATGGAGTTTGGGCCCAATGACTCAAAAGTTATACTCAAACCTAAGCACGGTTATGTTCCAAAATCCCTCAACACACCGTTTAGGGCGCAGATTATCTCTCTGTCAGCCCTACCGGTCCCTGATGAGGAAAGAGACGCGAGCCTCCTTTGCCCAGTCAGGGCATTACGAGCTTATGTGTCTCGCTCGTCTGTTTTCAGACAGACGGAACAGCTCTTTGTTTCGTTTAGCGGACGTTCTAAGGGACTAGCCGCGTCGAAACAGAGCCTATCCAGATGGATAGTTGATGCTATAGCGCTGGCATACGCCTCCAAGGGCATGCAGTGCCCTTTGGGTGTCAGAGCGCATTCCACGAGAGGCATGGCCTCTTCGTGGGCCTGGTCAAGTGGGATTGCCTTGCAAGATATTTGTATGGCGGCAGGCTGGGCCTCCCCGTCTACATTTATAAGGTTTTATAACCTAGAGGTTCCCGCCCTGCAGGCCAGGCTGCTGTCGGTCTAAACTACCAGTATTATCTGACCTGATGCGTTCAGCTCAGAATGCTGCGTTTGCTGAGCACAGCTCGATGTTCGACAGTTTAAAGCTGGGCAAACTGTGTAAGACCCACATTTTTTCCCATCAGTTCAGGCCGTACCCCGCCCTGTCTGTATGATGAAATTCGCGTCCCTTCGACGCTACTTTATGTGGAAAAGTGAGGCTGCACCCCTCCTTCTTCCCGGACTCTCTGTGAGTTCACTGAGTGATTGTGCACTATATGTACCCCGGGCTTTCGCCCTTGGGTCTTTGGTGTCAGATCTCAGCATGCACGGCGTTTTACATTGGGTCCCCTAGCGTAAGATATCTTACGCAGTACGAGAGACCTCTCGTAAGAGAACGTACTCGGTTACTAACGTAACCTCGGTTCTCTCTAGAAGAGGGAACGAGTACTGCGTATCTTGCCGTGCATGCACACGCTCTGGTTGCTTCGATGATGAAAAACCAGATAATAGCTGCCTGCGAGCGATATTTATAGGCCTAGACCACGCCCATTTCGGCGGGACGTGACGCAGCGGGCGCGAAGTGCCCTGATTGGGTCTGGCGTCACGCCAGGCCTCGCTCGATAGGCTGCTGCAGTTGCCGCAGAGCAGCCAATAGGCGCGCGAGCTGTCTCGCCTATGTCTGCATTGCTGCTGCAACGCGTTTTGCATTATTACAAAATTAAGGATAATTTTTGGCTTCAATATCTCGCGGAAAAGGATTTTCCCCTAGCGTAAGATATCTTACGCAGTACTCGTTCCCTCTTCTAGAGAGAACCGAGGTTACGTTAGTAACCGAGTACGTTCTTAAGTTATCAAAATGTCTCAACTATTGCATACTTGTCTCAACATGTCTTAACTATTGCATACTTATGTCTGTAACAGTTGTTCACTGTATATTGTCAATGCAGAATGTAAATGCAGAATGTTTGTCAATACAGGGAGACTCTGGAAGTCCAATGGCCAGTAGGAAAGGCTCCCTGTGGATTCAGTCCGGCATTATGAGTTCTAGTGTTGGATGTGCTGACCCCAAATATCCTGCTGTGTACACCCGAGTTTCTCAGTACCAGGACTGGATCAAGTCTTGCATGAGCAGCAACCCACCTGGATTTGTTCAATTCAACACTAAAAAGCCAACATCCACTGAAAAGTCAACATCCAACTCCAGCTTCGGAAGCATACCCAACCTCCTCTTATTTTCCCTTTCTCTCACATTCTCCTTCATTCCTTGCACATTCTCCCTCTACCTTGCTTCCTAGAGATTGTATGAACAGTAATTCTCAGGGTTCTTTGATGAAGAGAACAGTTTTGCTGTACATGCTCTCATAATATGTGAAATGTCAGAAAAGAGCCGTTTTTATTGTTGTTTTGGGGATTTGGGATATGACCTCTTGAGATAATAGAGATAGCCCGATATACATTTTCTTAATAATGATACAGATTATTTTTATGCTTATATGTCTGATAATTGGACATAAAATAGAACTGGAAAAATATTCTGTATGTTCTGATCCAATCTGACTTCTGACCTGTAATGCTGCCTGAAGCATAATCGTACACTGTGCATTCATTGGCCAGAGGAGAACTGAGCGACTGAGCTTGGTTTCTCCAAAGGTTTTCGTCTCCATTCTGTCACCTGATGGAGTTTTGGTTCTTTGCCACTGTTGCCATGACTTTTGGCTTGCTTAGTTGGGGACACTTTATATTCAACAATATTGATCTGCCTGCATTGACACCATTGTATGAGAACTGAACTGAGCTGGACGATGACATCACGGTTTTCTTTTCTTTTTTTTATCTCTGTAAAGCTGCTTTGAAACAATCTGTATTGTAAAAAAGTGTTATGTAAATAAAGGTGACTTGACAATGAAGTTTTACTTAAAGAAACTACACTTTCATGACAATATTTCTAAACACACTTTAGTGCACTTTTTTTAAATGCTCTTTGTAATAATGTCTAATTAAGTTTTACTTAAACGGACATTTTAAATAATTATGATTTTATAGGGGTTTTATGTTGATGTATTGATTAATATACTATAAAAAAATAAGACTTTTAATGGAACATTTTAATTTCAACTCAAGTGTGTTGTCCAAAATTAATTTGTTAATGTATTTAAATGTGTTTAGTCTATAATATATATGTTCATTAAAGGGATAGTTCACTTTGAAATAAATTTTTGGTATGTTTTAGCTTACCTCAAGGGCATCCAAGATGTAGGTGTCTTTTTTTCCACAGTAGTTTCAATTTTTATATTTTTAGGTCAAACCGTTCTTGTCTGTCAGTCATATAATGCAGGTCGATGGTCACTGTCTCAAAGAGCATGCACAGAGTCCAAATTAAACAATTCCCCATCGTAAGTACACATTGATGGCCTAAGACACGAAACGAGCGGTTTGTGTGAGAAAATGAACAGTATTTATATCGTTTTTACCACTTATACACAGCCATGTCCAAGTGATCTGATCTGACGTGTGCGCAGACTGGTGCATAGATATATACACTAGATGTCGCCTTAAAGACATTCGTTCCAATGAACTGCCGTAGACAAGGCGAAATCTAGTGTGTATATATCTATGCACCAGTCTGCGTACACGTCAGATCAGATCACTCGGACATGGCTGTGTATAAGTGGTAAAAACGATATAAATACTGTTCATTTTCTCACACAAACCGCTCGTTTCGTGTCTTAGGCCATCAATGTGTACTTACGATGGGGAATTGTTTTAATTTGGACTCTGTGCATGCTCTTTGAGATAATGACCATAGACCTGCATTATATGACTGACAGACAAGAACGGTTTGACCTAAAAATATAAAAATTGAAACTACTGCGGAAAAAAAGACACCTACATCTTGGATGCCCTTGAGGTAAGCTAAAACATACCAAAAATTAATTTCAAAGTGAACTATCCCTTTAATGCACTTAAACATTTATTTTTCCTCTAAACTGCAATACAGTATACTCCAGTACAACTTCTTGTTGAAATTTTTATCACCAGCTCCTGCTCTATGAACTCAACTACAAGTGTCAGTTTTCTACATAATATTTGAAATAAAATGTTCTTTATGAGAGGAGTACTTAATGTAGTAGTAGTAATGCATTATACTTTACATCTGTTACAGTAGAACGGAGACAAGAGGCGTGTGGATCCTTATGCAAAGCCTTTTATTTACAAGAGATGTGTTTAGAACAGGCAGGGGCCCAAACAAAGGCAAACAGGTATGATATGGACAAGACAATGAGCATTCCAGGGACAGGCGAGGGTAAACAAACAAAGATCGTAATCCAGTGGACAAGGCAAGAGGATAAACCAGCTAACCAGGCTAAAGTCCAGGTGTCAGGCAAACAATATCCAAACAGGGCAAGGTTAAAGAGGTAATCCAAGGCGAGCAAGAGTCTAGAGCAGGCAGAACATGGGAAACCAGACTAGGATCAAAACACAGGGCAAACAAGCAAGAGTAAGACTAAGAACACTAGGATAGGCTCCATAAAGATGCTATCAACTAGACAGCAGTATAAGCTAACAATTCATGGATTTCATCCGGTCCCTTTCCACAGGTGTATTAATCAAGCACAATGCAGTCTGCATTCATAATCTAGATGCTTGATTGAGACCTGTGGAAAGGGACCGGATGAAACCCATGAATACTCAGCCATCAGTGAGCTTGTGCATCAGTGTTTTATAGTCCCTGTGATTGACTACAGGTGTGGAAATAATTAAAGCCATGGAACATGGGAAATGTAGTCCAGGGTAACCTGTAACTTAGTGTGCAGTGAAAAAGTCTTAATGGTGAACAGGCGACCTCTGGTGGTGAATGAATGGAAACAGCAGGCGTAGAATATGTGAAGACATCTGTGTACAGAATACTTTCAGTATCATTATGCTGTCATACATTTTCACATTTAATTGCGAGCAAAAGTTAAACAAAATTAATTTGCATTTAAATTCAGTTAAAATAATTTTCATTTTAATCAGACACACTACACCGTAAAATGATTGACTTTTATTTAGGTGAATGAGTCAAGTTTTGTGAACTTACAGAGTCTAACAACACATGAGTTAGAACAACTTAAACTTGAACAGAAATGAAAAGGCTGAAATAACATTTAACCATGCATGACATTTATTAACTTTTTGTTTAATGCACATGCGTCAGAAATACTATGTCACGATGATGCACTAGCACTACTTCACTATAAAATCACTGTTATGTTTCTGTAATCGCGATGCGTGAGGAAACTGAAGCTGCCCAAACAAGAAGAGAACAAAAGGAGCGCCACGTTTGGATTATTACATATGAGACGTTATGTACTGCAAATAATGAGTCGAGTAAGTATATCTTGACATATGCTTTCTTTATTTTAAAATTGTCACCGTAATGTGGCAGTTGTTATTGCGATTAAGAGTGGATCGCAGATAATGTAGACGCAATATGGATATTTCTAAGGCTACATCGTAATGTGATGGTGTGTGTGAGCGTGTTCGAGGAATTTGGCTGCTGAAAATACAATATTTTAATTAAAGCGACTTTAAAAAAAAATAAAAATAAACTAACAAACTTAAATGACTTAATTAAAGTTAATATACGAGCGTATGGGACGCTCAGAGGGTTTGGTTAAGCACTAGTAGAAATGGTGGCGGGGGTTTCCGGTTAGAGAAACTGGGGCAAGAGAGAGAGTGTCTTGGGTAGCATGCAATTCACAAATATAATATAATTATTCAAATTACTATTTGAACTAGTACATTTCACAGATGACAGTAACTTTTTAGTTTGGCAGAATTTTTAAAATAATTAAAATTAAAAATTAAAATTTTTGGCTTAGAAA
Organism: Leuciscus leuciscus; assembly: GCF_965113295.1. NCBI lineage: Eukaryota > Metazoa > Chordata > Actinopteri > Cypriniformes > Leuciscidae > Leuciscus > Leuciscus leuciscus. The sequence goes on along the minus strand of NC_138725.1, from coordinate 20,147,800 downwards.
TATTAAGAGCTAGGAATGTTTCTGGTCCGAGCTCCAAGCTATCAGATGATGGCAGTAATGCACTGTAAAGTGCGGTTGCCAATAAAATGAAAAAGAAGAAGAAGAAGAAGTCATTTTCTTTTGATCAGAACAACTTTTAAGAAATATTTTGGTCATCTGCTTTATCCGGATCTGATTCGTGCTCGAATTAATAAGGCAGTACCGACCATAGACATGTATAGAAAGGCTAGATAGCTTACCGGCGCTGAGAGCCAATGGGACCCGACGACGTCACACGGCGGCCATCTTAGGACAGGACCGCTCGTCCAGTTATAACATTAAAGTCTATTGTGCATGTAGTGCTGAAATAACTATATTTTGCTCAATTTTCAACCGATTTTCAAACGGCTTGGTGTGTCATAAACGTCAGGGATGCGGCTATTTAACTGCATACTTGTGAAAAATTATAGCCACAAACGGCATCAGCACAAATCATAGCCACGTTAATAAGGTTTGTAATAAACCAAACCGTTTGTAAATCCGTCAAGAATTCAGCAAGTTACGAGCATTTTAGTTGGCGTATGTCACTCACCTTCCGTCCACAGCAGCAGGGAGCAGCAGCGCAGTCTCCTGACCTAAGATGGCCGCCAAGTGACGACACAGCTGACTCCGCCTTGAGCCATCTAGCCTTTCTATACATGTCTATGGTACCGACATTATCACCTGCCATTACTGCTTTGAGAGCGGATGTTCCAAATATGGTAATGGGCGTGACATTTGACGGAGCGTAAGGTTTTTGGGCCAATCACAATGCACTGGATCACTGGCCAATCAGAGCACACCGTGCTTTTCAGAACGATGAGCTTTGTAAAAATCAACGCGTTTCAGAAAGACAGGGCACATGGAGCAACAATAATGTATGGTATGTGTAAAATACTGACTTTTTAAACCCAAAACTGCGTAGACACCTTAAATTAAATACACAAAATAATGTTCTTTTTAGAACTATCATGTGACTCCATTAAATCATTTTCATGGGGTTTTTTTCTTACACCTTTAGGCTTTTACCCTTTCTTTAAAAGACAATATCTCTCCAATATATCACTGTTTTTCTGCAGAGCTACTTTACAGATAAAATTAACTAATTTAATAATTAATTGATGATCTTTGCACTGGAACTGAATCAAAACTGAGCTGACTTCAGCTGAAAAATTATACTTTTTTCTTCTAGATCTGCTGTACAGAACAACCAAACAAACGTCATTGCATTATTTTCCTGTTATCTCCGTAAAGCTGCATTGAAATGATCTGTATTGTTATTGTATTGATTTATAACACACTATATAAATAAATGTGACTTGACTAGAAACAGATTTTACTAATTTACTCTGAAAGTATTTATCTTTTGCTGCTGTCTTTGTCATTTATTCATATGTAGGCTATGTCTCATTTTTACAGGAACTGTGAAACTGCTTGAACTTGTACATGCACTTCCTGTCAGACTGGACAGACAGAAGCAGCGTTTTTACCTTTCTAAGGTGACTGACTCCACCCAAGTACTTTTTTATAGTTGCAAAAAAGAAACAGAGCCATAATGAGCCTCGACATACAGGTATGCCATTACCTTATAAACACTCATTATTTTTGTTAAATGAAATGTAAATGTGAGATGCATTGTCAGTGAGTTTCACTATTATTCTTTGTCATAAAACCACATCAGAAATAAATCTGTAAAATATAATTAGTTAGACTATAAGAAAAAGAAAGAAAAACAAGAACAACAGATGAAGATCCTGATGGACAGAGTCAGAGAAAGAGAAGAACTGATGGACAAACTAGAAGAAGAGAAAAAAAGAATGATGATGATGGAGGAAGACAGAGAGAATCATGATGAAGACAGAAATATAAGAGAAGAAGAGAAGAACAAACATTCAGACACCAGAGTAGATGAGGAAGATGATGATGACTGCAGGAGAGGAAGATATGCTGCACAGCAGATGATGAGTTTACTGAAGAAGAAAGATTTGATAAAAAATTATTTTTTATAAATGTTTGTACTTCAAGTTATGATTGATTGAAACTCATTATAATTTTATCAACAGCTTGTTTTAATTTTAATTAATTTTATTTTCTGCTGATGCATGGTTCTTGCAGGAATAGTGTTACGTTTAATTCAGGGGATTCCCAGCAAACACAGAACGTTCCCTTAACGTTATAGTTTTTGGTTCCTGTCTTTTTATTGGTTTGGGAACTAAATATTATTCTAGGAATGCTCTTTTTATTTTTTTTGCAACAATAATATAATGTTCCCAGAAGGTTGCAGGATAGTTATTTTGAACAACATAGACATTTTTAATATTAAAGGAGAACTCCGGTCAATTTTAACATTGAGCTCATTTTTTTTTGTAAATTTGGAGTGCTGTCAATACAGAGAACAACGACAAAAATCGGTGTTGCCTACATCGTGTTATCCTCTTTTTAAAATTTGCACCCTGTTGACTTCAATGGGGCAAGTTTTAAACCTGCTTTTAGCCTCTTAACATCCTTGATGTGTCATTACAAGTGCACAGCTAATGTGAGTGATTCCTTCAGAGTGAACACGAGTGAATCTGACTGCAGTAAATGTGAAAGATATTAATAAAAATTCAGTTAATTCAGCCAGCGCACATACCTGTATTTACATCCTGTTTTCGGTCGAAGTCCATAGTAATCGATTGTCGAGTTCACAGGTACTAATCATAGGTACTAAACCAATGCGCGTGAACTCGACAATCGATTACTGTACTGGACAAAACGTGCCCCATTGAAGTCAACAGGGTGCAAATTTTAAAAAGAGGATAACACGGTGTAGGCAACACCGATTTTTGTCGTTGTTCTCTGTACTGACAGCACTCCAAATGTACAAAAAAATTAGCTCAATGTTAAAATTGACCGGAGTTCTCCTTTAACATAGAAATAGTTACCAAATATAGAACGCTCCCCAATGGATATTGTTTATATAAATATGTAAACTAACTTTCCTATTAAAACACTGCAGATGTTTTTGTATAATGACCTGTACAGAGCTCTGAAACCAGTTTATGCTGCATTTAATAAAATTTAGCAATTAATTAAATCCAAGCGCATTACATTGTGAATGTGAAAAGCACAGCAATCATAAATTCTTGGGTTTGTTTATATCTTCATTTACTGCTCCTCTGCTCTGCACACGCTTCTCCAACACGTGTTGTACACAGTGCAGTGTTTCCGGGATCTACGTCAGAACGCTGCCTCGTTATTGGCCAGTTCTGCGTCAGGATCACACGATCACACTAAAAAATATTATAGTCGCTTCATAAACCACAGTCTGTAAGATTCGCCTCTTTGATTCGCCATCTCTGTTCGAAATCTGCTATTGCAGTTATTTGTGGAATTATCTTTACGAGTGGCACGGCTCCTCAGCACGGATGAATAATGTCTTGAGGTGTATGTGTGGGCTGTCAGTCAGTGCACCAGTGTGGATATTCACTGTACTTCAGAAATACAGATACGACCTCCAGGAATTATTTCCAAAATAAGAAGGAAAATGTCATCTGAACAAGTAACATGTCAGCCACTTTTGTTCTGATCAACTGGTGATTAAATCTTACGATCTTAAAGTTAGCTCAGATCACGTCAAACCGTGTAAATTATTATTGTTATGCTTTGTTCTCAAACTGTTAATGTTATCAACACTACGTGACTGTGTATTTAAGGCTATAAATGATCGGCTACCTGCAGCAACCTCACACGCAAAATAGCCTACTAGCCGAGACTCCTTCTTTATGTTACCAGATGTGGGCCGGATCACTCACTCACTCACTCACTCACTTACACACTCTCACTCACACACACACTCACTCACTCACTCGCTAACACACTCAATCACTCATTCATTTTTTATTGACACCTTTTCAGTGTTTTCAAGGATGCGGAGTGGGTGGGTCGTGTCATCCAGTAGGGTGATACTGCGAGCACAGAGACAAACCTCGGTTGGTATGAGGGTTGCCTTGAGCCAGGCTGAGGAAGCTGTAAGTTTCATTGCGACACAAAGAGTAGTTTGCTTACCACCAATGTTTTAAATATAATAACTTGTTGGACTTTTTTTTCATACATATTGCACCAGTACTACCAGACAATCAGGGTGTTCAGCCCCACAGTGTTCAGGAAGAGAAAGGCTGCAACCGTTTTTTTTCTTTCTTGTTCTGGTGATGCGGTCCACAGTGTCTTTCTGTTCCTGACCACTATTTCAAGGACAATTAGGAAGAAATCAAATAAAAAGCTTTTATGTAACTCAAATATTACATATTTTTTCCACAAATAGGCCTTTTTTAATTTTAATTTTATTTATTCCATAATTTAATCAGGGCCCAGTTCAACCCCCAAACAACCAGTTCCTCTCATTTGTCTGAACAACATTTCAGAGGCAACACTGAATTACAGTAAGTTACCTGTGAAGGGGGTGGATTGGAATCCACTGCTGCTTCTATGTATATGTAATGAGTGATTGTAATCAAGATATTCATCAATATTTTTCCTTTCAAATATCGAATGAGTTGAATGACTTCTCTGGAGATTTTACTTTGTTATAGAAGTTACCAGTGTGATTACTGAAATGTTCTTTTCATGTACTCTTTAATGTCAGTATTTGATATCTGCAGTAACAGTGCTTGCTTATTTAGGCCGGCTTCGAGAAATGAAATAGGGAAATGGTTTGGGTTTTAAAAGGGTCTTCAACGTGTTAAAACATATAGGGGTCATTGAAGCCAATAATTTAAGGGATCATTTCTTTGTTAAAGCCTTACTTTCCAGTTAGACTAAAGTGCCCTATCCTTGAGAGAAAGAACTTGTTATCTTGATGTTTTGAGACGACACTCCTGTTTATAGTTAGAGCCTGGCCAAATCCTAACCTTGGAAAAGCTGTGTGTCGGTGTATGAGTTTTAGTCTTCTTGCTTACAGGTTAAGGAAACACTGGCATTATTGGAGATTGACTGAGTTGTTGATCGGGACATGTTGGCGCCTAGCAACTCAAATCCAGTGGTGTCAAAAGTACACACTTTTGTCACTCAAGTAGAAGTATAGATACTGGTGTTTAAAAAGACTCTGGTAAAAGTGGAAGTATCAACTCAACCTCTTTACTCAAGTTAAAGTGAAAAAGTACAGGCTCTAAAACATACTTAAAGTAAAAAAGTATAAAGTAACCCTAATAAAAAAAATAAAAATAAAAAAACCTTAACACTAGACTTGGACCTCGTATCATTGACACAACTGTTAGAAATAGAAGCTTAATTTAACAACTGATTAGTGCTACATGGATCCCAAGACACGGTGAAACATCAAACAAAAACATAATACTATCAAAGACAACAAACTTGATGGGCATGTTTTCCTCAAACTTTATTGGAATGCAAATAGACTTTCAAACTGAGGTAGTAATATTCAAGACATACCCTGGCCGGCAAAACTATCAGAACATTATTTTAGCAGCAAATGACTGACTTGAGTGTCTGTGTATTAAGGAGTGTGCTTGTCAGTGCGTGTTAAGGAGATAAATATACTGCATACATTTGAGTGTGGGTGGACAAAAAGAGAGACAGAGACTTCAAACTGAGACTTCAAACCTATACAAAAGAAACTCCTTCAAAACATGGAGTACTGTATACAGAGAAACACTACCAAAAACAAAAGCAAAGTTTTGCACATGGCACTAGGAGAATAGGAGAGTGCAAGAATGTACATTTTGTATGTGCAGTGAGTGTATTTGTGGCAGTGGTATACATCTTTGTTGTGCATTAATCCCTGAGTCCCATCAAAAACTTGGGAGTAACTTACTAAAGCGTACCCTAGGTACATATCAAAACAGTCTCTGAAGCCTTAAGTGCTTGACTTGGGACTTTGTGCAAGAACAAAAGTGCATGTCAGTCCATGTGGAACAAAAAGAGAGTGTCTGTTGGTGTGACTGTGTGTGTGATTGTGACTGTGTGTGTGTGTGTGTGTGTGTGTGTGTGTGTGTGTGTGTGTGTGTGTGTGTGTGTCTGTGTCTGTGTCTGTGTGTGTGTGTGTGAGAGAGAGAGAAAGAATTATTGTAATTATGCCAGTGTGATGTACATGTCCATAATTCCCTTAAACAAACAGGCTGTAAAAGTGGACAAATGCTACATATCAAAACAGTCTCTGTAGCCTGAAGTGCTTGACTTGGGACTTTGTGCGAGAACAAATGTGCATGTCAGTCTGTGTGGAACACAAAAAGAGTGTTTGTGTGTGTGTGTGTGTGTGTGTGTGTGTGTGTGTGTGTGTGTGTGTGTGTGTGTGTGTGTGTGTGTGTGTGTGTCTGTGTGTGTGTGTGAGAGTGAGTGAGAGAGAAAAAGAGAGGGAGAGAGAAAAAGAGAGAGAAAGAGAGGGAGAGAAAGAAAAAGATAGAAAGAAAGAAAGAAAGAAAGAAAGAAAGAAAGAAAGAAAGAAAGAAAGAAGAAAAGAGAGTGAGTGAGAGAGAAAAAGAGAGGGAGAGAGAAAAAGAGAGAGAGAAAAAGAGAGAGAAAGAGAGGGAGAGAAAGAAAAAGATAGAAAGAAAGAAAGAAAGAAAGAAGAAAAGAAAAGGAGAGAGAGAGAGAGAGAGTGTGTGTGTGTGTGTGTGTGTGTGTGTGTGTGTGTGTGTGTGTGTGTGTGTGTGTGTGTGTGTGTGTGTGTGCGTCAGTGTGTGTACGTCAGTAATCCTGTGTTTGTGTATGACAGAAAGAATACATTGACATACCCTATACAATCACCAGAACCTTCTGTTTAGCTTCAAAAGAAGCTGGTTTTCAAAGTTCTTAGAATCAATACGTGCCCTTTTTGGTCTGAAGATCAGTCCTGCTGAACTAAACAGTCTCTCGCAGGCTGCTGAGGCTGGTAGTGCTGTGTTAAGCCTCAATGACAGGTTGCATACTGCCGGGAAAGACTTAAGTATCTCTACTGTATCACCTGGGCATCCAAGGTAAGTCTCCAGCTGTTTAGCATTTTCTTGGGAACTGGTCTGTTTGATTGCAGAAAAGAAGTCCTCCTCCTCTGAAGAATGGGAGCTCTCACCTTGATTCTCCACAGTTTGGTCTTTCAAGTAACTTTTGATATAGTCAAGGCCTTTGAAATAGAAAAACAAAATTAGGACCAAATTGAACCATGGAATTGGATTACAACATTGAAATTACAACACTGAAAGATGGCACAATGAGTTTGATCAACTTCATATGGCTTACATAAGGACACAGATTGCTATTTGGATTGCTTGGTATGTTAGAGATGCTTCAAATGCAGAACTTTCCTCTGTTAATAGCATAAAGCAAACAGTACAACACTTACCAAGTTTTATGATTTGTTCATCACTTGTCCAGCACGTCTTGAATTTGGGGACTAGAATAGCCGCGGCTATCAGCTCCGGATCTTTAAGCATTTGTCCAAATCGTTTTTCAAGTCCTGCTAAAAGTGCATCAATCAATGGCCTACAGAACTTGGAAGAAATGTGAAGGTGCTGGAGCTTAGTCTTGAGTAGGGTTATTGTAGGGACCAACCATCCCATTTGCACATTGGTCTCTCCCTGAAGTACGTCAAGAGCCTTTGCAACTGGGCTCATAGTCTTTGCATATTCGGACAGAAAGGCAAGCTCGACAGGAGTAAACCTGTTCAAACAACAACAACAAAAAAAAAAAAAAAAAAAAAAAACATCACATTTATTTCATGGAACAGCTTCAATTGGAAGGGCCTAATTCTTAAAAAAAAACAATCATTAGAGACTACTTTTAGGAAGTTGCACTTGTGTTACAAATAAATAACATTTGTGTTTTACAGTTTTTCATATATAGAAATAAATAAATGTTGGCAACCACATATAGTTCAGCTTTTAAAAAATTAAAAAGGGCAGGTACATACATGGGTATCTTCAGTGCACTGCAGACAGCTGCAATGGCCCGTTCTCCATGTTCTCTGGCAATTCTCACAATCCTTTCCACTGCTAAGAAAAGGGAGTTCCATCTTGTTGCATTTGGCCTCAAGAGCTGGAGTTTGCAAGTCTCCTCAATGATCTCTGCTGCTGTGGTGGATCTTGCACTTTTATTCCACAGACTCCAGCACTTTGAGAATGTTGAGCGTGAGACCCTTTTGTAAACATTGTTAATATTTGCCTCCTCAACATCAGTTGTTGACACCAAGTTGAGAAGGTGGCAGGCGCAGCGATGGTGTTTCGGAAGCTGATATTCCAGGCTGTCGTCCTCATCCAGTATGGCTCCAGCTTCAACAAACTCCATGCTCTCAGTGCTATCCTGCTCTTCATCATCAGATTCATCATCACCACCCTCATCATCATCTCCTTTACCGCTCTCTGTTGCTAAATTGTTATTTTCATCAGTCTGACCATAAACCCTAAACGCTTTTACGAAATTTGAGCCATTGTCAGTTGTGGTGCGGGTAATCTTTTCACGGATATTAAATTCGCTGTGGATATCGTTCAGAGCACTGGCAAGGACAGCAAAAGTATGTGAACCTTTAAGCTGTCTGCAGGCTAGGGCAGCGCAACATCTCGTCATAGTCTGGGGGTCTATCCAATGTGCTGTGACACCTATGAATCCACGCCTGTAAGCTGTCCAGCAGTCAGTTGTAGTGGCAATGAACTGAAGTTCACTTAGAGCGGTTTTCAGATTGTTTTTCATTTCCAGGGAAGCCTTCTCTACTTTGTTCACAACAGTGTTGCGTGAAATCACATTAATATTGGGCTGGAGAAGATGTACAAGATCTATGAAACCCTGCTGCTCAACTACATTAGGTGGGTAAAGGCCTTGTATGATAAAATGGAGGACTGATTTATCCAAACTGGCCTGGGACACTCTTCTGGTTTCCCATAACTTAGCTTGCTTGGATGGGGGGCTTTCATCTGGTGCTCCTTCTGGCTTTCTTCTTAGGGCGTTTGAAGTGAAAGTTTTGTATCTCTCCAGATGATTAGGGTGTTTTCTCTGTGGAAAAATATGCATCATTGAATCATTTACAAAAACACACATTATCAACCTGATATACTTTTTTTGTATATCTGGCTACATTTCTCCCTGTGCTTTCCAATTAGGACGGCCACCTTACCCCACACTTCTCATCTTGACTAAATAAAAAATAAAAAATAAAAAAAGCATTAAATTGGGTGAGGAAATGGAAAGAATAGGCATGACCTCAAAGCACTGAATTTAAACCGAAACCAACAGGGCCACTCAAAACAAATGTGACAAAGGGCTGATATGAATAGCACCTAACCTAACTAACACATTTCTTGTGGGTACCACTGATACATACTAGGGGTGGAACGGTACACAGAAGTCACAGAGACAGTTCATACCTCAGTTCAGACATCACGGTTCGGTACAATGGAGGGAAAAGCAGAAAGCTTGTGCATGTCTGTACCACCAAAGGAAAATTTTTTTTTTTTTTTAAATAAGTTTTATTAATAAAGTAAAGGCATAGAACCAGTTTATTTGTAGTGCACTGACAATAGTTTTATATAATTAGTTTATTAAAAAATATAAAAAGACAAAAAGACCTTGAGATAAGTAATTTTGTACCTGAATGAATAGAAAATTAATTTGCTACATTTCAGATTAATATATTTGTTTTCCTTAAAATGAATGAACAGTAACTTAAACACTTTGCCGTTTGATTGATAGCCTGTAAAATGACGGAGTATGTTCTTAAGTTTCCAACTGTTTGATCGCGCCCGCGCCTCTCACACACACGCATATAAGTAAACTCTCTCTCTCTCTCTCTCTCTCTCTCTCTCTCAGCTACAGATTAGGTGTCCGTAAAGAACCCCCGTATCTAACAGTAGGTCCGCATTAGATTAATTAATTTGCTCGCGAGTTTTATTCATTTTTATACCGTGTATTCTCCGTGTATATTCATGCACCGACCCGTGACTTCCGTACCGTTTCGGTTCAATACGAATAATACATGTACCGTTTCACCCCTAATACATACTGAATATTAATAGCTTAGTATTACAGGGTTTCCCGCAGCACTTTGCAGCAACACACGCCAGCATATTTTCAAACATGACCGAACTAATACAGGCTAAAACTGCTAACTTGGGACTCTTCAGTAGGCAACTGCTAGCCCCAAAGCATGTCTCGGCATGCTAGCCAAGCCAAAGCAGCCAAAGCAAACATTGTAAATCGACCAATATTAGCCTAGGCCTACTCTAAAATGAATTAATATAATAATAACAAAGAAAACAGCTTACCTCTACATGTTTCTTCAAATTGGAAGGCGAGTTCTTGAAAGCCAAAAGTACATGGTTCTTTGGTTCACAAAGTTTGCAGTGCATTCTCCACGAGTCGTTTTTGCTCCCGATGATTTCGAACAATTCTTTGAGATAAGGCCAGGGATGTGGAAGGTTTTGCTGGTCCCCATCACTAGAACTACTACCAACGTTCTCGCCTGTGCTTTCAGACGCTTCGGACATTTCGCCAGACATCATGCTCTTGCCAACTGAATCTCTTTCTGACACATTTGCCGCGGACGCGGTTTGAACGTGCACTTCGTTTCGTGCCATGCGCAGAAAAGATGGACAGCCCACACACCAATGACATCTCTGAATGTTGTGGGTTTCTGTGCCTCATCCAATGACGCTCGAAATCAGTCTATCTGACTTTTTATTTTATTTATTTTTTTTATTTTTTTTTTAAACTAGAGTAACAAGCTTGTTTTTAAAATGTAAGGAGTAGAAAGTACAGATAATTACGTTTAAATGTAAGGAGTAAAAGTAAAAAGTTGGCAAAAAAATAAATAGTAGAGTAAAGTAAAGATACCTAAAAACTCTACTTAAGTACAGTAACGAAGTATTTGTACTTCGTTACTTGACACCTCTGCTCAAATCTGAGACATGGAAGGTCACGACGTGCCTGACTTCAGGGTCCGAGTGTCAGCGGCATAATCAGATGGAGATATGCTTCAGTCTATCTGTATATGTGTGGAAAATTACAATGTTTATCTATTTCTTAGCCAATCAGAAGTATCCAACATGCGTGTACTGATGTCATTCGTGCCCTTGGAAATGGGTATAACTGCTATGATCTTTGTAACTGTAAGCGGGACGGCCTTCAAACTCCTGTGTGAGTCTTGAAGCTGAACTTCTGCTGATGAAACTGCAAACTATCTTCAGTAAAACTTTTCTTCAATTTGTTTATAATTCTGACTCCGGGTCTTCTTTCAAACATCTGGTCCTTGGGTCCTAAACGGTTAACCCCTAACACCTGCACCACATGCAAGTACTTTATTACTATGAACTTTTCTGTGTGAAATTGTATTGTTTGACTGTGTACTTGTGTTTTTTAATCAGTTATTCTCTGAAAATCTTCCCTCATGCTCTCAAATCTCATTCATATTATTTTTACATGTAAAATAATATCACAGGTTTGGCAAATTGGCGCCAATAATGCTATGCATTTTTCCTTATACCTTAATCATTTGCATTTGATTATAAGACATTTGAACTCTGAATTAGAACTTCAAGTTTAGACTTTTTAGATAAAAAATAAAATAAAAAAACTATTATATGGCTTCAGAAGACTTACAACACAACCCATAACACAAGAGTTGTGGACTTATTTGATTATCTTTAGGATCTTTTCTGGGACATTTTTGGAGCTTAACAGAATATTTATCCATTTTTACATAAATTGTTTGTTTATTATTATAGAAGTTAGTGGTGACCATGAAACAACATGAAATTAATACAAAATTTAAATAAAAAAAGGTTCCCAGAGGCACCCAAAACTGTTCCACACAGTGCCTCATATAAGAGTTCCTCAGGAAACCTGTGTGGTTCCTCAGAGAACCGGCCCTTTTTAAAGGGTCCTAGAGGATCTACAAACGGTTCCGCCGGTGTGGCGAAGTGAAGAACCCCAAAAGGTTCCTCCAGGCACCTTTTATTTTTACAGTGGTGGTGCTTGTAGTTTGTTTGTTAATAGTTTGACGCAATGGGTTTCAGGCCAGGTATATTGTTTGAGGGCACCTTTATGTTATTGGTGGTTGAGCACTTTTTCATTGATAGACCTCACACTATAACCCACATGGTGCAAGCTTCTATCTCAATTCTTTTGTAGAGCATGCTGGGTAAAGTTACTTTTTGTTTTGTCAAGTTTCTATCTCAATTCTTTTGTAGAGCATGCTGGGTAAAGTTTCTGTTGTCCACTGTGTGCACAATCTCTTAATTAAGAGAAAATTGATGTAGCCTGGCATAAAGTTAGTGTGGTACTTAGTTCATTTTTTTATGTGTAAACATGCACAAACCATCGGAGCTTCCATATCAACAAATTTCAAAAAGCTTTTTCTACCCTGGAGATAATATACCGTCTAGCTTCTTTCAAGTAACACTTATCTTTGCTGGCATTCATAGGTGATTACCAGTCCCGCAGAATCAGAGGCCCAGCTGTCTCTCCCCATCACTCCGAGGATCATCATGCTCTGTAAGTTTTACATTCAATGTTAACAAATCCTTTGAATGTATAGGGCACAAGCAAATAAAGTCTAGTCTGGAAAACACTAGTGAATGCAGTTTGTGTCGTGTCATTCACCAGTCAGGAACAGCACAGTCACTTCAAAAACTGAAGTTATGTGGAGTACTCTCTCATCCTTAGTAGCCACCTCTAATGTCGTTATTGCTATTTCAGATTGCTTGCTATGCCTGTGTCACTTTTTCTGTTTTTCTATCACCAGTTACTGCTGCTAATGCACTGCTTGGAAGATGTGTATAGAGACAGAGCGCATTTAGGCCACGCCCACACCCAGGGGGAAAACAATCAAACCGTCCCCATTGACTTTGCATTGCGAGAGGCTGCCTCCTTGTCATTTCTTGCTTCTAACAAAAGACAGACAAATGCCTAAAAGCTGCTGTGTGACAGGTGTACAGCAAACAAGCTAAAAAACCCAGAAATAAGTTTTTATTAGCTCTCGACCCCAAAAAACGAGTGTTTTTAGGACATAAAAGTGGATACAGGCAGTTGAGACAGAGCGTCACGTGTCTCATTACTATGAGAACTAACGTACACCCGCTGGAGGAGACTGTAATCGGCAACACAGGATAGTTTATCTTACAGAAATATAATATATAAAACTGACATTTGGATATTTGACTCACCAGTGACCAAATGTTTAACTTACTGCACACGTAGTGTATTTTAGTGCATACTGAGTGTCAGGATCCCACAATTGACCCATTCGTTCCAGCCTGTATCCACTTTTATGTCCTCAAACGCTCGTTTTTTGGGGTCGACAGCTTATGAAAACTTATTTCTGGGTTTCTTAGCTTGTTTGCTGTACACCTTGTCACACAGCAGCTTTTAGGCATTATTCTGTCTTTTGTTAGAAGCAAGAAATGACAAGGAGGCAGCCTCTCGCAATGCAAAGTCAATGGAGACAGTTCGTTTGTTTTCCCCCTTGGTGGGCGTGGTCTTCAGATTATGACGCGTTGCGCTCTGTCTCTATGCTCCCTGCCCTGTTTTACATTTACAATCATTTATGTTTGAGCAAATCTTTTATAGAATGTATTGCTATGAAATATAATTTTTGTGATGACTCTTGTCTTTACTAAGCAGAGACAATCCTGACTGCAAAAAAATGGATGCTGTGGATCGAGGGGAGGGTCGTAATCCCACCTGGTGTTCACATGACTGACTTCACCACTGCCTTCCGCTCTCCTCGCCTTTTACTGTGTATTCAACCTAGAGTATCAGGTGGAAGCCAGCACAACACTGGAGTTTGTTCAGAGGTATTTATTATCTTAAATAGTTCGATTGAAAGAAAGATTGAAATGTGAAAGTAAATTGACAATTGTAAAGCTGTTCAAAATCACCTTCTTCCTTTAAAATGTTGCAATATTTGAGTGTCTAAATAGTATAGGTTGAAGCCTCCTTACAACTTGAATGCTTTAGAGAACAGAAGGGCTGTTGGGCCGAGGGCATGTACACACTATATATCTTTTTACATAAAAACCTTTGGGAGAAATTGAGAAGACACAATGCGTAGATGGCTGGGGAATATGATTTGCCCTGATAAAACAAACAAGGAGAGTGGTTTAGGTCCTGTAAATTGTTGTGATTTTCTAACCAGTTACTCATTATATTTTAATATTTTTTTTTATATATACATACGAAAATGTCCCCTGTACACATATACTGTACACTCAGGAAGACAGCTATAATCATCTGCTGGCTGTCAATAAATCCATTGAAGATTATTTTAATGACTACTTTGAGAAAACCACTTTTATGATCCCAGACTAAGGTTACAATTTAAATTTCTGGATTGTTTTGAAAGAGAAATAGAGAGTGATGTGTTTATTTCAAAGTGAATTTATTTTTTTAGATTACATGATTTGTCAGTGTATTTTACAGTTCTTTAAAGTAGGAAATGCAGAATAGGTGTTCATATTTTACTCTCTTAGTGTTCATGTTGTAACTCTGTGTCGGTGTTGCGAGAGTCTTGAAAGTGTCGAACTCACACTTTGAGGGTTGTTCCCATATTTACACTTTTAAAGTGTTGAAATGAAGTATATTGGTGTTAATTTCCGGATTTCAAATTTACTGTGTAGTGATTAAAGGTGCTGTAAGCGATGCTGGGAGTCGTAACTTCTTGTTGACATTCGAATTGTTGTCAAACAAAACGGAGGCTAGCTAGACCCTCCCTCCTCCTCATCCCGTCTCCTCCCTCCTCCCCTCCCTTCCGGCATAAAGGAAAGTCTAGTCACTACAAACAAAGTTACGTTTTACTGAGTTTACATTGAATACTTCATTCAATGTGTAATGTCGCCAAGTTAGATAAAGGGTTTTATATATTGCAGAACAGAATGCAGAAAAAGAGAAACATTATTTTAAAATCGTTTCACCACCTGAAGCTATAACTATAGCTCCCATACAAGGACGCAATAATAGCAAGATAACGTTAGCTTCGCGTTTCCCAGTGAGCATAAACAACGGCGGCGTCGTAAACAAATTTAGTCAAAGTTGTCAACAGCCTATAAATGAACATTCAAATTCATAACAAACCGTGGGTGAAAACAATCATTCACACAAATTGTCGCCCTACTGTGAATTTGCTTGATCATTTACAATAGAGATTGATCGCTAGCTGAAACATATATGTTGTATTCACCAAAGCTAACGCTGACTGCATAGTTCTAGCTAATTATATCCTTGTGTTGGTTTGGCGAACATGAACGTCAGTTTAGAAAGAAATATGGATTTACCTGTTCTGCAAAAACAGAGCAACTGAATGTGGATCGGAAGCCCTTCTGCCGGCGGAGTTCTCGCCACCTTTCGAAGTTTTTTCCGATGTAAATTCGGTATTCGCGCGTTCCTTATCCTCGTCCCTTATCCTTGTCCCTCTTCTTTGCAATTTGTTCATCGGAACGTCGTCTCTTTGGTCGTGTGTCGGCCATAATTCAAACTTCCCTCTTCATGCGTCTCTCTCCTCAGTCCACACACCCACTTCATGTGCACGCGAACTAACCCCCCCAAACCCCACCCTCCAATACTGCTTGTCGGTGATTGGCTGGAGTACTGTTTGTTATGTTTCATGGTGCGGGTGAGCCCAGTTTGTTTTTGTTGCCGTTTGTGGAGCCTGTGGTGTCTACAGAGACCGCGTTTTTTTACAGTGTGTTCAGGGGACAGGCAGCTAGCGGATAGTGAGGAGATGTTTGCTGTATGTGACAAAAAATGTTTTGGCCTAAAAAACGCGTGGCATCGCTTACAGCACCTTTAATGTAGTTGTTATACGATCAAACTATATTTTTAGATTAATTTGGACATTATGCTGCTGTAATCTGTAGTGGTTGAGGAAGATGAGTGTCATTGTTTTGTGTTATTGATGTTTTATCCATGTCATAGTTTAAGAAATAAGAGTATTGTCTTTCAATAGAGTTTTGTACAGGCCTTTGTCATGTATCCTGACTCAAATAATGTGTTTCTAACAGCAAACACTCAGAATAAAGTGAGATGATCTGCTGATGATCCTGAATGGCTTGTTGAATGAGTGTTGATAGTCTGAGGCTCATCAATATTAACAGATCTGCTGAAAACACTCTTTATTTCATGACAATAGTTCCTGTTTTCACCTCATTTATTATGCTGATGTCTTCAGATCTCCTGTTAATTGACACTTAAAGCTCATTTCATTGGTGTCAGCAGACTGAGGGTATAATTGTTGGTTACTATATGTACATTTATTTCTGTGTGATTTTAACTGTTTTCTTACCATTATTCATATTTAGTTATATTCTTTTATTTATTTCTAGATACCTGCATTTTAATGAAGAAGCAGAATAATGTTAGTATTATCAATACAAATAATGAATGGATTGTTATTTCTCACAGGGTAATTCACTTGAGCTTGTGTTTCTGGTGTCCCACTTTCACATGCGTATGAATGGAAGTCAGTGCAAGGAAAAGTCTAGTGTGAACGGCCATTAATAATTCAAAACGTTTTTAGTAAAATAAATATCAATCTCAAAGTTGGTGTCAAAATATGGCAACAATGGGATTTGTCTCTGGATTCAGATTCGATAATGTTTTAAAATAATAATTGGAAGATACATTTACCTCATTCAAGGAAAGTTTCAAGGACATATAATCAATTTATAAAAATGCATTCTGCAAATGATCATAATAGCCATTTATTTGTTGCATAGAAGTGTCATTTAGTATAAAAACAAACTCAGTAACTGATATATAGATTTTGGGCAGATCAGTGAAGCTCCTCCCACACAAATTGCATCATCAATGAAGGTCCTCCCACATCAGTCACATGGTCAGTGAAGCTCCTCCCACATCAGTCACATGGTCAGTGAAGCTCCTCCCACAGTAAATCTCCAATAAATGCTGTAAATTCCCATCAGCTACAAGTGAAGACGAGCATCAGAGCATCAGGAAGAGCTGAAATCTGCAAAGACTTAGTTTATTAAAGAGGACAGTGAGAACATGAGTGATCCAGAACCCTGCAGAATGAAACACACTGAAGATCCTGAAGAACAAAGAGGTTGGTGTTTATTCTTCATTCATTCATGATGCTGAAGAACATTCATATTAGAAACATTCAAGCACTTCATCACATTTAGATATGCAGTTAAACTATGAAATGGGTACAGAATGTTCTGGGTTTTTCTTCAACAAATGGTCAGTAAAGGGAGGTTTGAGACATTTTTATATTGATTATCAACATCAGATCAAGCTAATACTATTTTAACTGATAAATAATCAATTTATAAAAAGGCATCAAATTATCATAATATTTTATAACAGTTGTCTACTTTCTACTATTACTTTAGGGCTCACTTTCATGTCCTTTCAATTTATATTTCTTTCAATCAATTATTTTGATGTACTGAAAATTTTATTTAATACATTTTTTCTTTGATTTCAGACCTGATGGAAGAGAGCGAGGAGAGTGAAGAACTGAGTGAAGTGGAGGAGGAACATCATGTCAAACCTGGAGAAAAACCTTTGAGTCGCTCAAAGACTAAAAAGACATTTTTAAAGAAAAGAAGAGCCAAGAAATCTTTCACCTGCACTCAGTGTGGAAAGAGTTTCACAAGCAAACATAGTCTAGAGCGTCACATGAGAGTTCACACTGGAGAGAAGCCGTTCTCATGTGATCAGTGTGGAAAGAGTTTCACACAATCATCATACCTTAAAGCTCACATGAGAGTTCACACTGGAGAGAAGCCGTTCCCATGCAATCAATGTGGGAATAGTTTCAGTCAATTAGCAAACCTTAATGTTCACATGAGGATCCACACCGGAGAGAAGCCATTCACATGTGATCAATGCGGCAAAACATTTATCTGTACATCACACCTGAAGACACACCTGACAGTTCATATGAGGGAGAAGCCGCATTCATGTTCTGTGTGTGGAAAGAGTTTTTCACAGCTGCCATATTTACATAGACATGAGAAAATTCACACTGGTGTGAGAGAGTACATGTGCTTTGAGTGTGAGAAGACTTTTATTACAGCGGACAGTTTAAATCAGCACCAGAGAATTCACACTGGAGAAAAACCTTACAAGTGTTCACACTGTGACAAGAGATTCAGTCGATCAACACATCTGAAATCACATGAGAGGATCCACACTGCAGAAAAACCTTACAAGTGTTCACACTGTGACAAGAGATTCAGTCGATCATCATCTCTGAAAACACATGAGAGGATCCACACTGGAGAGAAGTCGCACACGTGTGATCAGTGTGGAAAGAGTTTCTCTTTTAAAACTCACCTGAAGCGACACATGAAGATCCATACAGTGGAGAAACCACATCAACACAGTCTGAGATCACAGTAAGTAGTTTATGTTCATGTGCTGAGCAACAAAGTCTCTTCTGTGTAAGTTAGACACACATCACTCTAATAATAAGACTATCGATAGGCGAGACCACGCGTGCAATGCTAGTGGGCTAAAGCTAGTAGCGGAAGTTCGGAAAGTTGGATATAAGTAGCAATATCAAAGCAATCCGATTGTTTTTTATAGAGAATAGTATCGGAGATATGTTCACACGCTGTAAAAATAGAAAATGTTCGTTTGTAAATGAGTGTAAAGAAGAAAATCAAGGATTATGAATCAATTTGACGGAGCTCCAAATACAAACAACGTGCTCAGTTGCAACGCATGAAAAATCATGTCAATCTAATTGACACATCACTCTATAGCCAAATCTCTCCTCTCCATGTATAGCCGGTGTGTGGTGAGCACAGGACACTTTGTTGATTGATTGATATCTATTAACTTGCGCTCTCTGACAGTAGGTGGCGCTCATGTAAAAGCAGAAATAAAGCACTATACAGGGCTCTAGACTGCGAGTAAATGGAAATTCATTATAATCCATTATAAAGCTTGAAAGAGCCAGGACATTTTTTTAAATATAACTCCGATAGTTTTTGTCTAAAAGAAGAATGTCATACACACCTAGGATGACTTGAGAGTGAGTAAATCATGGGCACTGACTTGGAAGCCAAGAGAAACATTGTGCCTTGAACGAACAAGTTCATGAAGTTTTAAGTAATATGGCTTTTAAGTCCACAAATCTCAAATTTTCACTGTGGATTTAATGTAGTAATGCTCAGTGTAACCATGGTATTGTGGCAGAAATAGTCAAATGTTTTTACATTATTGATTTCAGGGTTCGTACATCCTTTTGAGAGTAAAATTCAAGCACTAATCAAGAACTTTCAAGTCCATCACACTTTTTACAGCTCTTCAATTTTTATTTAATATTATCCAGTTTTAATGTTATTTTTAATGTGATGACCAAACCATGATTTGTTCATGCTTCAAAGATTGTTAAACTAAACATTGATTGTTAAACCATTTGTAAAACTAAATGTTTCAAAGTGTAGGAAAACAGTAGACCGAAGATTTAAAACTACAGTTTATGTGTTATACTTAAGAGTAAAGAGAATGGAATATTCGCTGGAATATATATATATATATATATATATATACTGTATATATTTTGTCAGAAAAGTAAACAAATCAACAAATACATCATCGCAATTACCAAGTCCATCTCATCTAGTATGTTATTAGAATTATTGATAATGTTTTAGAAACTCATCTCTGTTTATATGACACATTAGTTACAGTTTCTGTTTTCATAGACGTTAAATGTGGGTTTTAAATCCTTCATGTTAATCTTCTATGAACAATGTAGATTAATGTAGAATAAACAAATGTGTATTTTAGTCAGAATTATTGCTCTTCATCAATTTGAGGTCCTGGAGCTCGCCTTGTAAAGTTGAACAGAGACTCACTCGCTCTCGGGACAAGCATTGAAGGAAAATGGAAATACACACATGACTTTCTAACATTTACTGATAAGGATATAACCATTAAATATAAGAATGTGATTCAAAAGTCATTGAAATTACAATCATATATTTCAATCTCTGCATTTAATAAACTACCAGTGAGTGTTTTTTTATCACATATAAATGTTTTAAATGATTTTAACTCTCCTGTCAAGCTGTTGGTGAAAATAAGAGCTTGTTCTTCAGTGATTTGCCTGGTTAAATAAAGGTTAATAAGTTACACAAAGGGAATGCCACATCAGAGCAAACAACACATGCATCTGAACGACGTGTTCTGAATATGAAGCACTTTCATGTTTAGGAAAACTTGGCTTGTTTCAGCACTAGGTGATTTATGTTAGTTTTGTTTGTTGTGTTGTTGTGGCTTCGACAAAACCTGATAATCTTAAATTACATGATCAAGGTCACTAGATTTTTCAACATGTGATTAGCCTTAGTACTGAAGGGTTACAAATTTAAGAATCTATTTCAGATATGCTTCCTTACATAACATCACGGTGAAGAATATTGTATTTAGCGTTTAAGGTTGAGATAACGATTCTGCTCAGCAAAGTTGCCATTCCTGTTTTCTCCTTATTGTCTTTAATGGCTCTGGAGTCCCAGTTTCACTCAGAGCCACAGCCCAGACGTTGAATCGTTGATCTGATTGGATCAGGAACCAAGATGGCGGCGCGAGTACATCGCGAGGCTCGCGGTCTCTCCAGATTCTGCAATTTAGTAGTATTTTTCTTGCTCATTTCGGGTCTGTTCGTGCAGAACAGTTGTGCCTTAACATCGTACACCCAAGGTGAGCTTTTGGATATTGGTTTGCGAATTTCCGACAGTTTTATGGACAACCTTCGACTCCTTCCTGAGATCGCCAAAACACCCGGGGCTATGCACTCTGCCCGGCCGGGCGGAAGTGCTCGCAGGCGGCGTCGAGATCGTAAACAAAGGCGGGGGAAGCGCGGAGGACTAAGAGCTAAGCTAAAGCTAACACCACACCGGCTCTCTTTACCCAGCATTTTCCTTGCCAATGTACGGTCGCTGTTGAACAAAATGGAGGAGATTCGACTCAACATCACATACAGCAAGAGACTTTTGAACTGTAATGTTCTAATTTTCACGGAAACATGGTTAAACAGCGGAATACCGGACAACGCTATTGAGCTAGCGGGACGCCATACATTCCGGGCGGATAGAACATTAGATGGCTCCGGTAAGACCAGAGGTGGTGGATTGTGCATTTACATTAACAAAGCTTGGTGCACAAACTCTGCTATTGTTGGGAGACATTGTTCAGCTAACCTTGAGTTTCTCATGGTTAAATGTAGACCGTTTTATCTACCGCGGGAGTTCACTTCCACTATTATAACTGCAGCCTATATTCCCCCGGATGCTGATGCCAAGTTTGCTATGAAAGAACTTCACGCAGCCATCAGTAAACAACAGACCGTTCACCCGGAAGCTGCGTTTATTGTTGCGGGTGATTTTAATCATTCAAACTTAAAGTCAGTGCTACCGAAATTTCACCAGCATGTTTCCTGTCACACCAGAGGAAACAAAACCTTAGACCATGTTTACACAAACATGGCTGGAGCTTACGTCGCGACACCCCTCCCCCACCTGGGACAGTCAGATCACCTTTCTTTGTTCCTCACCCCCAAATATGCACCTCTCATCAATCGCGTGAAGCCATCAGTGAAGACCATCAAGGTGTGGCCTGCGGGGGCAGATTCCTCACTCCAGGAAAGGTTTCTACACACAGACTGGAGTATGTTTGCTTCTCAAGCCACCAGTGGCTCTCACACGGACATTGACTGCTACACCTCCTCTGTACTGGATTATATCAATACCACCATTGACAGTGTTACAACCCAGAAGCAGATCACCACATACCCAAATCAGAAGCCATGGATGAACAGGGAAGTGCGACTCCTATTGAAGACACGCAACACTGCCTTCAGATCAGGAGATGCACAAGCCTATAGCACATCCAGAGCAAATCTGAAAAGGGGCATCAAAGAGGCCAAGCACTGCTACAAGCTTAAGATAGAGGGACACTTTTCCAACGCTGACCCTCGGCGCATGTGGCAGGGCATTCAGGCCATCAGTGACTACAAACCCTCTCACTCCACCCCCGCAGCCACTGATGTCAACTTCCTGAACGAGCTAAATGACTTTTATGCTCGCTTTGAAAGAGACAACAGAGAAACTGCCACCAAGCTCAAATCCTCAGCTGACCACCCGCCGATCACACTCTCCTCCACAGATGTCTGCAATGCACTGAGCAGGATCAGCGCGCACAAGGCTGCTGGACCAGACAACATCCCTGGACGCGTACTCAGGGCATGTGCGGAGCAGCTCGCTGGGGTTTTTACAGACATTTTCAACCTGTCTCTTGCCCAAGCAGCTGTACCAACATGCTTTAAATGCACTTCCATTGTGCCAGTGCCAAAACACTCCAGCCCGAAGTGCCTTAACGACTACCGCCCTGTAGCACTCACACCCATCGTAATGAAGTGCTTTGAGCGGCTGGTCCTGGCACACCTAAAAGACTCTCTTCCATCCACATTGGACTCACACCAGTTTGCCTACACTGTTAGACCTTACCGGTTTTTTTTACAGTAAAATACTGGCAACACTGTTGCCAGTAATTTACTGTTAATTGTGCAGTTCTTTACTGTAATCTACAGTATGTTACTGTAAAATGCACTAAAACTCGAGTTAACTAATTTCACTTGCAGAAACCTTAAATTGACCAACTGTCATTTACATGTATTAAACTAAAATGTATAATGCATTAATAACGTGAGCAAAGTAAAACTGTGAACTTATTTCATTTGAAACCACAACAAAACTTTTGTAAATAAAGAGATTTCCACTGGACCAGCAACTACACAGTCACCGCCTGTTAAATAAAGCAACATGCAGCATTTCATCAATATTTGTAGATCTTCTCCTGGACTGAAGCACAGGCTCTACTCTTCTGCACAATGGTGACCCAAAAAATGAAATTTTACAGTAAACTACTGGCAACAGTGTTGCCAGTATAAACCTGTTTCATAACTTACAGTTTATTACTGTTAAAATACATTTTGTGGGTGTGTCTTTTTATCTTACACTGTTAACCCTTTCAACCCCACAGGGAAATCCACACAACAAAGAGTAAAAAGTAACACTGACGCAGTGTTGCAGTGAGATAATTAAGGGAACATGTAAGTGATTGTGAGCATTAGTGATGAACACCTGCTGTTAATAAGCAGAATCACTGAAGAAAAGAGAAACACAAGAACAGAAAATAGAGAAACACAATAACTACGACTGACTTCCAGCCATTACACATTATTACACTTATTATTAACCAGTATGACTTTGTTTCTGTCATACAGAAATTGTTATTGAAAATGTTTGTTTGAAGTTACCATTACAGAGATCAGTGCTTGCTTTAGTTGGGATGCTGATGCTAAAACATTCATTTTTCTTTTGCTGCTTGAGCTGTGTTTTTGCAAGTCACACTTGTGCGCACACAGTTTATGAATGATTGCGGTTGTAATGCTTATGATGACAAAATCATCATAATGCCTGTTCATTCACTAAGGAATTAATTCTTATTCATTCAGAGTTTTATCCTCGATCAAAAGTGTTACATTACCACTACTGTGAAACTACAGCAATAAATTACTATGACTAATTTTTTTTAACACATCATGCATAAACCAAAATAAAAACAGAGCTACACTATATTTTAGAAACACAGAGATAGCACAATTTAGCACATTAATCTCAACAATGGTGGCAATATTTCTTTCTATTTCATGCAGCAGTGCATGCTGGGAGTTTTATATTATCCTGGAACCCAGCATGCATTGCGACATGAAACTTTTCACCATTGTTGAGATTCATATGCTGATTGTTGATATCTGTGTGTGTCTGAACCAAGTAGGAGTAAAATAAAATTAAATGCACTATATAAATGTTATTTTTCAGAAGACATGATTATAGAAATATTGATTTCATTTTGTAGATACACAGATATATTCTAAATATGAAATACCCATAAATTCAATTAATATATACAGGAAAAATCTGAAAATCAGGTAGTCCAAAATGATTGTGACATCATCACAAAAGGACAAAAACACCTGATCATCTTCCTCTTGACTTTTTCTTGCCATATCAAATGTGTTTTATAAACTCACTGTTACAGCAGTCAGAGAGAGATGCAAGGTAAGAAGTCAAGGGACAAGAGACCAACTAAAGCAAATACTGATCTCCATCATGGTGACAACAAATTTTATTATTAACTAAATCTCTGTTAATTCTCAACAATAACTTTTGTACATGTATGAAATAAATAATCATAAACTGGTTTGTAAACTGGTTTCACAATCAGTGTTACTGGAAGTCAGTTGTAGTTCTTGTGTTTCTCTTTTTCTGTTCTTGTTTCTCTGTCCTTCAGTGATTCTGCTTATCAGTGTTCATCAGTTTCTCAATTCACTCTCTTCTTTTCATTCAAGTGGACTATATTAGTGAACTAATGTAGGGAATAGTGAATGAGGGTATAGGGTGTGATTGGGAAAACAGCCTCTGAGTGTCGATTTGGAGCACTGTTCATTTACAGTATATTCCTGTAGGCTAGTTTTGTTTTCTAGGGTATATAACTGTTTTAATGGAAAATGGTATGATACTGTCTGAATTACGGCTTTTTTTACAGCAAGGGTTAACAGTGTACCGTAGCAATAGGAGCACAGAGGATGCAGTTTCCATGGCACTGCACTCTGTGCTCACACATCTGGACAATAAGAACACTTATGCACGCATGCTGTTTGTTGACTTCAGCTCAGCATTCAACACTGTCATCCCAACTAAGTTAATAGCCAAACTTGGAGACCTGGGCATCAACACCTCCATGTGCAACTGGATTTTGGACTTTTTGACCAACAGACCCCAGAATGTTCGATCAGGCTCCAACTGCTCCACGTCCATCACACTCAACACTGGTGTACCACAGGGCTGTGTGCTAAGCCCGTTTCTCTACTCCCTCTTCACCTCTGACTGCAAGCCTGTGTACGGATCTAATTCCATCGTCAAGTTTGCGGACGACACTACGGTGATTGGTCTCATCAGCAACAACGATGAGACTGCCTATAGGGAGGAGATCAAGCACCTGGCCACATGGTGCACTGAAAATAACCAGCTCCTCAACACCACCAAAACGAAGGAGCTCATCGTGGACTTCAGGAAAGTGTCAAGAGGCACACACGACACCATCCACATCAATGGAATGGCTGTTGAGCGTGTCTCCAGTTTCAAGTTCCTGGGGACCCACATCTCGGCGGACATGACCTGGACAACCAACACCTCCAGCCTGGTCAAGAAGGCTCACCAGCGCCTTTTCTTCCTGAGGACACTGAGGAAGAATCAGCTTTCCTCCACTATCCTGGTGAACTTCTATCGCTGTGCAATAGAAAGCATCCTGACCAACTGTGCTACAGTGTGGTATGGGAGCTGTTCTGTTGCAGAGCGCAAGGCACTGCAGCGGGTGGTGAAAACCGCCCAGCGCATCACTGGGACTCCACTACCTGCCATCGAGCACATCCAGAGGAAACGCTGTCTGCATCGAGCTCGCAGCATCCTTAAGGACTCCTCTCACCCAGCCCACAGACTGTTTTCTCTCCTGCCCTCCGGCAGGCGTTTCAGGTGCCTCCGGACCAGGACCAGCAGACTAAAGAACAGTTTTTTCCCCAGAGCTGTCTCTTTATTAAACTCTAACCCTCATTGATCCCACTCCCCTCATATACTGATTGACTCTCCTCTCCCTCCTCACACCTGCCTCCATTTTGTTATTTGTTATTTGCAATACTATAATGTTCATTTGCACTGCTGACTGTTATTACAGAAACAACTGTTTACATATGCATCTTGCACTACTACCTTGACTGGAATATGCTCAATTTGCACTGCCGACTGTTTATTTACAGTACCGACTGTTTACATATACATTTGCAATACCATACTTTAACTGTAATATGCAATTACTTCCACTGCACTTTCACTCGGATAGCTTCTGTCCAAACTTTATTTGCACTACTTTAAATCCATTGTTATACTGCTCATTTTAGCCTAACTTATACATATATCTATTTGTAAAATTCTGTTTATAGTAATAGCCATCTGTATATTATGCTCACATTCTGTTTATAGTAACACCCATCTGTATATATATATTCATAGTACATATCTATCTGTAAAATTCTGTTTATAGTAATAGCCATCTGTATATTATATTCAGTACATATCTAGCTGTAAATTCTGTTCACAGTAATAGTTATCTGTATATTATATTCATAGGACAAATCTATCTGTAAATTTTTGTTTATAATAGTATTCAACTCTATATTTATTCAGTACATATCCATGTTCTGCACTTATGGAACCACTGTATATCCTGCACTTGCTGCTATTGCACTTCTGGTTAGACCTAAACTGCATTTCGTTGCCTTGTACCTGTACTTGTGTAATGACAATAAAGTTGAATCTAATCTAATCATCTAATCTAATTAGAACATATGCGTTTGAATGGTTATGCTGATTGGACTGAGACTGGTAACACGCTGGAGTCAGGCAGGTTCCTTAAACCTGTATACTTAATTTGCATGCTTTGTTCAACCTCAATGTAAATCCCTCCCCTTAAATGTCTATAAATTTGCAAGGCAACTGTCTTGAGTTAGACTTGGAAGAACACTACAGACGACACACAGCGAAGATCCAAATAAATCACTTGTGCCTATCCCAATGTCTCCTTGGTCTTGCGTCGATGAAAGAAAACTTTACAACAGTACTTAGTACTTAGTTCAAAGTCTGAAATATTGATTATTCCTCTCTCATCATGATTGTTAGAAATGAAACTTGTTTGTTTTTAGCAGAACTGCCAGAGAGCATCTGGAAGGAGAGGACGGAGACAACGCCAGTGATCCAGAACCTGCAGAATGAAACATCAAGATACTGAAGAACAAAGAGGTTGGTGTTTATTCTTGATTCCTCATTCGTTCCTCATGATGAAGAACATGCTGATGCTCACCAGATTTACATTGTTTCATGACCAAACTAGTGATTTACAACACAAATCATCTTCATGACATTAAAATAGATCATAATCGTGCACAGCAGTTGTCCACCAGATTTGATGGGATTAAAATGACTGTTGAACTCATCAGTGATCTTGACTTTGAGCTTCACTTTTCATTTAACGTTTGTTTCTCATTTGAAATCTCACTTGATTTAATGTTTCTTTTAGACCTGATGGACGCGAACGAGAAAGGAAAAATCTGTGTAAATGTAAATCAAGTCTGAAGAATCTCATGAGGATCCGCAGCGGAGAGAAACCTTACACATGTGATCAATGCGGGAAGATCACTTCTGCCTTCTCATTCAGAAGAAGAGCACCAGAAAAATGACACCGGAAAAACACTTTCATGTTCAGGAGCTGAAGAAGAGGCCGTAACACTTTCAACTGAGACATAAAAAGATTTGTGTTAAACATCCAATCAAACTACATGATTCAGAGGTTTGCCCGAACAAAGGGTCATAAAAACTTTCCCGCCAAAGGAAAACAGTTCTTATTGGTTAACATCCGCCTAGAGGGGTTACGGATCACAAGATCAGAGCGCTGCTCTTTTTCACGTTTCGTCTCTTCTTCACGTTTGGTCTTCTCCATTGTTTTGTCTCTTCATGTTTTCGTCGCTCTTCGTTTTACTTCTTCAAATATTGTTCTCTCTCCGTTTTGTTTTAAGTCTTGCCTCGTGCTCATTCATTTCTACCTACGAGTGAAACGGACTTTCAACTAAGTTTCTGGCAACTCTTACAAGTAAACCGTTTGAACTTCCCGCGAACTACACAAGCTCCGGAAGAACCGAAATAATATTTCTAACTAAACGGACACACCCAGAACGGACAAGAACGTGCACATTCCTGTTCAGCAACAAAAGTCCAATGCAAGTATTCTTTTACCAAGTGTTAAATGTGCTAAGATTATCTGCCCTTGCTTAAGGTGATTTGGTTCTTTGCTGGTTCTCAAAGGTTCATTGTTTGTGATATTTTTGCCATTCTGTAATCTGCTCTTTCTTTACTTATTTACTTTCATTATTACTATTCATATATGTATTCTTTGTTAGATGTAGTTGTACATTTATAGTTTCATTTATTAAAAACCTATTACACGTTTGATTGTCTCTGTTTGCTGCAACAAAGCCTCTTAAATGTGTTCGATCTTTAGCTACAAGCTTTATATGTGTGGTCAGCCTACAAATTAATAATCGTGTAAAACCAGAAAGTTCTTCCTCATGGCCAGAGGAATAGCCTTTCTTGAAAGTTTATAAGAAGAATCCTCCTTGAGAGTCGATAAGAAAATCGCATTCATTTGTTTGGCCGACAAACAAATTATTCGATGTTGACATTAATTTTGTAGGCATTCACAAATTCGATCTATAGCCCTTATGTATATTTATAATTGATTGTAATTTGTTGTGGTTAATTATTTATATACAGAGATATAAACACACGGGCTATGTATTCCCTTTTTGGGCGATTTAAAGTGTGTAAGTGATAACCAGTATAATTAGTTATTGATTATTAATAATTGATGATTAATAATCAATAATTGTACATTCCCCTCATTTGAGCTGGTGTCGCTACACCAATTTTATTTTCTGCTGATTCTTCTTGCTTAAGGAATAATTACATAATTTCACGATTAATTACATGATCATACACCCATTGTATTCAAACAAATGTTGAAATTACCTTTGATGGAGTGATGGAATGATCACTGCACAGGCGTGTATACTGTTTAGGTTGCTTATCTCATCTGCGGTTAGTGCAACCAATCGCACAACAACTATCTGGCATGTCGTTTACACCTCAAAGTCAAAACACCAACTTTTGTATAGTAAAACTGGCGACGTCCTGGCAAGATCCTTGATTAGTTTACTGGGTTTCGTTGCTGGAGAACGACGTTCTTGCCCGCCAGCGAGTACTTGTGACGTCACGTGCAAAGTATGAATAGTGCTCTGCCACGTCACAGCCTGTGATGTGGACACGATGAAGATTTTAAACACGGAAGACAAAAATAGCGTATAAAAACTAAAATGTAACCATTTTCCCCCTACTATTAAATCTAACAGATGCTAACATTGTCTTCAATGGTGTTCAACACACATACATCTGTTAAAATCTCAGAAATTTTGGTTTAGGGTTTCATGACCCTTTAAAAAACATTTATACAGGTCTAATGAGATCAGTGTTTGACTATGGCTGTATAGCATATGGATCAGCCTCCAAGACAAGTTTAAGCAAACTTGATGGTATGCACAATCAAGCAATGAGGATAATTAGTGGAGCAATAAAAACTTCTCCAGTAGCTGCAATTCAAGTAGATGTGGGGGAGGTGCCACTGCATTTAAGGAGGGACCAGCTAGCACTGGTATATTGGGCAAATATCAGGGGGCATAATGAGAACCACATGTCTCAGACAGTGTTAAGGGAATGTCAGGAAAAAGAAAGTATGAAAGTTAAAAGTTATGGGTGGGTTATAAAAGATAAGGTGAATAATATGTGACCTGATCCAGCAAAATGAGTCACAGTGACCCAAACTTCAAAATTGAGATTTTGGTATTAATGGAAAGAGGAGACCATAAGCTTTCAACTGATATCCTAGTCAAAGTCATACCTTGAATGGTTGTAAAGATATACACATTTGAATTATGGTCGTCTGCCCTCTTTTTCCAATTGAAAACCTGAGAAAATCGCTTTTAAAGTTTTTTGCCCGTTTTTTGTTGATATCTTTCAAAATCCATTGCATTAAAAGGGATGAACTATTTATTGTACAGCTTAATTTGACCAAAGACATTAATATATGCTATTATGCCAGGCTGAAGCTCAAATTATTTAAAAAAATTTATTTGAATAAATAATTTAAAAGGCACTTTTACAAACATTTACTAAAATCAGAAAGATTGAACAGAGGTGCTACAGTTTTGCTTGAGAGAGGGTGTGTGTGTGTGTGTGTGTGTGTGTGTGTGTGCGTGTGTGTGTGTGTGTGTGTGTGTGTGTGTGTGTGTGTGTGTGTGTGTGTGTGTGTGTGTGTGTGTGTGTGTGTGTGTGTGTGTGTGTGTGTGTGTGTGTGTGTGTGTGAGAGAGAGAGAGAGAGACAGAGAGAGACAAGGAAACAGAGAACAAATAATGTTAGCCTATGGAATCATATCTTTGTGTAGGCTAGATGACAATAATAGTGTAACATATTCATAACGGAGATACCAACAGTTAAATATTGGGTTAAAATCAATCAAACACATTGTAATGGATTCTCCTTGCAGATAAATACACTCACAGAATAACTGCACTCACTCACATCCATACACGATAAATACCACAGGGCTGTCGCTGTCATCAGAGGATGACACATCTCCAGATCAAAAACAATCACTGACTAGCCTTAGCCACTCTTGATGACCAGCAGCAGAGCTTAGGTTAGAAGCCTCCAGTGAGTTCAACGCTTTTGGCGACTTTTTGGCGACTTTGCTCTCTTTTGACAGCGACATTTCTCAAATTAATAATATTGAATCTTTCTGAGGAGATCTGCTAGCTTGTTTACACAGAGCGCTACGAGTCTGACAGGAGGATGACTGGACCAATCGCGTGCCGGTCAGTCGAAACGGGGCTTCCCATTGACAAATGATCAGCGTTTGTGTACATTTCTAAGCTTTATGATTGGTTCTATACAACGTGTAACACCATATTAGGAAAGCATAGACGTTTGAGGGGATTCCCGGGAAATGCTCAGAGGTGACGAGAGGAGTTGAGAAAAGCAATATTCATTTCCAGCGAATTTAGTAAAACTTTGTAAACTTTAATTGTCATTTAAATACCTTTTCTCAATTATCTGGACTACGAAACTTTAGGAGATTATTTTTGAATGTCTGTTCTTTGAAATTTAGCAATAATAATAATTTTTAAAAAAATCTATTATTTCATTGTTTTTCCACATAAACGGCCCATATCTTAAAATGGAACCTTCATTTCGCCAGATCGGGTCACATATGGGAATTGGTTCTCTGAACATCAGCCCAACTGTGGCATATCCAGTAGTGCCTCCTTGGATATTAGAAGAATTGAAGGTTGATTTAGGACTGTTGGAGGAAAGGAAGAAATATGGAGTGTATAAGTATGGGGTAAGCAACTATATAACAGAAAAATACAAACAGTATGTAAAGGTTTTTACAGATGCGTCTAAAAATATTGAGAAGAGAGTATGGGTAGCTTATGTAATCCCTGAGGTGGGCATAGCAAAGGCTAAAAGGATAAATGATGACCTAGCAGTGTATACTGCTGAACTGGCAGCCATATGGCTAGGGCTTTTGTGGCTAGAGTCTAATAATTGTTTGCAGGCAGTGATTGCCTCTGTTTCTAGTTCAACACTGATTCAGGGTTGCCAACTCTCACGCATCTGGCGTGACACTCACGCTTTCAGCATCAATCTCACGCTCTCACGCACACGCAAGAAATGTCACACCAAAATCCATGTTTCTCCCCTCTCAATCCGTTAATTTTCTGTTGATGACTAGACCACAGCGTATTAATGACAGGAGAGGAGTTTAAGGCCCACAGCTGTAACATCTGCCTACAACGTTCTCACGGCAGTGTTCTCTGATCGTTGATTCGCTGAAAACCTTGCACCTGAGACGTCAGTTGCGTGTGAATAGTTCAGAGAGAGTTCAGAGCATAGGTTTGGAGTCGGAGCCACTGATGCGTGTTTGAAAGTTTGGATGACAATCAAGGTAAGCAGATAATAAAATGGTTTGCCTTTCACTCACGGGCGTAATTTCCTATAGACTAGGGACAGGGGGGGTATGTCCCCCCCTCTTTTCGAAATCCCGTTCGTCTCCCCCACTTTCAAATTAGTTTAGTGACCGCACGCCGTCATCACCAGAGAGGAGCAGGGCCGAGCAGGACACGGAGCGCCTGCGTCAAAGCGCGCAGCCGCGTCCAGGAACATCGCTTGCACACACTAAAAATACCTCACTGAAAGTTATAATGAGCAGGTATCGCGCTGTCTGTGAATGTCCTGACGCACACACTCACACACACGACGCACAGAAAGACTCGCGCCAGTATCGAGCGCACAGGCAGCGCGTCAGAATCAGGTTTGCTGGGCAGTTCTCTTTCGCGCTTGAACGAACAATAACACATGCCAAAATGCCAAAATGTCCGTTTTGTCGAGTATCCTCATAACAGAAAAGCAGTCTTAAATTAGTTACATAAAGTCTTAAATGAGTAAAATGAGAGCCTGTCAGCAGCGGCAGATTTTAAAGGGACAGCAGCCACTTATTCTGTAGTCAGTAAAGTTAACCAAAGAACAAAGGGAACAGAGAAAATCACCCACTGCTCTTGACTAAAGAACGCTTGCAGCTTTAATAAGGATTAATCTAATTTAATTCATAATTTATGCAGTGCAGACTGTTTTATAACCTAATTCAATTTCTGTATATCTCATACCTGTTAGACAGGAAGGGCACATGTAAATATTACATTTATTTTTGGGTTTATGTGAGGATAGTTTTAAGTTCACTTATATTAAAAGTTGTTATAATTTTCAAAAGTAAAAAATCATTTTCTTGGAGACATCAGTAGCTACAGTGATACTGGCCTTCATTCATAAAAAAAAATGCTATTAAACAATTATTTACTGTCTTTGTGTTGTTTCTATATTGCAGTGGAAATTGAGTCTCATATTATTTAAATTTTATTTGCACACAAAACATTAATGGTGAACATTTTTGACTTTATAAAATGATTCTCCCAAGTCTTGGCAATTGGCCCCTATTAAACAATAAAGAAAGTAAGACATTTTTCTTATACATAGTTTAGTAGCCTACTATATTCTTTTTGGTAGAATTTATCATTATAATCAACTTAATTATATCCTGGATTTTGTATCACCATAGTCCCTAAAGGTATGTAAATGCAGGAAATGTGATTAAAATTGTGAAAAACATTAACATGCAAAGAGAGCAACAGGGAAAAACAATATAGATATAAATGTGAAATACAGTAAAGCAGAGATAAAAAGTATAGTTAAGGCTAAAACCATTAAAAAGTGGCAACATATCTGGGACAATGAGTGCACAGGAAGACATCTATATAGGATACAAGGGAAAGTGGGAAAAGACACACACACAACCAGATCTAGACTGGAAGAAATTGTGCTGACTAGGACGAGGATGGGTCATACAAAGCTGAATAGTACACTGTTCTTAATGAGAAAGCATGGTGATGGAAATTGTGAGAATTGCCAGAGCCATACACCTGAAACAGTAGAGCATGTAATAATTTACTGTCATAAATACAATCAGGCTAGGCAAAGGCTTGTTTCTCAGCTGGAAGCAAAGAAAGTGTCTCTAGATACTAAGCCATTATTGGACAGAAGTTCAGGGGAAATGTTTGGTTTCTTACTTTCTTTTTTGAAAAGTACAGGCATTTTTAAAAGGATATAAACTCTACTTTATCTGTTTGTTTTTGTTTGTTTATTTGTTTGTTTTTGTTTTGTTTGTTTATTTGTTTGTTTATTTTGTTTGTTTAAAAAGTACAGAATAGCCAGTACCTTACTCCAGTCCAGTGGTGGTGGTAATGCACAAGAAATAGTTGCTAACCGCCAATAATATAAAAAAAAGAAGAAGAAGCCTGGAAAAAAGGTAATTACCGGTTCTGGAAGGCTAACAACATGTAAGCATATCGCTGGTGTAAAAAGTTAATGGATTAATTTAAAACCAATGAATGTATTTGTTGCAGTATGTGGACATCATCTGCAGTTGATCTTCAGCTACAGTCTAAACATTGTCAACTGGTTTAAGTCTGGCTAATGGAATAGGGTATAACTCACTGTACGATATTTACATTTCAGATCCATAGGTAGCAGGTTCAAACTTGAACTGAAATCCCCCCCCTCGAAATCCCCCCCCTCCAGGGCAGGAGGCTTCGAAGCATCCAGGACATGTGCTCACTCCAGCATCAAGGACAACTTCAGGAGTTCAGTGACGTCATTCAACACGGACGAAGTCCCTCGCAACTCTCACCATGTGCTCTTTGTGTCCTGCCGGCCCAAAGCGTGTAGGCCACAATCTGCACTCCAGCCATGAGAACAGCGACAATACAAGTTCATCCTATCTTCTTCATCCAACGGAGAAGAAACGATTGCAACTTGCACCATGACTTTTGACCTTCACGGACCCCCCAACAGACTCATTTTTCAACCACTTCAAGAATTGTCCATGGTTGCAACTGATCATGCAAGTAAATCAATTTAATGAGGTGTTCTGAAAATGATCAGCTGATGGTTCTTTTCATACTAAAATAGATCTTCTTCCTGTTTCCGGTTCCATAACACTCACACCTTTACCTATGCATGTATGTATGGATGAATGTATGTATGTTTGTTTGTTTGTTTAGTCATGTTTGTGATTTAGTTAATAAAACTTGTGCACAATTATGCATCTGGTTTCTGATTCTCTGCTTGCATACAAAGTCCCTTTTACGATTTTGATCTTGTTACATGCTCTAATTGATGTACATGATAAGAAATAATTATTTTTCAGTGACCCTGAAAGATACACTTTTCTTAGAATAAATGAATAATCGAAGAGTTCTTTGGAACTGATAAATTGATTGTAATATTAATTTGGCATACCTCAAAGTTAATCTAATTAACTGACCCAAATATTAATAATTAATCATAATTGGTAATTATGGATTATTATTAATATTCCCCCTTCTGAGCTAATATCATTACAGTTATGAGCTATATTCTCTGCAGCTGTGCTCAGTCAGCAGTGTGGTGGAAAATTAATGAACAAAATAATAAAACTGTATTTTAACACATTGTACTAAAACCTTCTGTTCTTGTCTATTTGAGTCATGGAAAATTGTCTAATGCTGACTATAACAAAATCAAAAATATACTGTCTCTTGTCCCATGACATATTGAGTAATCAACGGAACTCTTAACCCCTTGTGTTTATTTCTATGTTCCAAGATATTTTTGCATAGGCCACTAACACAGGGTGAAAAGGAGGGGGCTTGTTTCATATTAATAGAAGGTGACAATTTTAAAGTCATGAGTTTAGGCAGGTGATTTGGTTTCTATGTGTCATGGCTTTATCCTATAAAACCTGATGTATTATTCTATGTGACTGAGATTCTCTGAGAACTGCTCGAGAACCCTCCCGGCCGTGATTAAAGCATTTAAAGGACATTTGCTGGAGTTTGTCTGTCATTTATGCTGTGCAGCAACAAAACAAGTAAGTCAGGAAAGCAAGTTAGTTAGAATAGGTCTCGGCCAGTTGTCGACTGAAGACGCAGGAGCTAGAGTAAGATCAATTGGGTGTCGATTTGGAGACGCCCCAGATAGTAAGGTTTAGGGAAAAATCTACCACAGCAGCATGTAATGAACTGAAGCCAACAGATCAGAAAGAAAGGTGTGCTCTGACCTGGGGATCAAGACTATTGCCCTCCATGTATGTAAGTCAATAGAGGGAAGTGCCGGGCACTTGTGGTTCAACCTCAGTTAGTTGTTTTTGCTCTCATTCCTGGAGGTCACGCTTCAAGTTTGTGTTATATTTTGCTAGTGGTACTGTATAGACTGGTTGTGTGGGCAACAGAGGTGTCAAGTAACGAAGTACAAATACTTCGTTACATTACTTAAGTAGAAATTTTGGGTATCTATACTTTACTGGAGTAATTATTTTTCAGACGACTTTTTACTTCTACTCCTTACATTTTTACGCAATTATCTGTACTTTCTACTCCTTACATTTTAAAAATAGCCTCGTTACTCCTACCAGTTCATTTCGGCTTGTTTTCATCCGGCTTGTCGTCGTTAAAAAAAAATTGGCCAATTACACAAACGGTTAATAGATCTGAGTCCCGCCTCCTGAATACACATCGCTAAACTGATTGGCTTTGTGTTTTCTTTCTAACTTGTGAGAGGCTGTAGTCACATTTGGTTGTGCGAAGCGCCAAAACTCCTCCGAGTCCAGAAAACCAGATGCGGTAAGCGAGGGAGAAATTACAGTTTTTCTCGATTGTTTACACACATTTTCTGGTACTTGAGACACAATGACCACAACATGTAACTCATTCACCAACCCCCTGAGCCAATTCTGCTAAACTACAAGCACAATTCCTGCTTTACACTCAAACTGCAGTTCTAAAACACACTTTTTTCAAAACACTACACACAATTCTCTGCTTTAGGCACAATTTTCATGCGGAAAATTTCTTGTTTTCACAAGGAACACACTGCCATTCAAATATGCACACTGACTCTTCACATGGGCAAACACCTGTCACACAGTTTTACAATTAGCAATCAGAGCTTTAGCATAAAAGGGCAACAGGTGAGCTCTTCAGTGGAGCAATGGATGCCAACATTGGAAACAGAGGCAGAGCCAGAGGAGTGAGAGGAGGAGGAGGAGGAGGAGGAGGAGGAGAGTAGGAGGAGGAGGAGGAGGAGTAGGAGGAGGAGGAGGAGGAGGAGGAGGAGGAGGACGAGGAGGAGGAGGAGGAGGAGGACGAGGAGGACGAGGAGGACGAGGAGGAGGAGGAGGAGGACGAGGACGAGGAGGAGGAGGAGGAGGACGAGGACGAGGACGGCCAAGGACCGTAATCTCTGATGAGATCCGAGCCACTTTGGTTGATCATGTGGTCAACCATGGTCTAACAATGAGGGAGGCTGGGCAAAGAGTACAGCCAAATTTGAGCAGGTACACTGTGGCATCCATCATCCGGACTTTCCGAAATGAGAATAGGTAAGAAATCTACTCTCACTAGAAAATTGCAGTACTACATATCAATACAGTACTCAATGAGTACAGTAGTACAGTATTGCCTGTGGACTGTTCTGTAGGACTGTAAAAATACTGTAAAGTATGCTTCATGTATATAGGAAATGTATACCTACTTTGTATTTACAGTATTTTACTATTTGTTTGGCAGAACTGAAAGATTACCAACACAAGGCGGTCGGGAACGTGTTCTGTCTCCTGAACAGGAAACTCAAATCATTAACATGGTCCTAGAAAACAACGCCATAACATTACGGCAAATACAAAGAAAGATAATAGAAAACAATGACATATTTCAAAATATTGATAGGGTAAGCTTATCAACACTGGACCGTGTCTTGCGCAGAAATCATCTCAGGATGAAGCAGGTCTACAGGGTGCCATTTGAACGCAATTCAGAAAGAGTCAAAGAATTGCGACATAACTATGTGCAAGTGAGTCCCACAATTGATGCATACTCCCAACACTGTATACAGTAAATTATACATATTTCAATATTGTAATCATAATGATTGTGCTTCACAATAGTGACCACTCCATGTCTATTTCTGATATTGTCATGTGTGTTTCAGAGAGTCCTTGAGCTAGAGGTGGCTGCAGTGGAGCACCAGTTCATCTTCATTGATGAGGTTGGGTTCAACCTCACAAAAAGACGAAAGAGGGGAAGGAATATAATCGGCCAGCGTGCCATTGTTGAAGTCCCTGGCCAGCGCGGAGGGAACATCACAATGTGTGCAGCGATTACCCATCACGGCGTCATCCATCACCATGCTACCCTTGGCCCCTACAACACCGCCCATCTGATCACATTCCTGGACACCCTACACAACACACTCATTCCACCAGATCAGGTAGATGGCCCAGAGCAGCTCAGGTACGTTGTCATTTGGGACAACGTAAGTTTCCACAGGGCTGCTCTGGTTCGTAACTGGTTCACTGCCCACCCACGCTTTTTAGTTGTTTATCTCCCTCCATATTCTCCATTCCTCAATCCTATTGAGGAATTTTTTTCTGCCTGGAGATGGAAAGTTTATGACCGAAATCCACAAACGCGTATACCTCTTCTCCAAGCTATGGAGGACGCATGTGGAGATATAGCAGCTGATGCTTTTCATGGCTGGAATCGCCATGCTAGGCGATATTTCCCCCGCTGCTTGGCCAGGGAAAACATTGCTTGTGATGTGGATGAGGTGCTGTGGCCAGACCGCAACAGAAGAGAGGATGCAGCATAGTGTTTATTTTTATTTTTTTTATTACTGTAACTGTATACAGTAAATTCTTCTGTTGTTTTGTATGTAGACCACTGTATGTCCTACTTTGTGTTGGTTGGGATGTACACTGTGTACATTGTTTTTGTGGGAAAAATAAAATGTATTCGTTCCCGTGTATTTGTGTGTTCTGAGTATAAAAACAATATTCTCAGATATTTTACAACACACTTACTGTAAGTATGTACTATCTGTAGTAAGTGTAACACTGAACAAAAAAAGGCCTAAATCATTATGATGAATGGAGAAGAAGTGTTTTCCATTCATCATAGTGTTTTACATTGAGCACATCAGTGTTCAAATGGTTCTTATAAATGTCTATTCATATGATGGTTTGTGTGTGTCATTTGAAAACAAAATACCATTTTGAGAAGAAATAACATTGTTTTGAATGTAAAGTTTCATTTTGCAGGAGCATTGAGGGGTTTTGCCCATTGTGTGTGTGTTTTTGGATTTGTGTGTAGAGTTTTGAGAATATGAGGCATGCTTTCAGAAAATGTGTGTAAACAATCGAGAAAAACTGTAACAGTTCTGTGCTCAAGAATACGGGGCAAATCGCGTCAAATATTGATTTGGGGACAGACGTTTTTACAATATAATGACAATCGTAACATAACACTTACATAATCGTGTGTGTGTGTGTGTGTGTGTGTGTGTGTGTG
Source organism: Leuciscus leuciscus (assembly GCF_965113295.1). Classification (NCBI taxonomy): domain Eukaryota; kingdom Metazoa; phylum Chordata; class Actinopteri; order Cypriniformes; family Leuciscidae; genus Leuciscus; species Leuciscus leuciscus. Next base: position 20,109,131 of record NC_138725.1, on the reverse strand, counting down.
TGTGTGTGTGTGTGAGAGAGAGAGAGAGAGAGAGAGAGAGAGAGAGAGAGAGAGCGAGAGAGAGAGCGAGAGAGAGTGTTGTGTGTGTGTGTGTGTGTGTGTGTGTGTGTGTGTGTGTGTGTGTGTGTGTGTGAGAGAGAGTGTGAGTGTTGTGTGTGTGTGTGAGAGAGAGAGAGTGTGAGTGTTGTGTGTGTGTGTGTGTGTGTGTGTGTGTGTGTGTGTGTGTGTGTGTGTGTGTGTGTGTGTGTGTGTGTGTGTGTGTGTGTGTGTGTGTGTGAGCGAGAGAGAGTGTGAGTGTTGTGTGTGTGTGTGTGTGTGTGTGTGTGAGAGCGAGAGAGAGAAAGAGAGAGAGAGAGAGAGTGTGTGTGTGTGTGTGTGTGTGTGTGTGTGTGTGTGTGTGTGTGTGTGTGTGTGTGTGTGTGTGTGTGTGTGTGTGTGTGTGCAACTCTACATTATAGGGTCAAAATATCCCCACAAGATGTCAATATCCGAAATCCTTGTCCTTTAGGGGATTTTTTTTCTTCCAGAAAACAGCTTATAAATCAGACTTTTGTTTTTTGAAAATGTAAAAATGCAGACAGTTTTCTGTGATAGGTAAGGTTAGTCTATGGGGGGTAGAATACACAGTTTGTTTGTACAGTATAAAAATCATTATGTCTATGGAAAGTCCCCATAAAACATGAAAAAATAACATTGCTTGGTCTGTTGAAGGCTGGTCTTGTTGAAATGAGAGGCCTGTTGATCAAATCTTCCCAGTCTCATCAGCTGGACTGAAAGAAGTTTCAGTGCTCTTAGGACACTAAAAACATGGCTCAGAGCAATGGTCACAAGTGACACTTGACTGTATTGCGGTGTGTTGTGTCCAACAGGACAAACTGGACAGAATTGATGTGAAACATATGCCAACAGTTAATTTCTGTTAAATGATTAGTTCACTTAGTTAAAAATGAAAATTCTGTCATCATTTACTCACTCTCGAGTTGTTTCAAACCAGTTTCTTTCTTCTGCTAAACACAAAAGAAGATATTTTGAAGAATGTCAATAACCAGACTGTAGATGGTAGCTATTGACTTCCATAGTATTTTTTTTCTACTAAGGAAGTCAATGGGGTCCATCCACTGTCTGGTTATCGACATTCTTCAAAATATCTTCTTTTGTGTTCATCAGAAGAAAGAAATTCATACAGGATTGAAACAGTTTGAGGGTGAGTAAATGATTTTCATTTTTGAGTGAACTATATCCCTTTAATGAAAGATGCAGACATGTGTTTGGCCTCTTCAAAAAGCAAGGAACAAGACAGTATTGCACTATTGCATTGCACTATGAGCGGAGTAAAGTTAAGTCTCTGTTATACTGCCACCATGTCTTTATTAGTTATTTGTGACATTACAGAATTAATTAATTTACGTATTGCATTTTTTTTCCTTGCATTACTTTTACTTTTATACTTTAAGTAGTTTTGAAACCAGTACTTTTATACTTTTACTTGAGTAAAAAGCTTGAGTTGATACTTCAACTTTTACAGAAGTCTTTTTAAACCCTAGTATCTATACTTCTACTTGAGTAATGAATGTGAATACTTTTGACACCTCTGGTGGGCAAAAGTATAGATTGAGAAGATAAGCCTGGGGTAGGATAATGCTATCTGCTTTCGCAGTTTGTCAGCATTCTACCAAAGGCTCACTGTATTTTGACTAGACTGGCTCATCAATAAACCCTGAAGCATATCTGACTCCATTTGATTCTGGAAGGGCCCAAATAAACTCAACCAAATGACACCTGATGCATATCATTTAGTTGGCATCCACATAGTATGTAAGCCCAGCTTAGGCTTGCTAGCCTTAGTGGTAGGTAAGGTGGATGGAGACCTAAAGCAAAAATTGTCCCAGCTTTAAGGGTGAAAAAGTTAAACTAATAGTCATACACAACTTTGTTCTGTTTACAGAATTTAAGCATAAAATACACACAAGACAACTTCTCTCCTCATCACTAAGTTACTAGCATTCGAAAACTTCCTTTGAACTAAATCCTCTTGTTGACAAAAATAAACATTAATCAAATTGTGTCATTCCCATCAACAATGCCTAATTGAAGACACTGTGTCCTTTACTACACTTTAGTGGCCACTTTGTGTAGCGTACTACAGAGTAATTCATGACTCTTAAAATGCACCAGAACACAAGAAATCCCATCTGAATTTTAAAAATTTTCATGAGGGAGGACTTGGGACCTCACTTCACTCTTTTGCCTAGGGCCCCCAAATATCTTGAAACGGCCCTGCTACTAACATAGGCTATGTTACATAGCTTACATATAGTTACATAGGCTTCTTCAATGGTCTAGTGGTTAGAGCTTTTGCCAAGCGTGTCAGAAGTTACGGGGGGTCTAATTCGCACTCATATAGGTTTTTTTTTTTTTCAATCAAAGCCAAATATGTTCATCAGTGGTTGTATATCAAGCAGGGACTAGGGCCGTCACGATTATGACATTTGGCTGACGATTAATTGTCTAATAAATAATTGCGATTGTGGCGATTAATTGTCTGTTTTAGGGCTTTGGCGATGAATTGTCATACAAATTGTTGTGATTATTTAATTTAATCCCTTAAATGTCACTAGCAAAAACAAAACTTAACGCCTTTAAACATTAAAGTAATTTATTCAATGAAAAATATGTATCTTTCAGAAATGTGTACATTTAAAGAACAAATACCATTTTGAAAATATAAATAGAAAAAATCACCATAAAATTACCATAACACAAAAAAGACGGTCAATATCTCATTCCCAACTAAAGTAAAACATAAATATATTTTACAAATTCAAAAATTCTGTAAATAACATGTTTCTTTTTCTCAATACTGCTATTTGCTGAAAGTGATATACTCAGTGGTGATTGGCTAATTCTTTTACCAATGTCTCTGCCTATGCATTTGCTTCCACCTCCCCTTCTCTATCCCCTCAGACTCGTGTTTCACAGATCCAGCACATCCAGGGAAGAGGCGCACGGTGGTTAAACTTACAGTGGTGAAATTAAAAACAAGAAACACACATTCTGACACATAAAATTAATAACTGGGAATTGTATTAACATTAAATCGTCCCTCTCCCATTTTGCATGATTCTTTTGCAGGAGAGAGGTTTTTCTTTCTTGATCACGTCCATCAGGTCTAAAAGACAAATTAAATCAAGTGAGTTTCTATGGAATATTTTATGCAAACAACCAGCTAATCATGGTTTACTCATGCAGTTTAAAGTGACGTTCAAGACATTCTCCTGACTCTACCAATACTCTACTAACACTCTAATGAGAGTTAGTCAGACATGAAGGTACAACATTACTTATAGTCAACAGAATGCGTTAAAGGGACCATCAAAATAAAGTGAAACCATGTTTTGTAATCTTTTAAACTAGTTACATCTATCTCTTGACCCCCTCGCTTGTCAATGCAGGCGTCTGTTGTTGTTGTTCCTTCCCTTTAGTTTGGTTTTATACATAGACAGTAAAATAAATGGACACAGCGACCCCATAGACTTCCAACAGAGAAAAGTGAAGTCCACTAGAAGCTCTCACTTCCTGATGGCCGAGCGTACTGCGCAGACTCAAACTGAGCTTGATGACATAGATGTGACGTGAGTAACCTGTCTGACAGTTGTGAGTCTTCTAGTAGCTGTGCCGAGAGAAATCTGAATCATTCCCTTCCGAATCTCACAGAGACGGCGAGCGTGAGTAGGAGCTGTCCATGAGCTACTTTTGCTAAGTATTCTGATTAATTATTTTGCCTCCACGTCCCCCCGATTGCCTGCAAGCTTCTCCTCCTGTCTATACGGTAATTTCTCTACTGTGCGACAGAGAGTTGCGTGGTTATGACGCAATCGTTAGCCTACTTTTACAAAACCGGCTTCTACGGGGCCATAGTGTAAGATACAAGGTAATGGAGCCTTTTATACATTGTCGTGTTTCTTTAGAAATAAATAATGGACAAATAGAGTCTTTAAATGCCTCAGATGTAAAGTTATAGTATAGAAGGTACGCTTTCCGGATGCTGGATTACCCCCTTGGTTTTATACTGGGAATAAACAGCCCAGGCCAGTGCTGCCACCTTGTGGAACAACTGATTACTGCAAAACAATGCAAATTCAATGTGCGACCTGCATGGCAACATTAAATCAGGTGGCGCACGTTCTTTACTGATGGATTTTGTATCACATGCACTGTATGCGGAGCCTTGCGTACACATAAAAACCAAAATATACTTGATTAACAGAAATAATCTTGAAGCGTCTCTCTCATCTCTGTATCTTAATAAACCCCATAGCAAATACAAAATTCTGAACGGCTGTTTGAAAACATGAAAACACGAAAACACTGTTTGACATTCTTCTCCATAACAAGTCAATGTCAGAAACAGAAAGTTGTGCTGCGCTGCTTTATATAGTGCTTTATTCCTGCTTTTCCAGGAGCGCCACCTACAGCGAGAGAGTGAACTTGCATCTACTGCTATTTTTTGCATTGGTCTGAACAGAGAAAATGCATGTGAAAATCAGACTGAACTTTCGTGTTGGTGTGAACATGAGTTAGTAGATACCAATCAACCAACAAAATGTGCTCTCGCTCATCATGACTGTTGGGAAACTAACTTACACAGAATTGTTTCTCAGCACATAAAGATGAACTACTTACTGTGATCTCAGATTGTGTTAGATGGTTACACATGTTACACATGGATCTTCATGTGTCGCTTCAGGTGACATTTAATAGAGAAAATAATTCCACACTGATCACACTTCAACTTCTCTCCAGTGTGGAGCCTCTCGTGTTTTTTCAGATTTGATGACTGACTGAATCTCTTGTCACAGTGTGAACACTTGTAAGGTTTTTCTCCAGTGTGAATTCTCTGGTGCACTTTTAAATTCTCCGCTGTAGTAAAAGTCTTCTCACACTCAAAGCACATGTACTCTCTCACATCAGCATGAATTTTCTGATGTCCACGTAAATATAGCAGCAGTGAAAAACTCTTTCCACACACAGAACATGAATGCGGCTTCTCTTTCATATGAACTGTCAGGTGTCTCTTCAGGTCTGATGCCCTAATAAATGTTTTCCCACACTGATCACATGAGAACGGCTTCTCTCCTGTGTGGATCTTTATGTGTTCCTTAAGATTTTGTTTGTTTGAAAATCTCTGTTCACACTGATCACATGAGAACGGCTTCTCTCCAGTGTGAACTCTCATGTGAATCTCAAGTTTATGTTTGGTTGTGTAACTCTTTCCACACTGAGTGCAGGTGAAAGATTTCTTGGCTCTTCTTTTCTTTAAAAATGTCTTTTTAGTCTTTGAGCAACTCAAAGGTTTTTCTCCAGGTTTGACATGATGTTCCTCCTTCACTTCACTCAGTTCTTCACTCTCCTCCTTCACTTCACTCAGTTCTTCTCTCTCCTCCTTCACTTCACTCAGTTCTTCACTCTCCTCCTTCACTTCGCTCAGTTCTTCACTCTCCTCCTTCACTTCACTCAGTTCTTCTCTCTCCTCCTCCACTTCGCTCAGTTCTTCACTCTCCTCCTTCACTTCGCTCAGTTCTTCACTCTCCTCCTTCACTTCACTCAGTTCTTCACTCTCCTCCTTCACTTCACTCAGTTCTTCACTCTCCTCCGTCACTTCGCTCAGTTCTTCACTCTCCTCCTTCACTTCGCTCAGTTCTTCACTCTCCTCCTTCACTTCACTCAGTTCTTCACTCTCCTCCTTCACTTCACTCAGTTCTTCACTCTCCTCCGTCACTTCGCTCAGTTCTTCACTCTCCTCCTTCACTTCACTCAGTTCTTCACTCTCATCCTCCACTTCACTCAGTTCTTCACTCAGTTCTTCACTCTCCTCCTTCACTTCACTCAGTTCTTCACTCTCCTCCGTCACTTCGCTCAGTTCTTCACTCTCCTCCTTCACTTCACTCAGTTCTTCACTCTCATCCTCCACTTCACTCAGTTCTTCACTCAGTTCTTCACTCTCCTCCTTCACTTCACTCAGTTCTTCACTCTCATCCTCCACTTCACTCAGTTCTTCACTCAGTTCTTCACTCTCCTCCGTCACTTCGCTCAGTTCTTCACTCTCCTCCTTCACTTCACTCAGTTCTTCTCTCTCCTCCTTCACTTCACTCAGTTCTTCTCTCTCCTCCTCCACTTCACTCAGTTCTTCTCTCTCCTCCTCCACTTCACTCAGTTCTTCTCTCTCCTCCTCCACTTCGCTCAGTTCTTCACTCTCCTCCGTCACTTCGCTCAGTTCTTCACTCTCCTCCTCCACTTCACTCAGTTCTTCACTCTCCTCCTTCACTTCACTCAGTTCTTCACTCTCCTCCTTCACTTCACTCAGTTCTTTTCTCTCCTCCTCCACTTCACTCAGTTCTTCACTCTCCTCCACTTTACTCAGTTCTTCACTCTCTTCAATCAGGTCTGACATGAAAGAGAAAATTGAACTTTTATTCATCAAAAGGACATAAAAATGATGTAAGACAACTGCTACATAATATTATCATCTTGAAATTTTTATTTTTTAAAACAATATAGAAAAATCCCACGGTAATAAGCAGGTTTTCTACTGATACAAAGCTTAATGCTAATCGGTGAACTATCATTTTAAGTTTACAGTGTCCATATAAATTCCACATACTGAAAGTCAAGAGTGACCGCAGCTTTAACTAGTTTTAAATTAGCAATTTTTATTAGCATTATCTGTGTCCTACATGTTTCACTCAACCCTGTTACTCCTGACATGATTTTCCTCATAGTTACTGATAAGGTTGTATTTCTTATAAATAATATAAGTGTCATATTTATTGAGATATTTCTTCTTATAATAACTTTGGTAACAGAGTTGATGAATGTGATCAACACTGTACAGTTTGTGTAAAAACAGAGACAATGGATTGAGATTATTTTCTAGTCCTCCCATCATGCAGCAGAAAGAGCCCAGATGATGTCACTTCCTGTGTCACAATTTTAAGAAATGCTCTGTTTTTAAAATGAGTCAAGTTTTGCTTAAAGGTCCCATTCCATGGATTATTTTTATTATTTTATAATGTTTCCAGGGGTGCCCTTATAATGTTAGTATGTTTTTTAGATAAATTTTTTTTATAATTTAGAAATAAAAGGTATATTTCCTAGCCTGATTTCATTCCCTGTTTTGAACACTCTGTTTGAAGGGGCGTGTCTGCTGAGAGACTTCAGCGTAAACGCCCTCTGCTGTGATTGGCTGACATGCTTGCATATGAAATATCTGGCATTACATGTGGAACTATGTGGAAAACTTTTACTATTACAGCTATTATACGTTTTGACTATTACAGCTATCGGGATTAACGAATCGTGAGAAGTTTTTTAAGTATTTAGATCTATTCCCATCACATAAAAGGTTGCAGTGATTATAAGCATTGAGCAGATGACAGCCTGTTGATCGCGTGAAAGATCTTATCATTGCAACGCAGTTTCAGCACTCTCACTAATGATTTCACCAATGCTAACATGAGGCATATAAATACAGTAAGAGCTTCGTTGTGCAGTGTAACAGCGTCATTGATTTCATAACGAGTTTTGGCAAGTGTCAGATAAACTCGCGCTGTGTGATTGACAGCTTGGGCGATTGGAAAGGGATTGTTCTTTGATCGGCGATCGCTTTCTGTATATTAATCACAGTTTAAGTAAGATTATTTTCATCCTACTAAGAGAAACGATGTGAAGAGTGATCGCTACTTCCATATTAAATCACTACTTACCGCTTGCTGGAATATAGTTGAAATTGCCCCCTTCGTCAATATGAAACGCTGAGAGAAGCCTGCTTGATATTATCCCAGGTTAAAAAAACAGTCCGTGGTGAAAAGGACAGAGCAAACTAACAACTTCGAATTAAACTTTTGCGGTATCCGATTATAGATAAACATCAACCACGTCTGTTGACATTTCGCCATCAATACGCCTGTGTTCCTGTGGGCGGAGGTTACGGTTCTAGTGACATCATTAAAGAAGGAAGTAGAGGGGTGTAGTCCAATCGAGCCGTTTTTTGTAGTCAACTTCTGTTAAATAAAATATCTCGCTTGGCATTGAACTTTGAGCTTTATAATTTTACAGATATTATTTATACTCTAACAACAACATTACACACTAACTAAAGTTTGAAACATGGGATCACATAGAACGGGACCTTTAAGTTATGCTTACAACCCTGTCAGCCATTCTGGAAAGTTAATTTACTTGTTATAGTTTGTCGTTTACTCTGTTAATTGCTAATGTAATTATAATGATAACTATATTGAAAAATGTCAAACATATTGGCAACATTGTTGCAAATAAATGGGTAACACTTTATATTACGACCCGCAAACAACTGCGTAAGTAAACCGAAACGAAAGTAAACCGGTTGAGATTATGCGGCGCATATGCGGTCCAGGTATGCGGCGCATCCCATGCAACAAGAGATTTAAACACAGTTGCCAAATTGCCTTATGTTACACTTACTCTCACTTGTGTAAACAGTAGGGTAGTAACGGTTCACAAAATTCACGGTTCGGTTCGATACGATACACTTGTCACGGTTCGGTACATTTTTTTCAGCAAAAAGAAAGAAATGCCAGAGAAATTTCCTTGATTTATTTTTTTTTATTCTTTTTTTTAATTAAAACTAACATCATAAAGTATGATATTTATTTTTACTTTGAGCAATTCTGGAGCTATAACTGACTCTTCTTAGGAGCATATAAAACAAAACAGCTCCTTGGAAAAAATATTGTAGTAGTTATAAACAAAGGTTTATTTTAGTTCAGATTAACATTTGAGGGCAGCAATTGTATTCATAATGTCAAAATAAAACCGACGTAATGTTACCTGAAGGCATTATAGCAGACTATTCCTGCCAAACTTACATGGTTGCAGTTAGTGTTACTACAGTAAAGCCATGGTGAATGTTGCTGATCTACACTGGATAGTTAATTCATGCCACAATGTTTCTTCCTGGTTTCCACGTCAGCGCTGTTTGATCCGTTAATAACGGAGAAATGTGAATGTTTCTCATTACATTTACATTTATTCATTTAGCTGACGCTTTTATCCAAAGCGACTTACAATTGCTATATGTCAGAGGTCGCACGCCTCTGGAGCAACTAGGGGTTAAGTGTCTTGCTCAGGGACACATTGGTGTCTCACAGTGGATTCGAACCCGGGTCTCTCACACCAAAGGCATGTGTCTTATCCATTGCACCACTACCACCCCTCATTAGATCTCGCAGCTATGTTATTACTTCTGTGGCGAATTCAAATGCTTTCTTTACTGGATCTCTTATTAGCGCTGTGTATTACAGTGTCGCTTGATCAAGATCGGCTCGCGCTGCTTTGGTCCAAAATGATAAACGGTCCGTCAACCACACAATAACGAGCAGTTTCGTTCCGCTTGCATTACGTTTGCCATTTGATGTTGGACAATGTTGTGGTCGCGCCGGCGGATTATGAGCGCGCTCACCACGCGCAACGCGCCTACATTTGAAATAACGGAATTTCAATTTCAATTATTTCAATACATTTTAAATGAATTTTAAATGTATTCCATATACAACGTCTGTTGTATATAAAAGTTTTTAGCACATTTCTGGCAAAATATGTTCTTGTGCCAAGTAGTTACAGGGTAATTTTGACATCTGTGGCATCAACAATTAAAATTAAACTATATGGCTGTATGTAAGCACAGTATGATAAAAATTGAATCTGAAACAATTTTATAAACAGCTGATTTCGAAAAACATTGGCAATGCTATTTATTGGCTTTTCTTACTAATCTACTTAACGTTAAGCCAAAAAAAAATAGTTGCTGCTATGATTTTAATTTAGAACGTACCATGTAGTACTTAGTACTTACCTTATCACATTGTATTGCAATGACATTTAAATGTCAGGGCAAATATACTGTGTAATTAAAAGTTTTTTTTTTTTTTTTTTTTTTTAATAAGAGTACCTTTCTCTGTAATTACTGTGCAAATAGTGTTGTTTCGTATTGTTACATAGTAAGTAGTGTTTGTTACCCGTTTCAACTGTGTATTTACAGGGTAAGTGTAGGCCCTAACTCCTGCGGGCTGTAAATTAAAGTGGCGCTTGTTACCCCCTTGTTCGGTGTAGTTACAGGGTAAGTGCAGTAAATATACAATAAAGGATCCCATTTAATTTCTGACTTTTATTTTACAAAAACATTTCAAAACACTTTTTCATCTTAATAAAGCATTGTCTTTTCTACAGTATACTCAAACAACAAAGTTTAATTTACAACCCACAGATGTCAAAATTACCCTGTAACTACATTGCACAAGAAATTTTTTTTGCCAGAAATGTGATAAAAAAAACTTTTATATACAACATACATACAATTTTTGCCTAGAATATATTAACAGAATAGGTACCTGTTATTTTTAAAATAATTACATTACAGGGCTCTCAAGTTTTACCAAAAGCTTGGAGTGAGATCACATGCGGTTAGGGGAGGAGCCCTAATGGAGCCCCGCCCCCATATGTCCCCGCCCCCCAATTTTACCCATTGTTCATAATTAACCAGCCCAAATTGAAATTATAACAATTGGTAAATCTGATAAATGACAGAGCAATTCATCACATCAAATATACTCTTTAATGTTATATTTCAAAATTACAAATAAGTTATACAAAAATTACAAAAATATAACAAATTGCTCCAAACAGTTTGGAAAAACAAATCTTTTTGCATTTTGAATGTGTCTAGTCAAAATGGTATAATTATTTATTGTGTGGTGCATGGGACATTGTGAACAAATGACATATTAGAGTATTATTAAGGTGTGTGTGTGTGTGTGTGTGTACACAAGAGTACACACTCCAGCTTATGAAATGTGTTTTGTGTTTGAAAAATACAAATGCAATGGCAATGATTAATGTATGTTTTGACAGGATATAAAATATTACCCAGAGCACTCTGCTTTAATACATGTAGCCTTAATGTAACTAGAAAGACTATTAATACAGTATAATATATAATTTAAAATAAAATAAAATAAACAAATTTAAATGTATTTAAAATAAAATGAAGAAATACATCTTCATTCCTTCCCATACCCACTAACATTCCCTTAGTTTAAGAAAACGTAAGCTAGCCAAACTGAGCCAAAGCTTCTGGCCTGGTTGCAGAGTAGTTGTAGAGTTTTTGACTGCATCAATAATAATGTAAACGATGGGCTATATATTAAATGTTCTAGCCTAAAAATGTTAGACGAGCTTTCTTCCAACTTACCTTCTCCATCACGACGTGTGTTCGCGCGATGTTGTTGGTTACCTAGTAACGAACGTACGGTGGCCGAGAATGTTCCGTCAACTTCCGTGTGTTCGCGCATCTGTGTTGCCTTGTAATGAACGCAATCTGGCCGAGATAAGTGCTGGCGGCAGGAAACTTCACTTTGTGTGCCTGCGCCTCGTATACAACGTTATATATAAAGCTCGCAGGACAACTTGGTTGGCATTGCCTTTTCAGCGTGAGAAATACACGGTGTGGCGTGTGAGCGTGTGAACTGGTTGAATTGCGTGTGTCTCACGCCCAATGCATGAGACTTGAGAGCCCTGACATTATAAATCATTTTCTTGTATATCTGGTTGTACCCCTTTATTACCCAAAATTTAACGTATTGTTCCCTTATACCTACACGGAGGTACACTATAATTACAGAAACGTACACCGTAATTTCGGTTTACTTACGAAGTTCTTTGCAGGTTGTCTATCTGCTTGTTACCCCTTTATTACCCAAAACTTAATTATTGTTCCCTTATACCTACACGGAAGTACACTATAATTACAGAAACGCACACCGTAATTTCGGTTTACTTACGCAGTTGTTTGCGGGTCGTAATATGAAGTGTTACCAATAAATGTACATAGCTAGAATATTTAGTTTGACCTGATGTTGACAAACAGCATAAAAGTGTATAAACTTCCCATTACTGACCATTTGTTGAAAACTAACAATAATATTTGACCCATATCATAGTGTAACTGTTTATCTAAAACTGATGAAGTGCTTGAATATTTCTAACATTAATGTTCTTCAGCATCATGAATGAATGAAGAATAAACACCAACCTCTTTGTTCTTCAGGATCTTCAGTGTGTTTCATTCTGCAGGGTTCTGGATCACTCATGTTCTCACTGTCCTCTTTAATAAACTCAGTCTTTGCAGATTTCAGCTCTTCCTGATGCGTGTCTTCACTTGTAGCTGATGGGAATTTACAGCATTTATTGGGGAATTACAGTGGGAGGAGCTTCACTGATGATGTGACTGATGTGGGAGGAGCTTCACTGATGATGCAATTGGTGTGAGAGGAGCTTCACTGATGATGTAATTGCTGTGGGAGGGGCTTCAATTATAGTAAATTTTAGTGGGAGGAGCTGATCTGCCCAAAATAAAAATAAAATATATCAGTTACTGAGTTTGTTTTTATACTTATATCACATATAAGCATTTATTTCTGTTTGTCTCAAAAGTAACTGATGCTAATACACAACTGTTTTTTTGTTTTTTTTGCACACAAAAAGTATTCTCGTCACTCACTAAACTTATGGCCGAGCCACTGTAGTCATTAACAATGTCTTTACTAACTTTCTGGGCCAGCAAGTTTCAATTACAATAGAAGCGTATGGAGGAGTGAGACAGCTCTCAAAAAAATATCTTAATTTGTGTTCCGAAGATGAACGAAAGTCTTACGGGGTTGGAACAACATTAGGGAGAGTAATTACTGACAGAATTTTCATTTTTGGGTGAACTAACCCTTTAATAAATAAATACCTCAGCCTGTTGACACCAATGAAATGAGCTTTAAGTGGCAATTTACAGGAGATCTGAAGACATCAGCATAATAAATGAGGTGAAAACAGGAACTTTTGACGTGAAATATGGGTATAACTAGCCCATTTACTGCCCTAGTACAGCAGTTGTCACTTTAAAAGTATGCATGTGAATTAAATGTTGGACAATGGCCTCATGATCACAGTATGCTAATGCTGTGAATCTGATGAGAGGGAATTGCAGAGTGAGGACTGTTGTGTCTCTCACACCTCTAACACAAATCTGTGCCATTTGCTACACAGGACAAACATGCTTCTTCCCATTACTTACTATGGATGTGTCCTAACATGCTTGGTCTAATCTGACAGTTTATGAACTGAACAGAATTATGTTGAACTAGAGATATTAAAGTATTGTAATGTACAGTCTAGGCACAGCTGCTGAAAGATGCGCTGAGGAGATTATGTTAATGTACTTCTCCTTCCGTCTTTAGGTTTCGGTGTTGATATTGCAATCATCTTTAACAATCCCTTGCTATGGGTATAATAAGAAAAGGAATGTTTTCCTATACAGTATGTTGTCCCATTCTACAGTGTTTGACCGTTAAAAACAGATTCCTGACTTTCAGTGTGGCGATGTAGGAGAATGCAGCAGAACGGACGGTCTTCTGATTTTTTCCTTTTCATACACACTTTTTGCATTGAATTTCACTTTTAAAAGCCACTTTAAAACCAATTAAACAACTAAGGAAGAGTTTACAAACTATCCGGTGCACAATGAGTAACGTCAATCCTAAACAGAGAAGTGCAGCATGTATATAAGTCTGGAAGTTTGGGTGTAGATGAATCTTCAGAGTCTACCTTTATTTGAGGACGCTTAATCCCAGATTATCACGAGAGAGCTGATTTGTAGCACTCAGTGCAGTTCCCTGGAACTCGTCCTGTGAGAAGTTTCCTTTGCTCTGGCCATCAAGGTTGTCAACATCATAAGTGGTAAAGACATGCCGACGAAGATTAGTAGGAAGAACAATGAACACTGTGCGTGCCAGTGACTGTTTCACTTCCATGATTCGTTTATATGACACAGAGAGCCCTTCTGCATGTGCTTCATCGATGTCCCCTTTCCGGCATCCACTTCCATGCAATTTTTTTGAGTATGCCCAGTAGGCGTGGGTTACAGGCCAGCTGACAGTCTTGCCTGGGTCCGGGATGAGATAATTTTAGATGGGCTAAAATAGCAGAACGCTATTTAGAGAAGATAAGGCAACTTTTTTTGGGCACAATTCACACCCCGCGGTAATTCAAGAGAAAAAAATCTCCAAATGCTCCACGTGAAACTGCGGTCTTCCGACCTTTTACTGTCGTATCAATTGACTTTGATTAATATGCGCGAGTGAGAGAGCGCAAGACAGCGCTCGACGTGTTGTTTGAAGACGTGAGAGTGCGCGCGCGCGGCCGGGGCTCTCTCTGCTCGTTATCGCCCTGTCAGGCGCAGCAGTCATTCTACTCTACATCACTTACCGATCAAACAAGGCTTTGGCAGGACAAAAAAATTTGCTTTGGCAGGCCACCAAAAAAAATTCAATGCAGGAAAACCCCTGACAAGTCTCGTAAACGCTGTTTCTTACCTTGCTCTACGTTGACTTTACTAGTTACAGCTTCACCGTCACCACCTTTTTTGAACCTTTTGTTTAGAAAATCTCCCAGGGCTCTATTTTCTTCTTCTCTTCTTCTCTTTTCTTTCCTTTTCTGAGCAGCGGACTTGTCCTGAGCGGACATTTTGAGCGTACTGAACATCAAATTTTGATCAGTGGCCAAACCATTTTTTTGTTGGGGGGTGGAGGGGTTCTTGACCACTATTTCAAGGACAGTTAGGAAGAAAACAAACAAAAAGCTTTTATGTAACTCAAATATAACACTTTTTTTTTTTCCACAAATAGGCCTATTTAAATTTTGTTTTTTTAAGTATTCCATAATTTAATGAGGGCCCAGTTCTGGACAAAAGTCACAAACTGCCCATTCTATGAAAAACACAAAATAAATCTATCATGGGTCACTACGAATAACATTTTAACAGTCACGTCCGTTACTGTAAACCGTTATTTTTGCATGATGCTGCACGGATGCACGCCAGTAGGTAATAATAATAATAATGCATTTTATTTAATGGCGGCTTATCATAACACCCACGGTCACCTCACAAGCAATATACAGGTCACTGCATAAGACAATACACACAACAAACAAGCCGCATATACAAATAAAGTGCATTTAAAAGACTCAATACAACATGTTATAAAAAAGCTTGTATAAAAAGATATGGCTTAAGACGCGTTTTAAGTATAAGTGAGTGTAACACTGGCCATCGCAAGATTCTGATCTGTGGTTTTAATATTTTAAGTCCTTCCAAAAAGTGTTAAAAAAAATCAATTATTAACAATCATTTGTTTGGCTAAGTATCTGAGAAGGATTACATACCTAGCTACTAGCAATCTTCTAGTGCAAAAAAGTACATTTAGACTTACTCATGATTGGTGTGTGTGGTCTTAGAAGGCATCTCAGTCTTTAGGCTTTGCCGAAATCTTATAAATTTAACTTGATCCTTCATTTTCGGAAATATTTTTGATATCATATTTTCAGTTAGGTTTACAAAAGTGTCCCCATCAATTTCATTCTCTGTAAAAACAACAAGAGTCAGTAGGCCTTTGACATTTTCCACAAAACTGCATTAAGAATTGTGTATAAATGCACATCCTAATGTTTAGTAATCCGATGCCGCAAGGGGATCAAAAGAGTTCCTTCCAGGTTTTTATAAGTGTCCAGTCCATGGAAAGCTAACTCTTTCCCTACTACTGTAAGGGCACACCAAGATGTTTCGCCAACTTTGTATGCATGGAGATGACTGTCAAATTTGAATGGAGAGAGTATTTTTCCAAACATGTACCACGAACCACTGTGTCCATATATTGCTTTGATCTTGAGAAAAAGTGGGGTGTTTGATGGGACATCACAAGCTCCTGAGGCATGGCACACTTCATATCCAATGCTTTTCTTCTGAGCTTGCTCCCAGCATTGTCTCAGCTGATGCCTTCTAGCAAGTGATTTGGTGGTGTTCTTGATGTTGCAAACAACAGTGGACATTTTCTTGAAATATTGATGTTTTGCCTCAAAACGCATACAAGACAAATGAATTAATTTCCCACATTTCAGCATAAGTGAAGGATAGTGCACTAAAAAATGCATTTTTGGAATGACACCACCAGGGAAAAGCTCATGAAATGTTACCAAAAACTCTGTAATTTTCTCCTCAAGATAGGGTATCCACGATCTTCTAACCACTGGGGCCATGATCAAATCTACCACTTCACACAGTAAGATGTAGCAATTCCAATACATGTTTGGAGGTACATAAGATCCGACCATTAGTGGTAGTAGTCGAAACAATTTCCAGGTTTTTGAAGCTTTACCAGAGATTTGACCTCTGCTTCGCAACATTCTTTCCGTCAAGATTTGTGGCTTAGATGTTTTATCATTTACAGAATATGAAAAATTGTCAATTTCATAGTTCAGTTGATCTAGGGTGAAGTGTTTATCCTTGATTAACTGATGTAGAATCCATCTGAGAGCATTAGGAATAACTCCCTGCAAGATGTCATGCATCACATCAGGTGGAAACGTGAGTTGTAGGAGCATAGTTAAGAGATGAGAAACAGCACTCTCTCTGATGTACACCATAAACGGACCCATTATCAGGATTTTCACAGACAGCCTGCAGGTGGTATCTGTAATTAGCACTGTCTTTTAGAGTAAAGTCCTCTTCTTTGAATTTGGTAATGATGTCTTCTTTTGTGGCCATGCAAAAACGACATATTCTCCCATGTGAAAAATTTCTTTTCAGCCCAATCAAAGAGTGAGCTGAAAGATTGTCCACTGAGATGGTGACTACTGTGCCATAGAATCTTCTGCTTTCCCCATTACATGACAGAGTCACTCCCTCTTTCTCAAGAGATGTCACTTCTTCAATCAAAGGCTGAAACAGATTGTTATAGTTGGTAAGATCTTCTTCAATATACCGATTAATACAAGTTTTGATGTATATTTCTTATCGATGTTTCCGAGTTTAAAATACACAGCTGTCAGTTTATGTTTTCCCCTTTTAGAGCCTAAAGGGTTGACGATCTCAAATTCATCGATGTAGAAATGTAGACGTACATTGGATAAGGAAGAAAGCTCACAACTTTTGAATTGGTCTCCATCAGTGTAGTCCTCCATAACATCCTGATGTTTGGGTGTTTTCTCTTGGTTAAAGGAGAAGTTCACTTTTAAAATGAAAATTCTGTCATCATATACTCACCCTCATGTTGTTTCAAAGCTGTATGAATTTCTTTCTTCTGCTGAACAGAAAGGAAGATATTTAGCCCTCTGGGCTTCTTCGTAAAATAGTCACACTTAGCTTCCTCCCGCCCGAAAACGGGCGAAGCCTTAAAATTTTACTTTACCTTTTTCCAGGATAACCAATCAAATATATTTTTGTTCTATAATGTTTTCTGATTATTATTTTGAATTTTTAGAAATTTTTATGATACTTTGCATAAATTATATATTTTTTATGAGCAATTTTTTCCATTAGAATTAATATATATATATATATATATATATTTATTTTATTTATTTTATTTTATTTTTCAATAAATGCAACATTTCACATCAAAATAGAGTGCAGGCCTAAAAAAAAAAAATTCAAGTGAGAAGAGCGCCATCTAGTGGCTTCAAAATGTATTAATTTGTCCTATATTTGTCCTATAACCGCCTATAGGCGGCCTATAGCTTTTTTATTTATTTATTTGATTTATTCCCATTCGGAAAGAAAAAAAAAATATTACTAAGCAACCACTGAATGGAACAACACAAATTATATATCATTTTAAAGCTTAGGATCTCAGCTTTTTAATGCATCTAATTACATTTATTAACTCCTAACGAGTGCTGAGTAATCCCTCTAAAACCGAGTGTACCGCCAGGAGGCGCCACCTAGCTGCGAAAATATTCTTTACCATATTTTAAAGAAATCTTGCCTTGATTAACACAAAGTTGATGTCATTTGAAAGCTTAGAGTCTGAACTTTACAGTGAATGTATCCACTTTGAAAAACTCTTAAGTATTGCTGAGTTATTTGCTGATAAATATCATTTCTTTTTTTTCATAATCTATAAAATAATGTACTGCAATGTGTCAAAAACATCATACAGCTCATGAAACATTCTCAGATAATTGAAAATGGCACTTCATTTTTTACAACATATTATTACAATTAAAATGAGCCCAAAATTAACATAATCGATTGCTTTTATGACAAGATATTCTTCATGGAGAAAAAATTGCCCATGAGGGGGTGTCAAAGACTGTACAAAAAGGCTGTCTCTTTTCCAAATGCTGTAACTTTTGATTCCTTTATCCAAATTATAAATTTTTTTTATCCAGATGCAGCTAACATGTAGGGGGGCTTCACTAAAAAAAAGAATTTTCCTCCTACCTTATTTCCTTCCTACGGAAGCGTATTGCATTCACTTGAGAAAAAAAAATCTACTCTGTTTTTCTGAATTAATGAGTTAATTATCTCAGAATTACGAGATAATTTTTCATGAAAAAAAAGTTTTTGCTCTGTTTTTCTGAATTAATGACTTAATTATCTCAAAATTATGAGATAATGTTTTCTTGAAATAAAAATATTTGCTCTGTTTTTTCTGAATTAATGACTTAATTATCTCAGAATTATGAGATCATTTTTCATAAAAAAAATATTTTGTTCTGTTTTTCTGAATTAACGACTTAATTATCTAAGAATTCAGAGATAATTAAGTCATTAATTCAGAAAAACAGCAATTTTTTTTAAATGAAAAATTATCTCATAATTCTGAGATAATTAAGTCTATACTATAATACTATAATATTATATAGTATAATAGTAAATATAGTGATTTATATTGCATTAGTTTTATTAGGTGGGTAGAGGAATATATAATTAATGCTTGGTATGGAATTATGTTAGTTTCTTTGTAAAGGTGCGTATAGTTTTTAACTTGAGTTTAGACTTGTGTGTATTTTTATACATTAGGAGTGAGTAGGCTAGCCTGTGGTTATCAAGTCTCACTGTCAGAATATTTTCATTTAAGCATAACAATTATAAATAAAATAATTATTATTTCTCACCAACAGCTATAAGTTTGTATAAACAATTTGTTTGTTCCAAGGAAAATAGTTGTACACAGCTGTAAATTATCAAGTTTTTATTTATTATGGTTTTATATATCTGCATACTATTGGGTACCACATTTCCTTTATGTTATGTTTCAATAAATAAGATAAACCCCCAAACCAACCAACCGGCCCACCTCAACTTTTCGATTTGATAATGCGGCCCTCGAATGAAACTAATTGAATAGCCCTGAAAATAGCTCAGACTAGCGGCAACAAACTAATACAACAAGCATAGTGTGTAAATCACAGAACTATTGCTAAACTAGTGTAGTTTGGTAGGGGAAGCCTACACCCTACAGCAATAGCTCTGACTGGCGACAAGAAAACTAATACAACAAGCATGTTTTGTATAACCATAGGACTAGTATTAAAAAAAAGTGTAGTCCAGTCGGAGAAGCATACACTCTCTAGCTCTGAGTCAGATGCAGTGTGCACTGCGCAGCTAAGCAATGACATACAGTGTGCTTCCTCATTAATGAACATGATTTCTGCTCCCATCCTACGGATTCCTTCGGCTGTGGAGGTGAAGATGACGACTCCCATGATTCCACACTCCTTCACAGGACCATCAAGCTACAATGTTGTTAGTGTTGAATACCAGACCTCTGCGGTGAATGTACTGTGTATTTTGCACAAGTATGTTACCGATATCTAGATAGCTTTAGCCACAAGCATGTGGTAACTTAAACACATTATGTTGCAATAATCAGATAGAATAAAGCACAGGCATTTTTCTAATGCAACCAGATAGCATAAACAACGCTTGATTACTATAGCATGTTGCTGAGGACAGTATGCACAAGCCGAAGTAACAAACACATATTCGATAACATTGCTCTAGCAACCACCATACAGTACTGATAGCAATGTTGCTGAAATGACAGCATATTACTAATGCCTGAAAAATTTAGCACAGCATGTGACAATGACACAAGGTATAAGCCCAAAACACAGCCATGTTCCAAATAACGACTGGGCTAAATAACCTTAAAAGTAAAATAACCATGTTTTTAATAGCAACTAACATCTTTTAAAGCAAGCCGTTTTTAATAACCACTAGATAGCCTAACCTTAATGCAAAAAAATGCATTAAAATGAAAGCACGGTATACAATACACTGTAGCTTTAAGAACTACGTGTTTCCAAGAACTAGGATAGACCAAGCGTGTCCAAAGTGACTCAACTGAATTTTGACTGTTTACTGTCTTTTTTTAAAGCTGTGCCACATCAGAATATTTCCGTTTGCACCATGAATTGTTAATTCATATCAAGCAGCTGCTTGAATCTGTGCTGCATAGCGCTAAAAGCACAGCGTGTGCAACGCGATCAGTTGCCAATGACAACACATAGTAACGCACATAGCCAATATGATCGCATAAGCCTAGCAAGAGCATTTTAATGAAAACGACTAAGTTAGAATAGCCCAAGCCATAGGATTAGCAACAAGCATGTTGCCAAAACCCTGATAGATTTTAGCAATGAGCATTAAAAAGCTTAGCTTTGTGAAGACTTTCAGAGATGAATGGAGAATGAATCACGTCGAGTCCTGTGTTAATAATGCAGCGATGCGAGCAGCAATGCAGACCTATGGTGCCTTCACGTGCTATGGTAATTATGGTAAATACCAAAAGCCGACATGGAAAATGCACATGAACACCCCCTCATGTGGTATTTTCCACTGGGCAACTCGTAGAATATTTTGATGCACGAGTTGCCGAGATGAGATAACCTTTGACCTTTTCAAAATGGCGGAGAGCAACGCAAGAGTCGTGAATACTGTTAGCGGATAGTTTTTGTAGCCTATACAATGTTGTGTCATTAACGATTGTAATATAATGCGTTAACACTCAATTTTCAACTTCGCCGCAATTTCCTTGGTTCATATTTAATCATTTTATGTCATGTTTTTTTTATTTTTATTATTAATTATGTTTTAATCATCAGAAAGCACCACATTTACGTTTTTTTTTTTTTTTTTTTGTAAAGATAAAAAAAGATACTCTACTGACACAGACCTTGCGGGTACTACATTACGACAACAAAAGCACTTGAACACAACACACTGGTAAATACCAGTTCACAAGTGGAAAATATCATCTTTTCCATAGCACGTGAAGGCAGCACGAGGTCACTTCCAAATCAGGCAACTTATGATCAATGCGGCAAATCTCGTGTTCAAGTTTAAGATGAATCTGAGGTGAAATCCTTGTGGGGAACGAATTCCTCTTGCTAAATTCCCGATTGCACGGTTCCTTGTGAGATGATGTTGTTTGCTAGCCTGACTATGTCAGACTAAGTACTTTCGCTCAATTTAATTTCGCTTCTGTACCATAGACAGTATATAAACTGGACACAGTGACCCCATTGGATTCAACGGAGACAAGTGAAGTCAATTAGAAGCACTCACTTCCTGGGGGTCGAGCGTACTGCGCAGACTCAAACTGAGCTTGACGACGTAGATGTGACGTGAGTAACCTGTCTGTCTATAGTAGCTGTGTCAAGAGAAATCTGAATCATTCCCTTATTGATTAATTACTTTGTCATTTTGCCTCCATGTCCCCCCGGAGCTTCTCCTCCTGTCCATATGGTAATTTCCTACTGTGTGACAGAGAGTCGCGTGGTTATATGCAAAATACCTCTAGTTTTGTTTTATTCCAGTTGTGTTCCATTTTTCTAGCTGTTCTCTTAAGAGCGGCAGTGGCTCTGTGGTTCATGTTGGTTGTTTACAAACCAGAAGGTTGGTGGTTTAATCCCCGGTTCCACCTGACCAAGTGTCGAGGCAAGACATGAGACATGAGCAAGACACCTAACCCCAGCTGCTCCCGACAAGCTGGATGGTGCCTTGCATGGCTGACACTGCTGTTGGTGTATGAATGGGTGAATGTGAGGCTATATGTAAAGCGCTTTGTTGGCCATAGGTCTGTGAAAGCGCTATATAAATGCAGTCCATTTACCATTTAAGGGCCTGAGTGTGCTCGTTGTACCACAGCGTGTTGACTATTTTCTTTAATCTTCTTTAAGGAATTGAAACATTTTAGAAAAATATGAAACTCAACAAATGTGAAAGAGATCATTTGTAACAACATTATTGTGTTACAGATGCTGAATGTTGATTTATGTGAGTGTTAACTTTGTTTAAAACATGTTTTGTGTCATTTATACACTCACAGACATCAACATTTGGCATATGAAACAATGGTGACATTCTGCATGCCAGCATACAAAACAAATCCATGGCTCCCAGCATGCATTGTGGCATGGATACATTATGTAGATTAATTATTTTTTGTCACCATTGTTGAGGTTTGTATTATGAGTGTTGATGTCTAAGTGTGTCGTTTTTAACTTTTTTTAAAAAGTATTTTCGGACAACATTACACAAATTTCTGCAGTGTTACAAATGAATTTTATCACATCAATTGAGTTCATTGAAAGAATGTTTCAGGAACATCACACTAACTTTTAAATAACATTCTATTAACATTCAGGAAACTGGACATTTTTAGGAATCAATGTTCTTAGAATGTGGAATTGTTAATCACAATTAAGTTGAAAGAATGTTTGAGGAACAACATACCTAAGAAAGCACGTTCCTCTAACGTCAAGAAAACTGGACATTTTTTACGTTCCCAGAACCAACACTGAATATTTGGAGAATGTTCTTACTTTTTAGGTAGTACTCATACTTACTGTTTTTAAAACTTAAATTGTTTAAGGCAAATGGTTCCCTCAAATGGTTTGAGTTACTGTAACTTATCAGGTTTTACATTGTGTAAACCTCAACAATTTACAGTGAAATGTTTTTTTTTTTTTTACAGCCATAAAATGTGTCCTCTGATCTCTGTCACAGGCCAGATTCCTAATATACTGCAGGAGGTAAAGATACCAATTGTGAACAACAGTGTCTGTAATAATACTTACGGAGGGATCAACGTAAGCATCACAAACAATATGATTTGTGCTGGATTGTTAAATCAGGGAGGAAAGGGTCCATGTCAGGTAAGATAGCAGTTGTTAATTTTAACACTTATAATCCAAATAAATTTACAAAACACTACTAACCTGCCAACTTTACACTGCCAACCTAGTTGCACAATGAATCCCAGTCTTTACTCCACGGATCACAAGCCCGTACATTAGGTCTGCTTTTTGATATTACACCTGTGGTCGGTTGCATAAATTGCTTAGACTGTCTTAAAAGTTAGTCGTCTAATATTTTTCTGCAAGACTGTTCATAACTTTTTATAGTCAGTGACGTAAAAATATAGATAGGTCTAATTTGATTACGAAAAGTAAGACTGATTCTGACTGACTGATTTTTAGTTTTAAATTAGACTTTGAATAAGACCGGGTCATTCATGCATTTTAAATGATCAGATAGCTATCCGTTTTGTTAAAACTGTTCTATTTACAATGGGCAACTTATCTGTATCTCTACAAAACAAACATAAATCTAATCTTCAATTCCTTCCTTTATGCAAATTTAATAGCGTTCGCATCAAAAGAGCAAGATCAAGATCAAAGACTGCAATTGGGGAGAGAGAGAGAGAGAGAGAGAGAGAGAGAGAGAGGCATCAGCATTAGTAATCATTTATTACTTTTAATGAAGCATCTGTGTGCTTTAGGATGAGACGCCGAACTTTGTTTCATTTGCGGCAGTTTGCGCGTCAGCTACTAGAGGCTCAGCTACTCCTCTGCGGCGATGCGTGTGGTAGTAGCGCTATCATATACCCGGAGCCGTTATAAAACGCTCTTGCATGTTTAGTTTTTACCATTTTAGAAGGAGTAAAATTTACATTTGTGGCTTCAACAACCAGATGCATTTTGTCCACACTGCAAAAGAAATCCTAATTTTAATTCTCCAAATTTTTTGACGTTCATTTTCTTTCATTTTAAATTGCACTCAAATCTCTGTAAAATTACAAATAATGTCTGTAAATTAAAAAAAATTCAGCTGTTATTTTAGGTATTGTGATATTAATGACAAATTGCAGTAATTCACATTTTTTATACAGAAAATTTACTGTATTTTTAATACAGTAATTTTTGTTTTCTTAAATTACATAAAAATGTATGTAAAATTACAAATACAATCTATAATTAAACAGTAACAAAACAATTAAATGATAAAATAGTCGAATGACTGGCAGCCCAAAAAAACCCTGTTTGAATTGTTGAGATTCATACGCTGATTGTTGATATCTGTGTGTGTCAGCGTAGATTAACTATTTGTGCTCATGTTAGTTAAAATATTCTAAATGATTGCTGCAGTAACACAGGGTTTATAATGTTAATGTATTAATGGAACAACATAATTAATTGTTAGATTTAAATAACATCAATGAATCAGGTGATTACATGATTATTATGAATTATGAAAACCCTCAACAGATACTGTACGCTTCATCACCTGATCTCATTTCACTTTTGCGTTCTTTGCTGCTGCAATTGTGTGTAACGAACACACTGTCATAGCGGCCGAAAAAGACAAAAGCAATAATAAGAGTTAAAGGGATGGTTCGGAGTAAAATCAACCTAGGGTCCTTTGCACCATGACCTCGAGCCAAACAAACAGAATCGTGGCCGATTTGTAGATTGTACAGACAAAAATTCTGAGAATTTTTGTGTTTTTGTAAATTTCCCATTCATTTCCTATGGGTCGGTCATTTTTGACCGAAGACCACGAGTGTGACTATTTTTTTTACGACCACTTAGCATGCTCGGATCATGACCTCAATTTTTTTTTGTATTCACATACCTAATGCCATAAAAGTCACCAAGTATCATAACCTTCCGATGAAGCTGTGATTTTTAAAAATTCAAAACAGAAAATTATTCGGTCAGAAGTGACCGAGGACCATCAGAGGGTTAAATAACACTTGCCTGACGGCTCATGCTACAGCTAACCCGGATGTCGACGTCACTTCAGTGATTTGGGAAAAGCACGTAAAAGTCCTGACAGAAAGCGATTCATAAGGATGTAGTGTAACGACGAATTATTATTTTTTTCTAA
This sequence comes from Leuciscus leuciscus, assembly GCF_965113295.1. Taxonomy (NCBI): domain Eukaryota; kingdom Metazoa; phylum Chordata; class Actinopteri; order Cypriniformes; family Leuciscidae; genus Leuciscus; species Leuciscus leuciscus. Next base: position 20,084,032 of record NC_138725.1, on the reverse strand, counting down.
AATGTTAACAACTTAGTGTTAACTAATAATTGTTGCAAACTGGTACTGCCTTATGCATTGCTTTCTGCCAGGACTTTTTACGTGCTTTTCCCAAATCACTGAAGTGACCTCGACGTCCAGGTTAGTAGTAGTATTACTATACATGTCATTCATCTCCATCTAATCATTCTTTTTGTTTTTGCTCCTCTGATGGTTTTCAGCTTTCTCTTTCTGCAAATTGTATAGTTGTATCGTATGGTGTATAGCTATATGACCCAGCACCCAAAATACTATCAAAACACTCCAACGCAGCCTCCATTCGTCGCGAAAGATGGATAAAAAGGCGCACAGGAAACAAAAACCTTGAACAAATTATAAACGACTCCGCCAAATCACAGAGATGCAGATTTGCATGGGATTAATATTATCACAGGATCTCTGTGTTCGGCGAAATATACTACGAGGAATGATTACCTCAAAATGCAGATCTGAATGCAAGTACAAGGTATTTTATCTGAATGAAATACATACATCTCTCTCACTTTTGCTCAAGTGCCAGTGATTAGGTTGCCGACCCCTACTCTAACCATTAGGCCAGAACTGCCCCAATATGGCAGCGTCTGTGACTGCTGGAGACAGGCTCAGATCACATCACTGACTTGCCCATACTGAACAAGCATCGCTGACCGCAATGAGCAACAATTTGTCGTTCCTGGCTTTTTGTCACAGAATTTGGAAATCTGTCTGCAGACAGCAAATTTCAAGCAAAAGTTGTGTTGTGTGAGCTTGCCTTAAAGATGCAGTCCATAGCTTTTTTGGGTTAAAAATTATCCAAAATAAATTTGTGAGCAAGTACATTACCAGCCAGTGTTCAAAACTCTCTGCTTGCCTTAGCTCGATTCAAAATAGTAAGCTTGTAATAATGTTTTTAGTTCCAGTGGTACTGGTGGATTTCCGCGGGAAATTCGAGCATGTCTTTGCGTCATTACGTCACATCTGTACACATAAAGAAGGTGTCTCGGCTAGTAGACTATGAGTGTGAGGATGCTGGAGATTTATAGCCTTTTCTCACAGCACTTGATATGATTAAACTTGTCAATTTGATGGCGGATCCAGAAAGGTTCAAACGACAATCACCAGTGACAACTGGAGATTCACCCGTTGTAAAACGCGAAAGACTTCGGACTTCGGAGAAAAAAGAGACTGCAGCCGGGCCCATGCGAAAACAAGGACAAATATCGGAAGGGCATTAAATGTAGTCACGCAATGCCGATGTTGATGCAATGCTTTGGTCATTAACAATTTGAGAACAAAGTATAATTTGCACGGTTTGACGTGATATGATAAGCGATCGTTAGATTTAAACGATGCAATTTACTGCAATGCTTTTTTCCCCTTAACGTTAGTTGGTCAGAACAAAAGTGGATGTTACTTATTAAGACGACATTTTCCGTTGAAAATTCTTATGTTGGTAATACTTCCAAAAAGTATAATCTGTGATTGCGAATGACAGTATCCACACCGGCGCGTGATTGACAACTGCACGTTCTCCTCAAAACATTGGATTAATCCGCGCTGTGCCATGCCGAGGCACAACCCTCGTAAAGTTGATAATTCCGTGAATAACTGCAATTGCAGATTTCGAACAGAGATGGCGACAAAGAGGAAAAACTGCAGACTGCAGCTTTAAGTCAAACTAATTCTTAAGTTATCAAAATGTCTCAACTATTGCATACTTGTCTCAACATGTCTTAACTATTGAATACTTATGTCTCTAACAATTGTTCACTGAATATTGAGATATAAATGCAGAATGTTTGTCAATACAGGGAGACTCTGGAGGTCCAATGGCCAGTAGGAAAGGCTCCCTGTGGATTCAGTCCGGCATTGTGAGTTTTAGTGCCGGATGTGCTGACCCCAATTATCCTGGTGTGTACTCCCGAGTTTCTCAATACCAGGACTGGATCAAGTCTTACATGAGCAGCAACCCACCTGGATTTGTTGAATTCAACACTGAAGTGCCAACATCCACTGAAAAGCCAACATCCAACTCCAACTTCGGAAGCATACCCAACCTCCTCTTATTTTCCCTTTCTCTCACATTCTCCTTCATTCCTTGCACATTCTCCCTCTACCTTGCTTCCTAGAGATTGTATGAACAGTAATCCTCAGGGTTCTTTGATGAAGAGAACAGTTTTGCTGTACATGCTCTCATAATATGTGAAATGTGAAAAAAGAGCAGTTTTTATTAATGTTTTGGGGATTTGGCCTCTTGAGATTTAGAATGTTTGCATAAATAATAGAGATAGACCGATATTACTTTCTTAATAATGATACAGATTATTTTTATGCTTATATTTCTGATAATTGGACATAAGATATCGTGAGCTTAGAATTATAAGGTTCTATCTCCACTTTTGGTCAAAATTGAGTTTTTGACAATCTGATCCATTAGGTGTTTATTAATGCCTGTGTGGTGTTATTTTTGTAAAAAAATATTTTGTTAGTAGTTATTAATAAAATAAAAAGGTCTCTCCATTGCCAGCTTGGATGTAAAAACTTTGATGCTCAATATCTCAGAACTACCCGAAATGGAGATAGAACCTTATAATTCTAAACTCACGATATAACTGGATAAATATTCTGAATGTTCTGATCCAATCTGACTTCTGACCTGTAATGGCTGCCTGAAGCATAATCATACATTGTTCGTTCATTAGCCAGAGGAGAATATATATATATATATACTAAATTAATAACTTTTTTAAAACAAAAAAGAACCATCACTGAACTTAATTGAGCTGGACTATGACACTATTTTCTTACAGATCGGCTGTACAGCAGAAACAAACTTACAAACTGTTGCATTATTTTCCTGCTTTCTCTGCAAAGCTGCTTTGAAACAATCTGTATTGAAAAAAAGTGCTATATAATTAAGTTTTACTTAAAGAAACACTTTCATGACAATATTTCTAAAGTGTTTCTAATGTTTTAAAAATGCACTTTGTAATAATGTCTACTTAAATTTTACTTAAAGAGCGCGATGGATTATAGGGCGATAAAAGATCTGTTAAATAGACTGGAGCTAAGCCGTTTAGGGCTTTATAAGTCAGTAGCAATACCTTGTAATTAATACAGAACTTTATAGGTAACCAATGTAGTGATGATAAAATCGGTGTTATCTATAGTATCGAACGCAGCACTAAGATCAAGTAAAACTAGTATTGAGATACAGTCTTGGTCAGAAGCTAAAAGTAAATAATTTGTGATTTTAACGAGCACAGTTTCAGTGCTATGGTGCGGCCTGAATCCAGACTGAAACTTTTCATAGATGTCATTTTCTTGCAAGAAAGATCCTGGTTGAGCGGACACCAATTTTTCTAATATTTTAGACATAAATGGAAGATTTGAAATGGGTCTATAATTTGCTAGGTTATTATGATCTAATTGTGGTTTCTTAATGAGAGGTTTTATAACTGCCAGTTTAAATGTTCTTGGAACATGACCTAAAGATAAAGACGAGTTAATAATATTGAGGAGAGGCTCTTCCACTACAGGTAACACTTCTTTCAGTAGTTTAGTGGGTATAGGATCTAATAAACATGTTGTTGTTTTAGATGAAGTGATAAGTTTATTTAACTATTTTTTTTCTATAGTTGTAAAGCACTGTAATTGTTCTTGCGGGGTGATAATTGAGGCTGAATTATAAGGCGCGATTGAAGATTGAACGTTTACAATTGTGGTTCTGATGCTTTCTATTTTCTCAGTGAAGAAGTTCATGAAATCATTACTACTAAACTGTAATGGGATATTTTGTTCAGGTAACGTCTGTTTATTTGTTAATCTAGCCACGGTGTTAAAAACCTTGGATTATTTTGGTTATTTTCTACAGTGCTCAGCCCTGGCCACTTTTAGGGCCTTTTTATAACGTGACATACTGTCTTTCCACGCGATTCTAAAGAGCTCTAAATTAGTTTGTTTCCATTTACGCTCTAAATTACGGGTTTCTCTCTTTAGAACATGCGTAGTATTGTTGTACCATGGTGCTTTAATTTTCTCTCTGACCTTTTTTAATTTAATGGGTGCAACAATATCCAGTGTTCTAGAGAGAATGGTGCTCATAGTGCTAGTTAGTTCTTCTAGTTCATCTGTTTGTTTGGGTTCAGGCAGCAGCTGAGACAGATCAGATAAGCAATTTGAGAAATGATCTATGGTGGATGGAAGGATTGTTCTGCCGTCTGCTGTCAAATCACAATATGCTGCCATCACTCGCTGTTTGAAAGAGATGGAAGAAGAAGGAGAAAAGTGGTCTGTGCATGCAAGTGGGTTGTATAACCATATGACAAGTCTCTGCTTCATTACGTCCTTAATTGTTCTCGAGGAAGTTCTCAGAGTTGTACATGTAACACACAAATGTCTGCAAGGTGCAAGTACAACCATGGCTGATGCGGCCTCAGCAGTCAATAGTCTGATAACACATCTACAGCGCTGCAGAGAGGAGAGTTCATGGGAGGCAATGTGGATGCAGGTGAAAACGTTTTGTGAGGATGTCGCTTTTTGTGCAGAGAGTGTATGGTGCGCCGTATGTAAAGCGGCTCACGCTGAAAATAACAGCAACATTTTGTCACATTTAGCTTCAAACAATGTTTAAAAAACTGGTATGAATTTTTGACGGTCACTTTTTAGCACATTTACAACAATATTTGTCAACTTAGAGATATTTTAAATAGTTAAATCTAAATATTAAATGTTAAATCTAAATGCTAAATCTAAATCTAAATGTTAAATCTAAATCTAAATGCTAAATCTAAATGTTAAATCTAAATCTAAATGTTAAATTAAATCTAAATGCTAAATCTAAATGTTAAATCTAAATGTTAAATCTAAATCTAAATGTTAAATCTAAATCTAAATCTAAATGTTAAATCTAAATGTTAAATCTAAATCTAAATGTTGAATCTAAATGTTAAATCTAAATCTAAATCTAAATGTTGAATCTAAATGTTTCGGGTGAAACTAAATATTTAACTAATATGCAAATTCAAAATGCCGGTAACCGGAAGTGCCAAAATAAAAGCGTGAGGAAGTCAGTGTGTGTTTATAGCATGGTTTAGTGTCAAATAACGAATAAAAACTATTACTAAATAATAACTACCTAAAATAATAAACACGTTTGGAGAAACTGTATTTGAAGAGTAGGCTAGTGTCACTTTTATGAAAAGTGCGGGACTTATGACCTGTAGGCTGTAGCCATAATAGCCAGCCACGAGGGGGCTCACTTTGACTGAATGTCATGTCATCACTCTGTCATCATATACAAATACAATTTCTCCAAACGTGTTTATTATTTTAGGTATATTATCACGATAATCCATGTCCAAGAGACCATTTCCTCGGATGAGATGGTTTTTATTCGTTATTTGACACTAAACCATGCTATAAACACACACTGACCTCCTCACGCTTTTATTTTGGCACTTCCAGTTACCGGCATTTTGAATTTGCATATTAGATATATATTTAGTTTCAGGTTTCACCCGAAACATTTAGATTCAACATTTAGATTTAGATTTAGATTTAACATTTAGATTCAACATTTATATTTAACATTTAGATTTAATATTTAGATTTAGATTTAACATTTAGATTTATATTTAACATTTATATTTAACATTTAGGTTTAGATTTATATTTAACATTTATATTTAGCATTTAGATTTAGATTTAACATTTAACATTTAACATTTAGATTTAAGATTTAGATTTAGATTTAACATTTAGATTTAGAATTTAGATTTAACATTTAGATTTAGATTTAACATTTAGGTGTAACATTTAATATTTAGATTTAACTATTTAAAATATCTCTAAGTTGACAAATATTGTTGTAAATGTGCTAAAAAGTGACCGTCAAAAATTCATACCAGTTTTTTTAAACATTGTTTGAAGCTAAATGTGACAAAATGTTGCTGTTATTTTCAGAGTGAGCCGCTTTACAAACGGCGCCCCATAAGAGTGCCCCCCAAACTGCAGGAAAACGAAAAAGAACTTCGCGACAACCTCCCTGGCTTTCGCAGTACATAGTACCAACCGCACTTGGACAGCGTGATGAAAATGAGACGCAATAGGGATCAGAATCACAGACATTTAAATGTCATTTGTATCTCCCTGTTTTAGACATTATGCTGGCTGAATTGGACAGGCGATTTTCAACTGAAGCAATGGCCCTGAGTGTGGCATGTGATGCTGTATTCAATTGTGACAAGAACGGCATCAGTCCTTTTCTAAGCATGTATGCGAGCTTTAAGATTCACCCTCAGCTTGTGACAGCTGAAATGGATCTTGTGAAATGTGCAATCGCATCGCCGATCACCCTTAAAAAACTTCAAGATGAAGTACGGAAGGATAGATATCCAAACTGCTGCAGCTTGCACTCACACTGCCAGTTGGCTCTGCTACGTCAGAAAGAAGTTTCTCAGTTATGAGAAGAATCAGAAACTGGCTCCGGTCTGCAATGGCTCAGGACAGATTCTCGGATCTTTCCCTACTGCATATAGAGAACGACTTGACTGCAAATTTATCAGCCTGAAGGGGTTGTTATTCGCTATAACAACCGCCTCGCTATACATTATCCTGCTTATTACATGGCTACCTACAAAATAAATAAATAATTTGACACAAAATATTGATTTAAAAAGGAGTTTATTGATTTAAAAACGATTGTACTTCTTCCGCTAAAGAAAATAGTCTGTTCCGCGTCCATAGCAACACTCTGTTTTTCATGGCAGCGGTGTGTTATACTTAGCAGCGGTCTGTTATCAAGAAATAACAGACCGCATTCTACATTGGAATTCAACCAAGCTATGTAATAATAAAAAATAACATTCATCATTGTCATTGTGATGTGTGTGGAATGTTTAGTGAGACTTTATATAGCTACTTGATATCTCCGAAATGTACCATTAACTTGCTAAGCGCAACAATAGCAAAACAAGCGGTAAAACTGAAATGAGTTTGACACCCCTGCGCTAGACCAAGCCCACGAGGAAGCGACGCCTCTCGTGGAGTGCGCTCTGACACCCAACTGGGACCGAAGGCCCTTGGCAGTGTATGCCAGAGCTATGGCATCAACTATCCATCTGGATAGGCTCTGTTTCGAAACAGCCCGTCCCTTGGAACGTCCACTGAACGAGACAAATAGCTGCTCAGTCTGTCGAAAAACAGACGAGCGTGACACATAAGCCCTTAGCGCCCTTACTGGACAAAGAAAGCTTGCGTCCCCTTCCTCGCCCGACACCGGCAGGGCGGGCAGGGAAATGACCTGGGCCCGAAACGGCGTGTTGAGGGATTTTGGAACATAACCATGCCTAGGTTTGAGTATGACTCTCGAGTCGCTTGGCCCAAACTCTAAGCACGACGCGCTCACTGAGAGCGCGTGCAGGTCACCTACGCGCTTCACTGAAGCGACAGCCAACAAAAACGCTGTCTTGAAAGACAAGTGTTTGAGGCTAATCGTCTGGATAGGCTCGAAAGGGTCACCTTTCATGGCCTCCAAAACCGTAGAGAGGTCCCACATAGGGACTGAGCGAGGCCTGGGAGGGTTCAGCCTCCTAGCTCCCCTAAGGAAGCGGATGACTAAATCGTTCCTCCCAATTGACTGACCGAGCGTTGTTTTAGAAAACGCTGCGATAGCCGCCACATAGACCTTGAGCGTGGATGGGGCTCTGCCCTTATCCAGCAGCTCCTGTAGGAAGGAGAGAACCTCCGTCACCCCACAGTCGAGGGGTGAAGAGCCTCGAGCTGTGCACCAGTCGGAGAAAACCGATCACTTTGAGGCATAGAGCCGTCTGGTAAACGGAGCTCTAGCCTGAGTGATGGTATTTAGCACTCCCACTGAGAGGTCAGTGGGTACCCGTTGAGCGCCCAAACATGAAGGGTGAGGATGCCAAATCGAACCCTTGGCCTGAGAGAGGAGGTCCCTCCTCAAAGGCACTGGCCATGGGGCAGTGTCTGCTAACTGCATCAGAACTGGGAACCATGGTTTTTCTGGTTGTGAGCATTTTGAAATTGTATTTCGCCAATGCTCTGTTCAGCTGTCTTAGATCCAGTATGGGTCTGAGACCCCCGTCTTTTTTCGGTACCAGGAAGTATCTGCTGTACAGCCCCCCTTCGCTTTGAGCTTGAGATAAAGGCTCTATAGCCCCTTTGCTCATCAGTTTTGATATTTCGGCTCGAAGTAGGTGTGCTACTTCTGAATTTACCGTGGTTTCGACGCGCGCTGCGAAGCGGCGAGGGCGTCGACAAAACTGTAGCGAGTAGCCTCTCTTTATAATGTCTAGCACCCATTCCGAAACCCCTGGGAGCGCTGCCCATGCATCCGCATGGCTGGCTAGGGGTTGAATGCGAAGCGCGCCCTGCTCGCTGGGCGGCAGAAGCGCTTCGGTGTGCTGTAGTATAGGCGTCATGCCTGTGACATTCGAGGCGGGGAGCGCGCTGATCACAGCTGGCAGAGTGCTCGCTCTCGACCCTGCTACGGTACTTGACCGAGTAAGGGAGGGCTGAGCGAGTCCCGTAGGACTCGTAATGTCTGTGAGTAAGTGTGGGCGCGGAGGAGCGGGCACATTTACTGCTTTGAGCGCGCTGTCTGCCTGAGCAGAGCGGGCGCGTGCAGGTTTCGTTTTTACAGAAACCTTGTGATGACATAGTGTTCGTGGGCACTGGGCATTGGGCACGTTTACTATGTTGAGTGCGCAATCGACCTGAGTCGACTTTATGAGCGCGGGCCCTGTGTGAAGGGTTGTGCTTGTGTGTAGGGATGGGCACTGGATAGTGGGCATCTGCTCTACATTTATAGCACCATCGGCCGTGGCCGACACACCAGAAAATACACTCTTTACAGGATTTATCTGGGTAGCCGTAAAAACGGCTTTTGTGTGCAGGCAAGCGGGCAACTGTACGGGCTTGTGCATTGCAGGAAACGCTGGAACAGCCACAAATCCTGGAGCTGAAACAGCAGTGCGCTTCGGTGAGAGCTCGGCCGCAGCGGAACTCGAACACCGGCGCTTTCCTAGGCGGGCTAGGATGGCTTCGGGGCTTCTGACTTCACCACAATCCGTGGCCGCGGCGGCTACCGGGCGGCGGCTACCCGAGCGAGAGCGGGGTCTCGAGCTGCGGTCCTGTCGGCGCTGCGATGAAGCGGCAGAAGGCTGCGGCTGCGGCTGAGAGCTTCGAGCAGTCGGTTTTGTACGATCCGCTGAAGAACCGGAGCGCTTCGGAAGGAAGTGCTTGAAGGCTTTGCGACGCTTTCTGTGCCTCAGCGAATCTCTCTACGAACTCGTTGACAGAGGATCCAAAGAGGCCAGCAGAAGACAGCGGGGCGTCGAGGAACGCGGTGCGCTCAGACTCAGACATCTCCGAAAGCGTCAGCCATAGATGTCTCTCAGCAACAGTGGCAGAAGCCATACAACGTCCCATGGCCTGTGCAGCAGACTTAGTAGCACGAAGAGCGAGGTCCGAAGCGCTTCTTAAGTCCGAGAGGCAGATAGCATCAGGTCCCAACTCGTCCAGCTTTCGGAGGAGATCTCCCTGGAATATCTGCAGCGTGTGTAGTGCTGACGCAGCCTGCCCAGCGGCGGAGAATATTCGCGCGAGCAGCGTAGACGTCATGCGGCAGGCTTTAGACAGCAGCACTGGTTTCGTCCGCCGTCCAGCAGAGGACGGGCAAAGGTGGGCTGCTATCGCCTGTTCGACCGGCGGAAGTGAATGGTAGCCTCTGTTTTTAGCATCGTCAAGGGTGGCGAATGCTGGTGACACAGACGAACGTGTTCGTGCTGAGAGGGGAGCGCTCCAAGCTTTGGCAACCTCTTCGTGAAGCTCAGGAAGAAAGGGAGCCGGTTTGGACTCAGGCGAAGCGCGTTCCCCAGGGAGGAAGCAACCATCCAGCCGGGACTGAGAGGGAAGTTCCGGTGCAAACCACTCGAGGCCGAGACTCGTCGCGGCCAAGGCGAGTACGCGCATCAGTTCCTTCTCAATGTTAGCTCTCTTGTTCATTTTGCGAACAGACGGTGCGAGATCCACAGAGCTCGCCCAATCCTCGCTGTCTGAAGCTAGCAGAGAGCACGTGTCCTCCTCCCCCGACGCGGCTTTGGAATCATCTTCCTCGATAGAAACGGCGGCAGACGGCAGCCGCTGTGCAGCAGGAAGTGATTCAGGGGAAGCCGGTGAAGCAGGCGGGCGAACCGGCGAGCTTAGTCGGGCTGGAGAGGGTTCCGGGGCCCGCTGAGAGCAGTGCTTTTTACGGCGCGGCAACACAGCGGGAGGTGCAGGCTCGGAGAAGACTGCCAGGCGAGTCCTCAGAGTCACCATTGGCAGTAGCTCGCAGTGAGGGCAGCCGCCATCGGCGAGCGTGAGCGCTGCATGATCTTCACCCAGGCAGGAGACGCAGATGACATGGCGGTCTCCCTCGCTGAGTGGGGCTCGGCACGAGCCGCAAGAAGGCATCTTTAAAAAGACGCGAGCTCTTTTAGAGTGTGTGTCGCGGAGCGAGCACACACACACACACAGAAAAATAGAGAGAGAAAGGATATAGGCGCCGGATAGCGCAACAGGTACGGCAGTGGAAGGCGGCGTTGGCCAGCGACTTCAGGTGGCTCGTCCCGCTGAAAGGCTTTTTCAGAAGGCGCGCGGCTTTTCCAGTGATCCAACGATACGTGAGCTTCGCTGAAGAGATGAAAAATCTGAGAATCAGCCTCCTCGAGCTCCCTTTATAGGGCTAAGCCACGCCCGCTTCGGCAGGAAGAGGCACGGAGGGCCCTCATTGGCCTGACGTCACCTCAGGCCTCGCTCGATAGGCTGATGCAGTTGCCGCAGGGCAGCCAATGAGCGAGCGAGCCGTCTCACCCATGGCTGTGTGCTGCTGCAACGCGTTTTGCAATAATTCAAAATTATAAGGATAATTTTTGGCTTCAGTATCCCGTGGAAAAGAGGTTTTCCCCATAGCGTTTTACAAACGCAGTACGAGAGTCCTCTCGTAAGAGAACTGTAAATATTGTCATAAATAAAGTTTTACGATGCAAGTTGTAATTTGTGGCCCTTCACATTTAATATGGTTTAAATGTGGCCCCCTTAGAATCTGAACTTGAGTACCCCTGAACTACTTACTGTGATCTCAGACTGCGGTGATCCGGTTTCTCCACTGCATGGATCTTCATGTGTCGCTTCAGTTTAGTTTTAAAAGAGAAACTCTTTCCACACTGATCACACGTGAGCGACTTCTCTCTGCTGTGGATCATCTCATGTGTTTTCAGAGATGATGATCGACTGAATCTCTTGTCACAGTGTGAACACTTGTAAGGTTTTTCTCCAGTGTGAATTCTCTGGTGCAGTTTTAAACTGCCCGCTGTAATAAAAGTCGACTCACACTCAAAGCACACGTACTCTCTCACACCAGTGTGAATTTTCTGATGATTATGTAAACTATACAGCCGTGAAAAACTCTTTCCACACACAGAACATGAATGCGGCTTCTCCTTCGTATGAACTGTCAAGTGTGACTTCAGGTGTGATGCCCTAAGAAATGTTTTCCCACACTGATCACATGTGAACGGCTTCTCTCCGGTGTGGATCCTCATGTGTTCTTTAAAGTGTGATGACTGTGTGAAACTCTTCCCGCATTGATCACATGCATTCGGCTTTTCTCCAGTGTGAACGCTCATGTGAAAATTAAGATGTTGTTTTTGTGTGAAGCTCTTCCCGCACTGATCACATGTGAACGGCTTCTCTCCAGTGTGGATCCTCATGTGTCTTTCAAGGTTTGCTGATCCTGTGAAACTCTTCCCGCACTGATCGCATGCATTTGGCTTTTCTCCAGTGTGAACTCTCATGTGAATCTCAAGACTTTGTTTGCGTGTGTAACTCTTTCCACACTGAGTGCAGGGTGTAAATTTCTTGGCTCTTCTTTTCTTTAAAAATGTCTGAATATTCTTTGAGCGACTCAAGTGTTCTTCACTCTCCTCGTTCTCTTCCATCAGATCTGAAGTGAAAGAAAAAAGCATCAAAATAATACAAAGAGAAAAAAAATGAAGTGAAAGGACATAAAAGTAGACAACTGCTATAAAATATGACCATTTTGCTGTTTTTATTTTTTATATTAATTAAATAAAGCGAGTTCCCCTGTGTTCCAGCTCGAGTTTGGCGAACTCAATTCCCGCTCTGCTTGCCACAGAAACGTCACACTGTGGCCTCTTAGTTAAATTACAAGAACACAAGCTTTTTGCAGTCCATTGGAGCAGATTGTATATTATTATATTTTGGATTTATTATTATTTGTTATACATTTAATTTATCTTAACATAAACCACCACAGAGTGTAACATATCACAACAGTGTCTGTGAAATTTCACAAGCTGAAAGTCTAGACTGATCCTCTCGTTTAAAACTCCCCATATTATATTAACATATAACCTTTATTTCGCTATTAAACATCTACAGTAAATTATTACAGCTGTGTGGAGTTTATGATCTCCGCTAGACAAGTTCTATGTAAATGCACAAATAAAAACAGTGCTCTGTCAGCTGGTTCTTTACAATCTAGAGACAGACAAAAACATTAATAATTCTGATGACATGCCAGATGAGATGGACTTGGTAATTGTGATAATGTGATGAAGAACATTGTTCTGTTTATTTTTCAGTGTATGCATATTGCAGTTCATATCCCAGCATATTCCACTATCTTCCCTCTTTAGCCTATTAAACACATAAACCTTTTAAAACTGTTGTTGAAAGTGAATGCTTATATTTATGCAAAGTTGATAGACTTCCCCGTCATTGATTTATGTAGAAATATATTTCATATTTTGCCTATAGGTCATATAAATGCTGTTGTTATAATAAAATATGCAACTGAGAGCACTAAGGTACATTGAAGTAGCAATGTTTTTTATTCAGGTGGTTTAGAATGTTTGAATTATTTTTCAATGCTTTATGTTACGTGTTATTTAAAAAAGACGCTTTATTGACCTTGCACTTATTTATTTTTGCACTCTTTTTTACTCCTATTTGGTTTTGTATGCAAGTGAAATTACTGAAATTACAGCATTTAAAACGAGTGTTAACCAGATTTAAAGTTCAGTGCTATTGCTGTAATTGTCAAAAACAGAAATAAAACAATAAATACGTTTATTTGTTAAGTTTACAAGTTTTGTATCAGGGACATAAATAGGCAAATAATCGGCATTGGTAGGGATGCAAGATATATCGGCCACCTTATCGTATCGACTGATATATGTTCATTTTTAATGTTATCGTTATCGGCCCAATAAGAAAATTTGGACAATATAAAGCAGATAAATAATGGATTATTTCCTTCAGATGAGTGATGAGTTTTAAATTGCTTAAAATATGATTGGATCACTTCCAAAAGGAAAATACAGTTCAGTGCAACATCTGCAGTGCAAGTCTATCATAAAGGCTACATAAAATTATGATAGAACATTATAATTGTGTGTTTGGGTCATGGCTTTTAACGGTGAGACTTTTGTAATCAGGCTCTCAAAAATTATAAACACATTTGGATTTAGATTAATCGGATAATATATCGGTTATCGGCTTACAAGAATCATCAGTAATCGAACAATGTTCATATCGGTGCATCCCTAGGTATTGGTTATAAAAAACAGTATTGTTGATCACTAATTATCTGGGCTCTTTTTACAGCATGATTAGAGGACAAGAAAATAATCTCAATTATTGAGCCTTTTTTACACAAATGGCACAGTGTTGACCACATTCATTTACCCTTGTTACCAAAGATATTATAAGAAGACTAATCTCTATAAATATGAATAATTAGGCTTGGGTATTGTTTGGGATTTTTACGATACCGGTGCCCAAATCGATACTTTATTAAAACGGTTACGCTTATAACTTTGTCTGTCATTCATTTACTTGATACAGAAAAAAGAAACAATTGTTGTAAACTATGAAAAGTCCAACATTTTAACAAAAAATGTGAACCAGATATAAATTTAAAATAAAAGAGCTAAAATTATTATTACTTTGACCTGATGTTGACAATAAATATGAATATTTCTCAAACCTCACTTTACTGAGTCAACCCCGCCTCCTCACTAAGATAAACGTTTTTGTATTTTCCTTACTCAGAGTTGCTCTCAGATCGGTCCCGAATCGCTCTTAAGCTAAGACTCCTACATAAAAGTTTTTAAGCTAAATTAAGAGTTTTCTGAGAGGATTCTTAGTATCTTTATGAATACGGGCCCAGATATACATTTAAAATAAAAGAGCTAAAATTATAATTACTTTGATCTGATGTTGACAGTAAATATGAATATTTCTCAAACCTATCTTTACTGACCATTTTTTGAAAACCAAAAATGAAAATTTTGCACCCATTTCATAGTGTAACTGTTTATCTAAAAGTGATGAAGTGCTTGAATGTTTCTAACATGAATGTTCTTCAGCATCATGAATGAATGAAGAATAAACACCAACCTCTTTGTTCTTCAGGATCTTCAGTGTGTTTCATTCTGCAGGGTTCTGGATCACTCATATTCTCACTGTCCTCTTTAATAAACTCAGTCTTTGCAGATTTCAGCTCTTCCTGATGCTCTGATGCTCGTCTTCACTTTGTAGGATGATGGGAATATTCCAGTATTTATGGGTGAATTGCAGTGGGAGGAGCTTCACTGATGATGTGACTGATGTAGGAGGAGCTTCACTGATGATGTGATTGACATGGGAGGGGCTTCAACTATGGTAAATTTTAGTGGGAGGAGCTGATCTGCCCAAACTAAAAAATATATAACAGTTACTGAGTTTTTTTTTTTTTTTTATATACTTATTGGTAACCGAATATAAATAATGGTAAGAAAAAGAGTTCAACACATAAAGACTAAAGAATAAATGTAGCCTACATAGTAACCAACAATTACCCTCAGTCTGCTGACACCAATGAAATGAGCTTTAAGTGTCAATTTACAGGAGATCTGAAGACATCAGCATAATAAATGAGGTGAAAACAGGAACTATTGTCATGAAATAAAGAGTGTTTTCAGCAGATCTGTTAATATTGATGAGCCTCAGACTATCAACACTCATTCAACAAGCCATTCAGGATCATCAGCAGATCATCTCACTTTATTCTGAGTGTTTGCTGTTAGAAACACATTATTTGAGTCAGGATACATGATAAAAGCCTATAAAGACAAAACTGTTATTTCTCCCAATATGACATGGATAAGTGATTCCCCACCTTTATTACTCCAAGGCCCCCTCCTCACCAAATCAATACTGTTTTTTATTCACAAAAACATTTCTATGCTAGTATTATTAATTTTCAACTCAATTGAAGGTCCACACATTCAGTCTCAACAATTCTTGCTTTCCCTTGGAATCGAACCCTCTACTGTTTGAGCTACAGGAAAGCTTTACAACTTAAAAGTACTTTGCTCAGTTAAACAGAAACTTGAACATATAAGCAGAAGTCAATCTGCAATTCCAAACAAGACCAACTGGACTGAGTATAGCTATATGGATCCATTCTAAATTATTAAACACAACAAAATAGAAAATAAAAATAAAAATATTCTGAATGTGTGGTAACTCCGCGATCTGAAGGTCGGTGTCATCAGTGAACAGTTTCTCTGATAGAACATGCGATTATCGTGTCGATAGTCCTATTCGGAGGGTACTAGTATAACATGGAGAGGTGGGGAAAAGTAATAATTACCAGAGCTTCTTCGTAATTTTAGATCATTAAAATAGGGCCGTTAATGTCAGAATGGCTGTATGTGGGGAGGCGTGAAACATGAATAATGCTGTGATTCACACCTGACTCCCGCCTCTTCCCAGTGTGAACTCTCGTGTGATGCCTAAGAGTTGGTTTGAGTCTGAAGCTAGATCCGCTCTGATCACATGAGGGCAGCTTCTTTCCAGTGTGGATCCTCTCCAGTGTTTTCAGCTGAATGGGCCCTATTTTAACGATCTGAAACGCAAGTATCAAACGCAAAACGCAAGTAACTTTGTGGGCGGATCTCGGGCGCTGTTACCATTATAGCTATCTGGATCCATCCAGATGCTGGCATGAAAACAGGTCAGGGGTAAAAAAGGTGAGAAGGATGCGGCAGCAAAAAATCCAATCCAATCA